>NC_057797.1:638971608-639321934 GCF_018294505.1 Triticum aestivum | reverse complement strand
CAGTTCACGGCCCTCACGGCGTCGGCCATGTCGCCGACCGTGCACGACCAGCTCCATCGCTGGCCCACCAGATCCGGGTGGAACGCGGCGACGGGCTCCTCCTCCAGCACCTCCTCCCTCCTCACCTTCTCCTTGACGTCCACCATCTCCAGCTCGGGGAAGGCGACGTCACCGGCGGCAGAGAGGGCCATCATGGTCTTCAGGCCCTCCTACTGGCCCTCATCGTGCATGTTCATGGAGTCTTCCATGACGCATTGAAGGAGTCGGGCCTCCTCCTCCTCTGTCATGCGAGGAGGTGGGGGGCGACGGAGAGGGCGAAGGCGACGGTGACGGCGTCGGCATGATGTCGTGCACCCGCGTACGCCCGCGCACGTGGGAAGGTCTTAGAGCACGCGCGCGGCGCTCACGTGGCCACCGCGGCTGATAACCCACAAGTATAGGGGATCACAACAGTTTTCGAGGGTAGAGTATTCAATCCAAATTTATTTATTCGACACAAGGGGAGCCAAAGAATATTCTCAAGTATTAGCAGCTGAGTTGTCAATTCAACCACACCTGAAAACTTAATATCTGCAGCAAAGTGTTTAATAGCAAAGTAATATGATAGTAGTGATAACGGCAGCAAAAGGTAACAGTAAAAGTAATGTTTTTGGTATTTTGTAGTGATGATAGCAATAGCAACGAAAAAGTAAATAAGCGAAGAACAATATATGGAAAGCTCGTCGGCAATGGATCGGTGATGGAGAATTATGCCGGATGCGGTTCATCATGTAACAGTCATAACCTAGGGTGACACAGAACTAGCTCCAATTCATTGATATAATGTAGACATGTATTCCGAACATAGTCATACGTGCTTATGTAAAAGAACTTGCATGACATTTTTTGTCCTACCCTCCCGTGGCAGCGGGGTCCTTACGGAAACTAAGGGATATTAAGGCCTCCTTTTAATAGAGAACCGGAACAAAGCATTAACACATAGTGAATACATGAACTCCTCAAACTACGGTCATCACCGGTAAGTATCCCGATTATTGTCACTTCGGGGTTAACGGATCATAACACATAATAGATGACTATAAACTTGCAAGATAGGATCAAGAACACTCATATATTGATGAAAACATAATAGGTTTAGATCTGAAATCATGGCACTCGGGCCCTAGTGACAAGCATTAAGCATAGCAAAGTCATAGCAACATCAATCTCAGAACATTATGGACACTAGGGATCAAACCCTAACAAAACTAACTCAATTACATGATAGATCCCATCCAACCCATCACCGTCCAGCAAGCCTGAAAGAACTAGTGATTGACTAGAGGGGGGTGAATAGGCGATTTTTATGAAAGTCTTCAAAACATGGAAGTTTCGAAGACAAACGATAGAAATAAACCTATTACCATGCAGCGGAAGGTAGACTACACTAGGCAAACCATAGTCAAGTATTCAATGGAGTGAAAGCAGAATGACTAATAGCAGCTAGGCAGTAAAGATCAGGTAGGAAGATATTGTGAAGCCAATCAGAACAAGCAGTCACTCAGTGAAGACAAAAAATAAAGCAATCATACAATAACTTCACAAGGGCCAACAGTAAGTAAAGGGAAGGGAAGGATGAAACCAGTGACTCATTGAAGACAATGATTTGTTGGACCAGTTCCAGTTGTTGTGACAACTATACGTCTGGTTAGGGCTCTTTGGCTAACACTCTTTGGCTCTGGGTGTTTAGGGCTTTATCCCCGCAAGGAATTCTCTCTCAAAGGCTTCGAGGTGGGTTGCTCTCAAACGACAAAAGCCGTGCACTAACTCTGAGCAGCCAACCGTTTATGGTTGTAGGGGTGGGCTATTTATAGCCATTAGGCAACCCGACCTGATTTGTCCGAAATGACCCTTGGTCACTAAGGAACTGACACGTGTTCCAACGGTCAGGTTTCAGACACACACGACAACTTTACTTGAGCTACAAGCAAAGCTGATTTATCCAACTCTGGACAAGATTTGCTCTCATAGTCTTCACTCGAAGACATAGGATTTTGGTTAAGCATCACTTCAGTCATTCTGACTGGTTCACTTGGACCCCACTTAACAGTACGGTGGTTCCTATGACTCGACAAAGAAGAAAAAGAACGACGAAAGAACTAAGTCTTCGCGCTCCATAGTCTTCATGCGATGTCTTCTCTTGTCATAGTCTTCAATGTGAATGTCTTCACATACCACCTTTGACTTCAATGTCTTCTTACATTTTTAGGGGTCATCTCTGGTAGGAAAACCGAATCAATGAGGGACTTCTACCTGTGTTATCCTGCAATTCTCACAAACACAATAGTCCCTCAACTAGGTTTGTCATCAATACTCCAAAACCAACTAGGGGTGGCACTAGATGCACTTACAATCTCCCCCTTTTTGGTGATTGATGACAAACTAGTTGAAGTTTTCAAGAGGGAATAAAATATGTGAAATTGTAAAGGATAGGGGATTGTCATCATAAGTGGCAAAGGCTCCCCCTGAAGATGTGCATATAAGTAATTTGCTTTTGGTATGCAGATGCACATGGCAGGTTGTCCTTGTGGAGATCCTCTTCAACTTATGATGACAATTCATCATGCAAGAAAAGTATGTGAAGATAATGACATGCATAATGAAAAATGGACGTCTGCAAAATGATCTAAGTGCAGAATTTATCGTCGCACATGCGGAATTTATCATCGCATCACAGAATAGCAAATAAGTAGCAGACGACCATCGAGTTTAAGTGTTACAACTCAAAGAACCAAATGTATCAAAACCGAGAGTTGTAAGCACTTGGCAAAAGTAGCAAAAAGTAAAGCAACCACCCATATGGACCCGCTTGAAGACTATCAACTCATATGCTTCTCCCCCTTTTGTCAGTGAGGACCAAAAAGGTTTGAAGACATAGAGCGCCTACTCATTCCCATGAGGTGCAGGCGAGGCAGCAGGGTCGTCGCTGAGATCCGGTGGTGCAGAGGAACTTGGTGCAGTGTCGTCATGCGCTGAAGTTGCAGGAGGTGAAGTTGCATCATCTTGGTCATCGATGACTCTGGCATTTACAGTCGTCGCTAAGGACGAGTATTCAGAGTCTTCAAGTGAGGGAGTCCGATGCAAGTGAGCATTTCTGGGAGGAGTTGAGTCAAACTTGAAGCGTTCGGTGAAGCCATCGTCATGCAGATCAGCTTCAGCACTCAGTAGGGTCAAACTCTTCCACGACCTCCGACAGGTTTCATGAGTGACAAAGGCATTCTTGGTGGCAAGATTGCGAATGCGGTTGACATCCACCAAGAGGCTTTGCATCTGACGCTTAAGCCAGTCGTGATGTTTATCCTGTTTCTGATTTAGCGCGACGAGAAGCTCTCGGTCATTGAGGACACGAGATCGTCTTTGAGGCCTTTGCGCAATGGTGCTACCAGTGGCATAAGTTTGAGCACGAGGGGCACGTGTGTTTCCAGCAAGGGGATAAACACAAGACACTGCTGGAATTCCTTCAATGGGCTGGGTGAAGCTTTGGTGATCAGCATTGTGAAGATAAATGGGATCCTTAGCAGGTTCTGGGTAAATGGCTTCAACTGACAGATCAACCTCGGGAAAGAATATAAGATGATTGTGCGCAGACGGCTAATAGTTGAAGGCTGAGTGACGCTTGATCAGACGCATGACCCATGGAGCATAGAATTTCAACCCAAAGATGTCGGAGCCAGATGCAGCCAACTGCCTGATGAAGAAGTCTTGAGCATTGAAGCTGATGCCATTGAAGATATAGAAAATCAAAGTCTTCATTGCTCCTTCAAGCTTCGCTGCAGATGAGTGTCCTTTGACAGGCCATAGAGTCTTCCTGATGATGTGGTAAATGGTGCGAGGCAGGTACTCTAGGTCTTCAACAAAGAACTCAGATGGGTATTCAGCGTCGTGAGGCAGAGGCTTCATCATGCTCAGCATTTGACTCATGTTGGGTTCTGGCTTCTGAAAGATGCTTTCCAAGGCATTTTGATGTTGTTGACAACCTGGTTCATAGTATTCACCAGGAGTGTGCAGGCCTGTGAGTTCAATGATATCAAGAGCTTTAGCTTCATGATGGACATTGCCTGTCATCCACTCAAGGACCCAAGTCTTCGGATCCCTGTTGTAGCCTCGAATATGAAGAGTGGCATAGAATTGAAGCAGCAATTCTTCATTCCAGTGCTCCTTGTCAGTGATGAACTGCAACAGACCAGCATCTCTGAAACAGTCCAATGCTTCTTCGAGGCAGGGCAGACCAGCTATAGCTTCAGAGTCGAGGTGCATATGTGGAAATATGTGCCCTTGATTGTATAGGACACATGAATAGTAGCTGCGCTGCTGATAGCTCCAGAACCGATCTGAGGAAATGCACGGTCTGGTATAAGGGTTCTTGGAGGGGGAACAGGGGCATTGGCATTGTCTTCATGGGCTTCAGGGACCACATGTGCTTCAGGTACTTGGACCTCAGGTGCTGCAGCATTGACTTCAGGTGTTGCAGCATTGACTTCTGGTGCCTCATTGGCTTCTGGCACCTCATTGGCTTCCGACGCCATATTGGCGTCAACCATGACAACGTCATTAGCGTCAGCAGTAATGTTGGTGGTTACTTCAGGGTTGTTAACCTCCACTTCAGAAGCTGGAGCGTCGGTCACGTTCTCCTCGAGAACAACATCTTGGTGAGACAGAGGTGTAGCAACTCTTGTGTCTCTTGGGGATTCATCTTCATCTTCTTCTTCATCGGCTGATGCAGCCGGAATGTCTTCAGCCATTTTGGCTTCGGGTTCAGACACATGCATTGTGGGAGTGACTTGGGGCCTTGGTCCTTTGCGAAGCCTGCATAATGCGGGCGACGCTTGTGGAGATGGGGTGTGCTAGGCCACAAAGTCATCATCATCTTGCACTGTTGGGGTAGCTTGCGGTTGGGGAGAGCTTGGAGTGTCTTGTCTCTGTGGGTGATCAGCCCATGATACATCCTAAGCAGTTGGCGCCAGAGGACGACCAATGCTGATGAGTTCGTTGTGCGTAAGCACAGGCGATGATACCAATTGGTGCTCGATCTGAGGAAGGACTTCATCATCTTCAACATTGTCATGGTGACCAATGTCTTCAGCAGCGGTGGGGTCAACTGCTGGAATGTCTTCAGCTTCAGGAGCCTCTGTGGAAGTAGGCTCATGAATTACCATCCATCGTTCTTGATGCGAAGAGGCAGGACGAGCAACCGAGATGGGCTCAACAATAAGGGGCTCGGTGGGAGCAGCCCGATCTTTCTTGGTTTTGCGCTTCTTTTTGGAGGGAACGACATCAGAAGCTTCAGGATGTTTCCTCTTTCTGGCTTCAGCCTCGGCAGCCCTTGTCTTCTTTAATTCTGAAGCCACTGTGGGGACCTTAGGCTTCGAGCCTGTCATACTGGCTGAGAAGACAATGGGATGTGCTTCCTGCCTTGTTGCTTCGGGTTCGGCCACAGCTGGCTTCTTCTTCTTCTTTGCAGCTATCCTGGGATCGATGCCAGGACGCCCAAGAGCCTTGCGCTTTTCAGCTTCATTGTAGGCTTGCACGCACTTGTCAGCCAGACTCTTCATGCACTCACGAGAACCTTTAGCTTCTTCGCGTTTCTTGAGAAAGGCTTCCTTGAGCTCGTGCAGCATAGTCTTGAAGTTCTTGACATCTTGCACGCTAAGCTTTGCCATGTGCTGCTTGAACTGAGCTTTCTCATAGTCGATCTTTTGCTTCAGTTCAACGATGCGCTGAGCTAGAGCTAGCTCAAAAGCAATGGTGCCAGTGAAAGCGATGCTGAGGCCAATTGGAAGTTGCAGATCATCAAAGCTGAGATTGGGGGTTTCAAACCACTCATCAATGAAGTTGTGAAGGATTGCTACGTCAAATAGAGGCAACTCATTGAAGATTTCTGCTTCTTCTTTGCTCTTGATCAGTTGCTCAAGAGTGTCATCTGCAAGATCTTCATCGCTGGACAGATCAATGGCGTCGTTGCGCAGAATAGCAGCAGTAGTCAGTTCTTGGCTGGTGGGCTACAAGGGCATCTTTACTCTCGAGGGCTTGGAGATGCGTGACAAATCTTCGGACTGCACACTGTGTTCAGGAGGTGCAGTGGCCAGAGGCTTCGCCTGTAAGACCTTTGGTGCAGGAGCAGGCTTTGAAGCTTTAGGCTTCTTCAGTTTCTTTGGCTTTGGCGGTGCAGGCGCTTCATCAGATTCAGCGTCATCTGCAGGCTCGTCCACGGCTATCCCTTGAACCATGATATGAGTGATGAGACCTTCCAGGTTGTAGAAGGGCCCAACAAGATTGGGTTCAGCTTCGCGTGTGCCATCAGCACGAGGAGCAGAGGGGCCTAGATTGAAGTCTAAGCCTCGTGACTTCTTGTTCTCTTTGGCCGAGTTCTTGGCAAACTGAAGGTTGCGCTTGAACAGATTATCATCGCGGCACCACAGTAATGAAGATGGGTCTGCATCCGCAGGCTGCGGTCCACGGACCATGCAAGGATAGAAGCCTTGTTCAATGGCTTCAGCTCTGGACTTGGGTTGAAGATTTCTGTATAGAATGTCTCCCCATGGTCGTTTGATGGCATTCTTCTCAGCATACTCCTGGGTCACGAACCTGTACTTGAACCACTGTTCTGCCCAATATCTTCGAATCCATTGGATTCGAGTTTTTCGCTGATTGTAGTCCTCCTCTGGATCTGTCTTGTACAGCTCATAGAGGTCAGGAGGCAAATCTCTTGAGGTGTTGCCATGACGCTGTCTGCCATCCTTTCTTGTAGGTTTCTCTGGTGCCCTGAAGCTTAAACTGAAGGGCTTCAACACGTTTAAAGGCTTCAAAGGCTTTCGCTTTCTGGTCAAACGGGAACTGGCTTCGGCAGAGTTAATGTAATGCTATAAGAATTCTGCAAACGAATGCAGACTATGAGAACCAAGGGATTCTCCCACGGACATGTACCTGTGACAGCATTAAGTTGCGAGGGAAGGGGAAGAGGTCATATGCATTCTCAGAAGATTTTGAAGATAAATCAGTTTAGAAGACATTGACCTCATAGTGCGAAGACATTCACTCATAGATAGAGAGTTGGTTCCCGCTTTGTACGAATCCACGAATAAGTACAAGTGAGGAATCTAACTACTTTGGGAAGCATAAGTGAACATACTAGGCATATTATGAGATGCAGTATGAAATAGATCCAACTTGTGTGAACAAAAACTGCTTGTGGTAGAAAGTGATGAATCTATAGGATCAAAGGGGCCATAAAAAGGAAGTTTTATTTACCACACGAATAACTGCTAGATGGAGTGGGAGAGGAGGCCGAACAGTTCGATCGTCCGTGCCCTAACTTGGCGACGGAGGACACCTACGGCGATGGCGGAGAAGACGATGTCCGCGGCCGGCGTGAAGACGGCGTCGGTGAGGTCACGGCAGCTAAGCGCTTCATTGTCGACGTCGTGGAGGGCTAGCGGTGGCGCTAGGGTTTGTGCGAGAGTTTAAGAAAGGATAATGACTATGGTGAGGCATGTATTTATAGGGACAGGGACGGCACAGTGTTATTACACAGGTACCCATGGCGATCCACATCTGAAGGACACGTGGCCATCATGCAACATATCGGAGGTTGTTCCATGTTCCCACGCACGCCTGGATTGTCGGGTGGTCGTTCCCACTTCTTCGGGTTTCAGGTGAAGGAATTATCATTGAAAATAGACTTAATGTTTGTCTCTGTATCTTCTGCTGACTAGGACGCAGAGAAGACATTCAACAGTTTCAATAGAATGCATATGATTTGGACAGATAGAGTTTGAGATAGAAAGCATAGAGATATTAGGGTCCGATCACATTCAGTTAGTTCAAAATATTCAACAAGGAAGACGTAGCTATAAGTGAATGCTGTAGAGGACAGAACACTAGTATGTATATATCAGAAGACAATCAAGTCAACATAGTGAAGATAATCATGAAGACAAGTTGAAAATGAAGACAAACAAAATGTGAAGACATAGCACATGTAACGCCATGGGTAAAACACTTCAAACAGAAGAATTTGGTGGTGGCGTTACCCACCGTATAGGAAATATTAGACCCAGACACGGCGCACAATTATCGTGGCGCTCCGAAGTCAAATTCCATGTTAATGTATTCACGCTCAGAATGTAAGTCTTCATTGATTGAAGATATACTTTACTTTATGTGTTGCACATCTAAGTCATCAACATGCATAAGTGTTAGGATGTGTGCCTGATCACAGGACATTTGAGGATTCCAAGATATTTAGCTCACACCGTAACTTGCAAAACCTCTTATCATCCAAGGGCTTGGTGAAAATATCTGCCAATTGCTCTTCAGTGTTGACGTATATGATATCAATATCTTCCTTCACAACATGATCTCTGAGAAAGTGATAACGAATTTCAATGTGCTTTGTCTTCGAGTGCTGAACTGGGTTGTTGGCAATCTTGATGGCGCTTTCGTTGTCGCAGTAGAGTGGTACTTGCTTCAGGTGAATGCCATAGTCTTTGAGTGTTTGCTTCATCCATAGAAGCTGAGCGCAGCAAGATCAAGCAGCAACGTATTCAGATTCAGTAGTGGAGAGAGATACACAGTTATGTTTCTTTGAAGACCAACATACAAGTGATCGTCCCAGAAAATGACATGTGCCTGATGTAGACTTGCGATCCACCTTGTCACCAGCATAATCAGCATCCGAGAATCCAACTAGATCAAACTCTGAGCCCTTTGGATACCATAATCCTACTGTTGGGGTGTGAGCCAAATATCTGAGAATTCACTTCACAGCTAAGTGATGCGATTCCTTTGGTGCCGCTTGGAACCGGGCACACATGCAAACACTAAGCATGGTATCTGGCCTAGATGCACATAAATAAAGTAAGGAACCAATCATGGAGCGGTATACCTTTTGATCGAACTCTTTGCCATTGTCGTCGGGACCCAGATGATGTTTGGCTGGCATTAGTGTCGTGTAGCCTTTGCAATCTTGCATTCCAAATTTCTTCAAGCAATCTTTGAGGTATTTCTCTTGAGATATAAAGATGTCGTTGCGTTGTTGACGTATTTGAAGACCAAGGAAGAACTTCAGCTCACCCATCATGGACATCTGATATTGCTCTTGCATCATATATCCAAACTCGTCAGTGTATTTCTGATTGGTGCAGCCGAAGATAATGGCATCCACATATATTTGGCACACAAACAGTTCACCATCATATGTCTTCGTGAAGAGAGTGGGGTCGAGGGAACCAGGTTTGAAGCCTTTGCTCTTCAGGAAGTCTTTGAGTGTGTCATACCAAGCCCTAGGGGCTTGTTTGAGGCCATACAGTGCCTTGTTGAGCTTGTACACCATATCAGGATGTTTTGGATCTTCAAAGCCAGGCGGTTGTGCAACATACACTTCTTCGTCAATCTTGCCATTGAGAAAAGCGCTCTTCACATCTATTTGATGCAGAAGAATGTTATGATGATTTGCATAGGCCAGCAGTATGCGTATGGCTTCAAGTCTAGCCACACGAGCAAATGTCTCATCAAAGTCAATCCCTTCAACTTGAGTATATCCTTGAGCAACGAGACGAGCTTTGCTTCTGACAACTTGACCATGCTCATCTTGTTTGTTGTGATATATCCATTTGGTGCCTATTATATTGTGCTTGCGAGGATCAGGATGCTTAACCAGTTCCCATACATTATTCAGCTCAAACTGTTGAAACTCTTCTTGCATAGCTTGAATCCATTCAGGTTCCATGAAGGCTTCATCAACTTTCTTGGGTTCAGATATTGAGACAAATGCGAAGTGCCCACAGAAATTTGCTAGCTGTGTTGCCCTTGAACGAGTGAGTGGACCTGGTGCATTGATGCTATCAATTATTCTCTCAATCTATACTTCATTTGCAACACGAGGATGTACATGACGAAGATTTTGCTCTTGCTGATCATTGTCATCGTTAGAAGGATTGTCTTCAGGCTGAGCATTGTCTTCAGGTTGATCATTGTCTTCAGGTTGATCAGGTGCGGAGATGATAGTTTCTCTTCAGGCTGAGCTTCAGAAGGTATGATTTCTCCAGTTCCCATAAGTTTGATTGATTCACTGGATGGAACTTCATCTAGCACATTTGGCAGGTGCTCTCTTTGCGAGCCGTTAGTCTCATCGAACCGCACATCCATAGTTTCAACCACTTTATAGTGAAAGAGGTTGAAGAATCTGTAGGAGTGCGAATCCTTTCCATATCCAAGCATAAAACCTTCATGTGCTTTTTGGTGCAAATTTTGAAGTGTGATGTGGATCCTGGATCCAGCACCTGGCACCAAATACTCTGAAGTAACTGACATTTGGCTTCTTACCAGTAAGGAGCTCATAGGATGTCTTGTTCAGAAGCTTGTGAAGATAAACACGGTTGATGATATGGCATGCAGTATCAATGGCTTCAGGCTAGAATTTTCTTGGAGTCTTGTATTCATCAAGCATCGTCCGAGCCATCTCAATAAGTGTTCCATTCTTGCGTTCGACGACGCCATTCTGCTGTGGCGTGTACGGAGCTGAGAATTCATGTGTGATGCCCAAAGTATCAAGATATGTATCTAGGCCAGTGTTCTTGAATTCAGTGCCATTGTCACTTCTGATATGCTTTATCTTGACGCCATAGTTGTTCATTGCTCGATTGGCAAAGAGTCTGAAGACATCCTGCACTTCAGTCTTGTAGAGGATTATATGCACCCAAGTATATCTTGAATAATCATCAACAATGACAAAGCCATAGAGACAAGCAGTAGTAGTAGGAGTTGAGTAATGAGTGGGACCGAAAAGATCCATGTGGAGCAGTTCGAAGGGTTGAGTTGTTTTCATGATTGTCTTTGAGAGATGCTTGGCCCTCGTCATCTTTCCTACTTCACAGGCACCGCATAAGTGATCCTTCTTGAACTTGACACCCTCGATGCCTATGACATGCTTCTTTCTTGCAAGAGTGTGCAAGTTCCTCATGCCAGCATGCCCTAGCCTCCGATGCCAGAGCCAGCATTCTGAAGCTTTTGCTAGAAGACATACGGCAAGATGTGGTCCTGCTGAGAAATCTACCACGTACAAATCATCTTTCCGATACCCTTCAAACACTAGAGACTTGTCAGATTCCATTAGAACAAGGCAACGATATTTTCCAAACATCACAATCATGTTTAAATCACAAAGCATTGAGACAGACATTAAGTTGAAACCAAGGGATTCAACAAGCATGACTTTATCCATGTGTTGATCCTTTGAGATTGCAACTCTACCTAGACCCAATACCTTACTTTTACCAGTGTCAGCAAATGTGATGTGACTTTTGTCAGATGGAGGTAAGGTTGAGTCCATAAAAAGGCTTCGCTTGCCACTCATGTGATTGGTACACCCACTATCAATAATCCATTCTGAAGCAGCTGGTGTCGTACCCTACAGTGCAGTTAGGGGGATAGGCTTCACGAAGAGAATTGTGAAGCAAAAACATTTGACGAGCCAGTGGATTATGAAAGCTTAGATCGAGATTAGGACTGATAGGGCAAGTAGCAAGCGACTCAGGAACAAAGTACATAATAAGACCATTTGGAGATTTGATCTTGTGCCCTACAAGATGTTTAAGGTCCCTAGCAATAGCTTCAGACGATTTTGGTTTTCGGCTGGAGACCTTTCCCTACAAAAGAGAGTTAAGCTTTCTTAGCCACCCACATCTTCAAGTGTGGATTCGAAGCAATGAGTGTAAGTGCAGCATCTGAGAACTTTGGCTTTGGAGCCCTATCAAAAAGTCTTGCAGGTGGACAATAGTACTCATAAGAATAAGCAGAATAGTTCTTGGTCTTATGAACATGGCGGTTTGATGAAACGCGCTCATATTCACAGGCCTGAGTATGGCTTCCCTGCAAAACATTTGCGTTAGTGTGACTCAGGTGAGTCCTCTGTCTATATGAAGCCTTTGGACCGTATGAAGCCTGTGGTCTGGGGTTTGTCTTCTTCACCTGTGGTGTCATGATGACATTCACAGCAAGATTCTCCAAACACCTTTTCGGCACCCAGACCTTCTTCATAGGCGGTCCATTCCTGCAGTTAGTACCAATATACCTGGCAAACACTTCACCCTTCTGATTCTTAAATAGTTTATAGTTTGCATCAAAGGATTCATCAATAACAATGGGATTAGCACAAGTGAAGCCAGATAGGGTGGATGGATCCACTGGAGGTCCCTTTGCAACAACCCATGTGGTTTTAGGGTACCGCTCAGGTTTCTAGTAAGAGCCATCAGCATTCATTTTCCTTTCGAACCCAACACCCTCTTTCCTAGGGTTCGGTTCAGGATCTGCCTTTTGAGGACATCACATAGTGTCTGATGCCCTTTGAGGCTTTTGAACATCCCTGTTTCAAGCAATGTCTTCAACCTAGCATTCTCATCAGCAATAGCAGTGGCATCCTCAGCAGAGGGGTTAGTTGGCACATCAGCAGTTGAAGATATTGCAATAGTAGCAGCAGTAGAACAACCAGCAACAGAAGTAGCATTGTCATGCTCAATACATTTAATACATGGTGGTTCTAATCCTTCCTGAGCTGAACTAATCTGTTTGGCGCGAAGTGACTCGTTTTCTTTTGAAGATCTTCATGAGCCGCTCTCAATTTCTCAAGATCTTGCTTCCTTTGAAGATAATCATAGGAAAACTTTTCATGAGTTGTTGAGAGCGTCTCATGACGACTTTCAAGTTCCTCATACTTAACATGAAGATTTTTTATGTCTTCAATTAAGGACTGAGATTGAGTCATTTCAGCGTCTAACAGGTCATCGCTTTTGTCTAACAGTTTTTGAATATGTTCCATAGCTTTCTGTTGTTCAGTTGCAATTTTAGCAAGTGTTTTGTAGTTGGGTTTGGAACCACAATCAGAGTCATCTTCACTGGAAGTTTGATAGTGAGTAGTGCATGTGTTTACCTTGGCACCGCGTGCCATGAAGCAGTAGGTTGGAGCAGAGTAGTCCTTGTCATTTGCATCGGTGTCGGTGACGGAGTCATTGTCTTCAGTGTTGAAGATGGACTTGGCAACGTATGCTGTTGAAGGAAATATGCCCTAGAGGCAATAATAAAGTTATTATTTATTTCCTTATATCATGATAAATGTTTATTATTCATGCTAGAATTGTATTAACCGGAAACATAATACATGTGTGAATACATAGACAAACAGAGTGTCACTAGTATGCCTCTACTTGACTAGCTTGTTAATCGACGATGGTTATGTTTCCTAACCATAAACAAAAGAGTTGTTATTTGATTAACAGGATCACATCATTAGAAGAATGATGTGATTGACATGACCCATTCCATTAGCTTAGCACCCGATCGTTTAGTATGTTGCTATTGCTTTCTTCACGACTTATACATGTTCCTATGACTATGAGATTATGCAACTCCCATTTGCCGGAGGAACACTTTGTGTGCTACCAAACGTCACAACGTAACTGGGTGATTATAAAGGAGCTCTACAGGTGTCTCCAAAGGTACATGTTGGGTTGGCATATTTCGAGATTAGGATTTGTCACTCCGATTGTCGGAGAGGTATCTCTGGGCCCTCTCGGTAATGCACATCACTTAAGCCTTGCAAGCATTGCAACTAATGAGTTAGTTGTAGGATGATGTATTACGGAACGAGTAAAGAGACTTGCCGGTAACGAGATTGAACTAGGTATTGAGATACCAACGATCGAATCTCGGGTAAGTAACATACCGATGACAAAGGGAACAACGTATGTTGTTATGCGGTCTGACCGATAGAGATCTTCGTAGAATATGTGGGAGCCAATATGAGCATCCAAGTTCCGCTATTGGTTATTGACCGGAGACGTGTCTCGGTCATGTCTACATTGTTCTCGAACCCGTAGGGTCTGCACGCTTAAGGTTTCGATGACAGTTATATTATGAGTTTATGAGTTTTGATGTACCGAAGGAGTTCGGAGTCCCGGATGAGATCGGGACATGACGAGGAGTCTCGAAATGGTCGAGACGTAAAGATCGATATATTGGACGACTATATTCGGACATCGGAAAGGTTCGAGTGATTCGGGTATTTTTTGGAGTACCGGAGAGTTACGGGAATACGTATTGGGCCTTATTGGGCCATACGGGAAAGAAGGAAAAGGGCCTCAAGGGTGGCCGCACCCCTCCCCTTAGTCTGGTCCGAATTGGACTAGGGAAGGGGGGCGCCCCCTTCCTTCCTTCTCCTTTTCCCTTCCTCTTTTCCTATTCCATATGGGAGGTGGAATCCTACTAGGACTAGGGAGTCCTAGTAGGACTCCACACCTGGCGCGCCTCTCCTAGGGCCGGCCTCCTCCCCCCTTGCTCCTTTATATACGGGGGCAGGGGGGCACCTCTAGACACACAAGTTGATCTTCGTGATCGTTCTCTTAGCCGTGTGCGGTGCCCCCCTCCACCATAATCCTCGATAATATTGTAGCGGTGCTTAGGCGAAGCCCTGCGACGGTAGAACATCAAGATCGTCACCACGCCGTCGTGCTGACGGAACTCTTCCCCGACACTTTGCTGGATCGGAGTCCGGGGATCGTCATCGAGCTGAACGTGTGCTAGAACTCGGAGGTGCCGTAGTTTCGGTGCTTGATCGGTCGGGCCGTGAAGACGTACGACTACATCAACCGCGTTGTCATAACGCTTCCGCTGTCGGTCTACGAGGGTACGTAGGCAACACTCTCCCCTCTCGTTGCTATGCATCACCATGATCTTGCGTGTGCGTAGGATTTTTTTTGAAATTACTACGTTCCCCAACAGTGGCATCCGAGCCTAGGTTTTATGTGTTGATGTTGTGCACGAGTAGAACACAAGTGAGTTGTGGGCGATATAAGTCATACTGCTTACCAGCATGTCATACTTTGGTTCGGCGGTATTGTTGGATGAAGCGGCCCGGACCGACATTACGCGTACGCTTACGCGAGACTGGTTCTACCGACGTGCTTTGCACACAGGTGGCTGGCGGGTGTCAGTTTCTCCAACTTTAGTTGAACCGAGTGTGGCTACGCCCGGTCCTTGCGAAGGTTAAAACAGCACTAACTTGACAAACTATCGTTGTGGTTTTGATGCGTAGGTAAGAACGGTTCTTGCTCAGCCCGTAGCAGCCACGTAAAACTTGCAACAACAAAGTAGAGGACGTCTAACTTGTTTTTGCAGGGCATGTTGTGATGTGATATGGTCAAGACATGATGAGATATAAGTTGTTGTATAAGATGATCATGTTTTGTTGAAGTTATCGGCAACTGGCAGAAGCCTTATGGTTGTCTCTTTATTGCATAAGATGCAAGCGCCAAATAATTGCTTTACTTTATCGCTATGCGATAGCAATAGTTGCAAGAGCAGTAGTTGGCGAGACGACCATGTGACGACACATTGATATAGATCAAGATGATGGAGATCATGGTGTCATGCCAGTGACGATGGAAATCATGACGATACTTTGGAGTTAGAGATCAAAGGCACAAGATGATGATGGCCATATCATGTCACATATTTTGATTGCATGTGATGTTTATCTTTTATGCATCTTATCTTGCTTTGATTGACGGTAGCATTTTAAGATGATCTCTCACTAATTATCAAGAAGTGTTCTCCCTGAGTATGCACCGTTGCGAAAGTTCTTCGTGCTGAGACACCACGTGATGATCGGGTGTGATAGGCTCTACGTTCAAATACAACGGGTGCAAAACAGTTGCACACGCGGAATACTCAGGTTATACTTGACGAGCCAAGCATATAGCGATATGGCCTCGGAACACGGAGACCGAAAGGTCGAGCGTGAATCATATAGTAGATATGATCAACATAGTGATGTTCACCAATGAAGCTACTCCATCTCACGTGATGATCGGACATGGTTTAGTTGATTTGGATCACGTAATCACTTAGAGGATTAGAGGGATGTCTATCTAAGTGGGAGTTCTTAAGTAATATGATTAATTGAACTTTAATTTATCATGAACTTAGTCCTGGTAGTATTAGCATATCTATGTTGTAGATCAATAGCTCGCGTTGTTGTTTTCATATGTTTATTTTGATATGTTCCTAGAGAAAATTGTGTTGAAAGATGTTAGTAGCAATGATGCGGATTGGATCCGTGATCTGAGGTTTATCCTCATTGCTGCACAGAAGAATTATGTCCTTGATGCACCGCTAGGTGACGGACCTATTGCAGGAGCAGATGCAGACGTTATGAACGTTTGGCTAGCTCAATATGATGACTACTTGATAGTTTAGTGCACCATGCTTAACGTCTTAGAATCGGGACTTCAAAGACGTTTTGAACGTCATGGACCATATGAGATGTTCCAGGAGTTGAAGTTAATATTTCAAGCAAATACCCGAGTTGAGAGATATGAAGTCTCCAACAAGTTCTATAGCTAAAAAGATGGAGGAGAATCGCTCAACTAGTGAGCATGTGCTCAGATTGTCTGAGTACTACAATCGCTTGAATCAAGTGGGAGTTAATCTTCCAGATAAGATAGTGATTGACAGAATTCTCTAGTCACCATCACCAAGTTAGTAGAACTTCGTGATGAACTATGATATGCAAGGGATAACGGAAACGATTCCCAAGCTCTTCGTAATGCGGAAATTGACGAAGGTAGAAATCGAGAAAAACATCAAGTGTTGATGGTAGACAAGACCACTAGTTTCAAGAAAAGGGCAGAGGGAAGAAGGGGAACTTCAAGAAGAACAACAAGCAAGTTGCTGCTCAAGTGAAGAAGCCCAAGTCTGGTCCTAAGCCTGAGACTAAGTGTTTCTACTGCAAAGGGACTGGTCACTGGAAGCGGAACTACCCCAAGTGATTGGCAGATAAGAAGGATGGCAAAGTGAACATAAGTATATTTGATATACATGTTATTGATGTGTACTTTACTAGTGTTTATAGCAACCCCTCAGTATTTGATACTAGTTCAGTTGCTAAGATTAGTAACTCGAAACGGGAGTTGCAGAATAAACAGAGACTAGTTAAGGGTGAAGTGACGATGTGTGTTGGAAGTGGTTCCAAGATTGATATGATCATCATCGCACACTCCCTATACTTTCGGGATTAGTGTTGAACCTGAATAAGTGTTATTTGGTGTTTGCGTTGAGCATGAATATGATTTGATCATGTTTATTGTAATACGGTTATTCATTTAAGTAAGAGAATAAATTGTTGTTCTGTTTACATGAATAAAACCTTATATGGTTACACACCCAATGAAAATAGTTCGTTGGATCTCGATCGTAGTGATACACATAATCATAATATTGAAACCAAAAGATGCAAAGTTAATAATGATAGTGCAACTTATTTGTGGCACTGCCGTTTAGGTCATATTGGTGTAAAGCGCATGAAGAAACTCCATGCTGATGGGTTTTTGGAATCACTTGATTATGAATCAGTTGATGCTTGCGAACCATGCCTCATGGGCAAGATGACTAAAACGCCGTTCTCCGGAACTATGGAGCGAGCAACTGACTTATTGGAAATAATACATACTGATGTATGAGATCCGATGAGTGTTAAGGCTCGTGGCGGGTATCATTATTTTCTGACCTTCACAGATGATTTGAGCAGATATGGGTATATCTACTTAATGAAACACAAGTCTGAAATATTTGAAAAGTTCAAAGAATTTCAGAGTGAAGTGGAGAATCATCGTAACAAGAAAATAAAAGTTTCTACGATATGATCGCAGAGGTAAAATATTTGAGTTACGAGTTTGGCCTTCAGTTAAAACAATGTGAAATAGTTTCACTACTCACGCCACCTGGAACACCACAGCATAATGGTGTGTCCGAACATCATAACCGTACTTTATTAGATATGGTGCGATCTATGATGTCTCTTACCGATCTACCACTATCGTTTTGGGGTTATGCATTAAAGACAGCTGCATTCACGTTTAAAAGGGCACCATCTAAGTCCGTTGAGACGACACAATCTGAATTGTGGTTTGGCAAGAAACCAAAGTTGCCGTTTCTTAAAGTTTGGGGTTGTGATGCTTATATGAAAAAGTTTCATCCTGATAAGCTCAAACCCAAATCGGAGAAATATGTCTTCATAGGATACCCAAAGGAGACTGTTGGGTACACCTTCTATCACAGATCCGAAGGCAAATTATTCATTGCTGAGAATGGATCCTTTCTAGAGAAGGAGTTTCTCTCGAAAGAAGTGAGTGGGAGGAAAGTAGAACTTGATGAGGTAACTGTACCTACTCCCTTATTGGAAAGTAGTTCATCACAGAAATCTGTTCCTGTGACTACTAGACCGATTAGTGAGGAAGCTAATGATGATGATCATGTAACTTCAGATCAAGTTACTACCGAACCTCGTAGGTAAACCAGAGTGAGATCCGCACCAGAGTGGTACGGTAATCCAGTTCTGGAGGTCATGTTACTTGACCATGACGAGCCTACGAACTATGAGGAAGCGATGATGAGCCCAGATTCCGCGAAATGGCTTGAGGCCATGAAATCTGAGATGAGATCCATGTATGAGAACAAAGTATGGACTTTGATTGACTTGCCCAATGATCGGCGAGCCATTGAGATTAAATGGATCTTCAAGAGGAAGACGGACGCTGATAGTAGTGTTACTATCTACAAAGCTAGAATTGTCGCAAAAAGGTTTTCGACAAGTTCAAGGTGTTGACTACGATGAGAGTTTCTCACTCGTATCTATGCTTAAATCTGTCCGAATCATGTTAGCAATTGCCGCATTTTATGAAATCCGGCAAATGGATAAACAAAACTGCATTCCTTAATGGATTTATTAAAGAAGAGTTGTATATGATACAACCAGAAGGTTTTGTCAATCCTAAAGGTGCTAACAAAATGTGCAAGCTCCAGCGATCCATCTATGGACTGGTGCAAGCATCTCGGAGTTGGAATATGCGCTTTGATGAGATGATCAAAGCATATAGTTTTATACAGACTTGCGGTGAAGCCTGTATTTACAAGAAAGTGAGTGGGAGCACTACAACATTTCTGATAAGTATATGTGAATGACATATTGTTGATCGGAAATAATGTAGAATTATTCTGCAAAGCATAAAGGAGTGTTTTCAAAGAAGTTTTTCAAAGAAAGACCTCGGTGAAGCTGCTTACATATTAAGCATCAAGATCTATAGAGATAGATCAAGACGCTTGATAAGTTTTTTCAATGAGTACATACCTTGACAATATTTTGAAGTAGTTCAAAAATGGAATAGTCAAAGAAAGAGTTCTTGGCTGTGTTACAAGGTGTGAAATTGAGTAAGACTCAAAGCCCGACCACGGCAGAAGATAGAAAGAGAATGAAAGTCATTCCCTATGCCTCAGCCATAGGTTCTATAAAGTATGCCATGCTGTGTACCAGATCTATTGTATACCCTACACTGTGTTAAGCAAGGGAGTACAATAGTGATCTAAGAGTAGATCACTGGACAGCGGTCAAAATTATCCTTAGTGGAATAAGGAAATATTTCTCAATTATGGAGGTGACAAAAGGTTCGTCGTAAAAAGTTACGTTGATGCAAGTTTTGACACAGATCTGGATGACTCTAAGTCTCGATCTAGATACATATTGAAAGTGGGAGCAATTAGCTAGAGTAGCTCCGTGCAGAGCATTGTAGACATAGAATTCGCAAAATACTTACGGATCTGTATGTGACAGACCCGTTGACTAAAATTATCTCACAAGCAAAACATGATCACACCTTAGTACTCTTTGGGTGTTAATCACATAAACGATGTGAACTAGATTACTGACTCTAGTAAACCCTTTGGGTATAGGTCACATGACGATGTGAACTATGGGTGTTAATCACATGGTGATGTGAACTATTAGTGTTGAATCACATGGCGATGTGAACTAGATTATTGACTCTAGTGCAAGTGGGAGACTGAAGGAAATATGCCCTAGAGGCAATAATAAAGTTATTATTTATTTCCTTATATCATGATAAATGTTTATTATTCATGCTAGAATTGTATTAACCAGAAACATAATACATGTGTGAATACATAGACAAACAGAGTGTCACTAGTATGCCTCTACTTGACTAGCTCGTTAATCGTAGATGGTTATGTTTCCTAACCATAAACAAAAGAGTTGTTATTTGATTAACGGGATCACATCATTAGAAGAATGATGTGATTGACATGACCCATTCCATTAGCTTAGCACCCGATCGTTTAGTACGTTGCTATTGCTTTCTTCATGACTTATACATGTTCCTATGACTATGAGATTATGCAACTCCCGTTAGCCGGAGGAACACTTTGTGTGCTACCAAACGTCACAACGTAACTGGGTGATTATAAAGGAGCTCTACAGGTGTCTCCAAAGGTACATGTTGGGTTGGCGTATTTCGAGATTAGGATTTGTCACTCCGATTGTCGGAGAGGTATCTCTGGGCCCTCTCGGTAATGCACACCACTTAAGCCTTGCAAGCATTGCAACTAATTAGTTAGTTGTACGATGATGTATTACGGAACGAGTAAAGAGACTTGCCGGTAACGAGATTGAACTAGGTATTGAGATACTGACGATCAAATCTCGGGCAAGTAACATACCGATGACAAAGGGAACAACGTATGTTGTTATGCGGTCTGACCAATAAAGATCTTCGTAGAATATGTGGGAGCCAATATGAGCATCCAGGTTCCGCTATTGGTTATTGACCGGAGACGTGTCTCGGTCATGTCTACATTGTTCTCGAACCCGTAGGGTCCGCACGCTTAAGGTTTCGATGACAGTTATATTATGAGTTTATGAGTTTTGATGTACCGAAGGAGTTCGGAGTCCCGGATGAGAACGGGGACATGATGAGGAGTCTCGAAATGGTCCAGACATAAAGATCGATATATTGGACGACTATATTCAGACATTGGAAAGGTTCCGAGTGATTCGGGTATTTTTTGGAGTACCGAGAGTTATGGAAATACGTATTGGGCCTTATTGGGCCATACGGGAAAGAAGGAAAAGGGCCTCAAGGGTGGCCGCACCCCTCCCCTTAGTCTAGTCCGAATTGGACTAGGGAAGGGGGGCGCCCCCTTCCTTCCTTCTCCTTTTCCCTTCCTCTTTTCCTATTCCATATGGGAGGTGGAATCCTACTAGGACTAGGGAGTCCTAGTAGGACTCCACACCTGGCGCGCCTCTCCTAGGGCCGGCCTCCTTCCCCCTTGCTCCTCTATATACGGGGGCAGGGGGGCACCTCTAGACACACAAGTTGATCTTCGTGATCGTTCTCTTAGCCGTGTGCGGTGCCCCCTCCACCATAATCCTCGATAATATTGTAGAGGTGCTTAGGCGAAGCCCTGCGACGGTAGAACATCAAGATCGTCACCACGCCGTCGTGCTGACGGAACTCTTCCCCGACACTTTGCTAGATCAGAGTCCGGCGATCGTCATCGAGCTGAACGTGTGCTAGAACTCGGAGGTGTCGTAGTTTCGGTGCTTGATCGGTCGGGCCGTGAAGACGTACGACTACATCAACCGCGTTGTCATAACGCTTCCGCTGTCGGTCTACGAGGGTACGTAGGCAACACTCTCCCCTCTCGTTGCTATGCATCACCATGATCTTGCATGTGCGTAGGAATTTCTTTTGAAATTACTACGTTCCCCAACAGCTGTAGCCAGACTCGCAACGCCAGAATCGGACTCCTCCTCAGACTCCACCTCCGCCTCCTCAAAAGCGGACTCCTCCTCTGAATCCATTTCCTTGCCAACAAACGCACGTGCCTTGCCAGATGAGCTCTTCTTGTGTGATGAAGACTTTGAGGAGGACTTGGAAGAAGACTTTGAGTATTTCTTCTTCTTCTTGTCGTCAGAATCATACTCCTTGTTCTTCTTTTTCTTCTTGTTCTCATTGTCCCACCGCGGATACTCAGAGATGTAGTGGCTAGGTTTCTTGCACTTGTGGCATGTTCTCTTCCTGTAGTCATGAGCAGAAGCTTCATCATTCCTTGAGCTTGATCGTGAGGACTTTCTGAAGCCTTTCTATTTGGTGAATTTTTGGAACTTCTTCACAAGCATAGCAAGCTCCTTTCCAATGTCTTCAGGATCATCAGAACTGCTGTCAGACTCTTCTTCAGATGAGGAGACAACTTTTGCCATCAAGGTACGAGTTCGCCCATAGTTGGGACCGTAGATGTCTCTTTTCTCAGAAAGATGAAACTCGTGTGTGTTGAGCCTCTCAAGTATGTCAGACGGATCGAGTGTTTTGAAGTCAGGACTTTCTTGAATCATCAGGGCTAGGGTGTCAAACGAGTTGTCAAGTGATCTCAGGAGTGTCTTGACAACTTCATGCTTGGTGATCTCAGTGGCGCTGTCGGTGTCAAAACCGGCGGATCTCGGGTAGGGGGTCCCGAACTGTGCGTCTAGGCCGGATCGTAACAGGAGGCAAGGGACACGAAGTTTTACCCAGGTTCGGGCCCTCTCGATGGAGGTAAAACCCTACGTCCTGCTTGATTAATATTGATGATATGGGTAGTACAAGAGTAGATCTACCATGAGATCGGAGAGGCTAAACCCTAGAAGCTAGCCTATGGTATGACTGTTGTTGTGTATGTTGTCCTACAGACTAAAACCCTCCGGTTTATATAGACACCGGAGAGGGTTAGGGTTACACAAAGTCGGTTACAATGGTAGGAGATCTACATATCCGTATCGCCAAGCTTGCCTTCCACGCCAAGGAAAGTCCCTTCCGGACACGGGACGGAGTCTTCAATCTTGTATCTTCATAGTCCAGGAGTCCGGCTGAAGGTATAGTCCGGCCATCCGGACACCCCCTAATCAAGGACTCCCTCAGTAGCCCCTGAACCAGGCTTCAATGATGACGAGTCCGGCGCGCAGATTGTCTTCGGCATTGCAAGGCGGGTTCCTCCTCCAAGTACTTCATAGAAGATTTTGAACACAAAGATAGTGTCCGGCTCTGCAAAATAAGTTTCCACATATTGCCATAGAGAGAATAATATTTACACAAATCTAATCTGCTAACGTATTCCGTAGTGTGACACACCACAGCCAAGCCTTTATCCGAGTCATTTCATTATCCCACCTCAGCGCATCATGCGAGGCGGTTTCCTTGGCACGTCTTGTTAAAGCAGAGATTGTGTCCCCTTATTCCGCGATTCTCATCAATACGGGCGTGGGTAACCCAACCGCGCCATTGATTATGGCGCTTGAGATAAGCGAGTTTTACCAGGCTAGTGGGGACACGTAGTTGCGTCCACCCATATAAGGGGATAAGGATCCACCTTTTCACCTACGCCTTCGTCCTCCCTTGCTTATCCATTCTCGCGCACTCGAGCTCTAGCGCCCAAGTCCGCACTCCCCACCTCAACCTTCTCCAGCCATGTCCGGAGCGGGAGGCAAGTGGATGGTCTCCTCCGTCACGGAGGGACACATCAAAAAACTGAGGAAGGCCGGATACTTGTCTAACGACATTGCGTACCGGCTTTCCAAAAAGGGGCAGCTCATCCCCACTCCTAGGCCCCATGAGAGGGTGGTGTTCCTCCCCCATTTCCTCCGCGGACTGGGCTTCCCTCTTCACCCATTTGTCCGGGGGCTCATGTTCTACTATGGCCTGGATTTCCACGATCTGGCCCCGAACTTTGTCCTCAACATCTCGGTGTTTATCGTCGTGTGCAAGGCTTTCCTCTGCATCCGCCCCCATTTCGGCCTATGGCTCAAGACTTTCAATGTCAAGTCGAAGGTGGTGTGCGGCAACCAGGCGGAGTGCGGAGGCGCCATGGTGGGCAAGATGGCCAACGTCTTATGGCTCGAGGGCTCCTTTGTGGAGACCCTGAAGGGGTGGCAATCGGGGTGGTTTTACATCACCGAGCCGCGCGACCCCGAATGGGTCGCAGCCCCCGAGTTTTGATCCGGACCCCCTACGTGGCTTACCTCCTAGAAGGAGACGGGCCTGTCGTGGGGTAAAAAAGGAGAGCTGACCGGACTCCAAACATGCGTCCAAACCCTGGTGGACAAGAAGCTCAAACTTGTCAATGTAGTCCAGGTTATGCTCATCCGCCTGATCCTCCTGTGTCAACAATGGGCTTTCAACCTGTGGGAGTTCGACCCAGCGCGACACCAAACTCTGAGTAGGCTCTTCGACACTACGTACGAAGATGCGTGGAAGGTGCTTTTCAAGGGCGCCGAGGCCCCCGCATCCGCTACCGAGGATCGCGGATTCAGTACGCATCGTCACACTCATGCGGTAAGCTGTTTTTTCCTTTTACAGGGTATTAGTTTTTCATAGTTTGACTCCATGCGGGATCTAAGCTCCCTTATCTTTGACAGGATTGGCAGGTGATGTCCGGACAGATCAACTGTCCGGCTCCTTTGCCCGAAGGCCCAGTGGACGCTCGCTTGGCAAAGCTGCTGGTTCCGGCACCCTACGTGGTGCCGGAGAAGAAGGCCGCGAAAAAGGCCACGGGGACTCGAAAGAGTGCCCGGCGCCAGGAGGTGTCGGATCCATCATCCGATGGTTCCGAGGCGCATTCCTCCCGTGAAGACGAGGAGGAAGAAGAAGAGACCTCTCCCCCTCCAGCGGGAGGAGATAAGAAAAGGAAGGCCGCCCTCTCTGGGGAGGCCGGAGGGTCCAAGAAGGGGAAAACCCTTCCTCCGGACTACTCCACCGACGCCGACGATGGCGGAGAGGAGTGGCCGCCCAGGGCCAAGCCCCTGGCAAAATCGTAAGTATTCGGATACCAGAGTAATTCATAGTATTCGTTTATTGCACAGCTTTCCCTTATGTCGAATATGTTTATGCAGCCCACCCAAAGACCGGCTCAACGCGTCGTCGAGTGGCTCACTGGACTCGTCGGATGTGAACTCGCTTCTGACGGCTTCCTCCCCCCGCCCTATGGACGACACCGAAGTGTTGTCCCAACAGGTTCCAAGCCGGGAGGAGGTGGTCCTGGAGGCGCCGCAAGGCGACCTCCCGGACTCCAGGAGTAAAGGGGATGAAAAACCCCAGGGCTCCAAGTCCGGCTCTAGGACGAACACCGCTCCGGAACCTTCAAAGGTTCCAGAGTCCGACGGGGGACCTCCTTCCAAGAGGAGCAAGCCCACTGTGCCGGTGACCCCCGTCCAACCGGAGGCGCCAGACAATCTGTTGGAGGCGCTCCAAGGCGCCTCCATCGATGAGGAGCACCGCACCATTATGAGTGCGGTGGTCCAGAAGGTTCAGTCCGCCAAGAGCGGACTGACTGAAGCTTGTACTAGCCTTTTAACAGGCTTTGAGGTAAGTAAAGAATGTGTAAATTGTTGGGTTTCGTAGTAATTTCAAAATTTTCCTACGCACACGCAAGATCATGGTGATGCATAGCAACGATAGGGGAGAGTGTTGTCTACGTACCCACACAGACCGACTGCGGAAGCGTTGACACAACGTAGAGGAAGTAGTCGTACGTCTTCACGATCCAACCGATCAAGCACCGAAACTACGGCACCTCCGAGTTCGAGCACACGTTCAGCTCGATGACGATCCCCGGACTCCGGTCCAGCAAAGTGTCGGGGAAGAGTTCCGTCAGCACGATGGTGTGGTGACGATCTTGATGTACTACAGCAGCAGGGCTTCGCCTAAACTCCTAGTTGGAATAGGATTCGCGGAGGGGGAAAAGAGAGAGAGGGGGCCGGCCACCTCTCCTAGTCCTAATAGGACTAGGGGAAGGGGGAGGCGCACAGCCCATGTAGGGCTGCCTCTTCTCTTTTCCACTAAGGCCCATCATGGCCCATTTAGCTCCCGGGGGGTTCCCGTAACCTTCCCGGTACTCCGGTAAAATCCCGATTTCACCCGGAACACTTCCGATATCCAAACATAGGCTTCCAATATATCAATCTTTACGTCTCGACCATTTCGAGACTCCTCGTCATGTCCGTGATCACATCCGGGACTCCGAACAACCTTCGGTACATCAAAATGCATAAACTCATAATATAACTGTCATCGTAACCTTAAGCGTGCGGACCCTACGGGTTCGAGAACAATGTAGACATGACCGAGACACGTCTCCGGTCAATAACCAATAGCGGGACCTGGATGCCCATATTGGCTCCTACATATTCTACGAAGATCTTTATCGGTCAGACCGCATAACAACATACGTTGTTCCCTTTGTCATCAGTATGTTACTTGCCCGAGATTCGATCGTCGGTATCCAATACCTAGTTCAATCTCGTTACCGGCAAGTCTCTTTACTCGTTCTGTAATACATCATCTCGCAACTAACTCATTAGTTGCAATGCTTGCAAGGCTTATGTGATGTGCATTACCGAGAGGGCCCAGAGATACCTGTAGTACTCAACATGTACCTTTGGAGACACCTGTAGTACTCCTTTATAATCACCCAGTTATGTTGTGACGTTTGGTAGTACCCAAAGTGTTCCTCCGGTAAACGGGAGTTGCATAATCTCATAGTTATAGGAACATGTATAAGTCATGAAGAAAGCAATAGCAACATACTAAACGATCGGGTGCTAAGCTAATGGAATGGGTCATGTCAATCAGATCATTCTCTTAATGATGTGATCCCATTAATCAAATAACAACTCATTGTTCATGGTTAGGAAACATAACCATCTTTGATTAACGAGCTAGTCAAGTAGAGGCATACTAGTGACACTTTGTTTGTCTATGTATTCACACATGTATTATGTTTCCGGTTAATACAATTCTAGCATGAATAATAAACATTTATCATGATTATAAGGAAATATATAATAACTTTATTATTGCCTCTAGGGCATATTTCCTTCAGTCTCCCACTTGCACTAGAGTCAATAATCTAGATTACACCATAATGATTCTAACACCCATGGAGCTTTGGTGCTGATCATGTTTTGCTCGTGGAAGAGGCTTAGTCAACGGGTCTGCAACATTCAGATCCGTATGTATCTTGCAAATCTCTATGTCTCCCACCTGGACTAGATCCCGGATGGAATTGAAGTGTCTCTTGATGTGCTTGGTTGTCTTGTGAAATCTGGATTCCTTTGCCAAGGCAATTGCACCAGTATTGTCACAAAAGATTTTCATTGGACCCGATGCACTAGGTATGACACCTAGATCGGATATGAACTCCTTCATCCAGACTCCTTTGTTCGCTGCTTCCGAAGCAGCTATGTATTCCGCTTCACATGTAGATCCTACTACAACGCTTTGTTTAGAACTGCACCAACTGACAGCTCCACCGTTTAATGTAAACACGTATCTGGTTTGCGATTTAGAATTGTCCGGATCAGTGTCAAAGCTTGCATCAACGTAACCATTTACGACGAGCTCTTTGTCACCTCCATATACGAGAAACATATCCTTAGTCCTTTTCAGGTATTTCAGGATGTTCTTGACCACTGTCCAGTGATCCACTCCTGGATTACTTTGGTACCTCCCTGCTAGACTTATAGCAAGGCACACATCGGGTCTGGTACACAGCATTGCATACATGATAGATCCTATGGCTGATGCATAGGGAACATCTTTCATATTCTCTCTATCTTCTGCAGTGGTAGGGCATTGAGTCTTACTCAACTTCACACCTTGTAACACAGGCAAGAATCCTTTCTTTGCTTGATCCATTTTGAACTTCTTCAAAATCTTGTCAAGGTATGTGCTTTGTGAAAATCCAATTAAGCGTCTTGATCTATCTCTATAGATCTTTATGCCTAATATGTAAGCAGCTTTACCGAGGTCTTTCATTGAAAAACTCTTATTCAAGTATCCCTTTATGCTATCCAGAAATTCTATATCATTTCCAATTAGTAATATGTCATCCACATATAATATCAGAAATGCTACAGAGCTCCCACTCACTTTCTTGTAAATACAGGCTTCTCCGAAAGTCTGTATAAAACTAAATGCTTTGATCACACTGTCAAAGCGTTTATTCCAACTCCCAGAGGCTTGCACCAGTCCATAAATGGGTCGCTGGAGCTTGCACACTTTGTTAGCTCCTTTTGGATCGACAAAACCTTCTGGTTGCATCAAATACAACTCTTCCTCCAGAAATCCATTCAGGAATGCAGTTTTGACATCCATTTGCCAAATTTCATAATCATAAAATGCGGCAATTGCTAACATGATTCGGACGGACTTAAGCATCGCTACTGGTGAGAAGGTCTCATCGTAGTCAATCCCTTGAACTTGCCGAAAACCTTTCGCGACAAGTCGAGCTTTGTAGACAGTAATATTACCGTCAGCGTCAGTCTTCTTCTTGAAGATCCATTTATTCTCAATTGCTTGCCGATCATTGGGCAAGTCAACCAAAGTCCATACTTTGTTCTCATACATGGATCCCATCTCAGATTTCGTGGCTTCAAGCCACTTTGCGGAATCTGGGCTCACCATCGCTTCTTCATAGTTCGTAGGTTCATCATGATCTAGTAGCATGATTTCCAGAACAGGATTACCGTACCACTCTGGCGCGGATCTTACTCTGGTTGATCTACGAGGTTCAGTAGTATCTTGATCTGAAGTTTCATGATTATCATCATTAGCTTCCTCACTTATTGGTGTATGTGTCGCAGAAATAGTTTTCTGTGATGTACTACTTTCCAATAAAGGAGCAGGTACAGTTACCTCGTCAATTTCTACTTTCCTCCCACTCACTTCTTTCGAGAGAAACTCCTTCTCTAGAAAGGATCCATTCTTAGCAACGAATGTCTTGCCTTTGGATCTGTGATAGAAGGTGTACCCAACAGTCTCCTTTGGGTATCCTATGAAGACACATTTCTCCGATTTGGGTTCGAGCTTATCAGGTTGAAGCTTTTTCACATAAGCATCGCAGCCCCAAACTTTAAGAAACGACAACTTTGGTTTCTTGCCAAACTACAGTTCATAAGGCGTCGTCTCAACGGATTTTGATGGTGCCCTATTTAACGTGAATGCAGCCGTCTCTAGAGCGTATCCTCAAAACGATAGCGGTAAATCAGTAAGAGACATCATAGATCGCACCATATCTAGTAAAGTACGATTACGACATTTGGACACACCATTACGCTGTGGTGTTCCGGGTGGCGTGAGTTGCGAAACTATTCCACAATTTTTCAAATGTACACCAAACTCGTAACTCAAATATTCTCCTTCACGATCAGATAGTAGAAACTTTATTTTCTTGTTATGATGATTTTCAACTTCACTATGAAATTCTTTGAACTTTTCAAATGTTTCAGACTTGTGTTTCATTTAGTAGATATACCCATATCTGCTTAAGTCATCTGTGAAGGTGAGAAAATAACGATATCCGCCACGAGCCTCAATATTCATCGGACCACATACATCTGTATGTATGATCTCCAACAAATTTGTTGCTCTCTCCATAGTTCCGGAGAATGGTGTTTTGGTCATCTTGCGCATGAGGCACGGTTCGCAAGTACCAAGTGATTCATAATCAAGTGGTTCCAAAAGTCCATCAGTATGGAGTTTCTTCATGCGCTTTACACCGATATGACCCAAACGATAGTGCCACAAATAAGTTGCACTTTCATTATCAACTCTGCATTTTTTGGCTTCAACATTATGAATATGTGTATCACTACTATCGAGATTCATCAAAAATAGACCACTCTTCAAAGGTGCATGACCATAAAAGATATTACTCATATAAATAGAACAACCATTATTCTCTGATTTAAATGAATAACCGTCTCACATCAAACAAGATCCAGATATAATGTTCATGCTCAACGCTGGCACCAAATAACAATTATTTAGGTCTAATATTAATCCTGAAGGTAGATGTAGAGGTAGCGTGCCGACCGCGATCACATCGACTTTGGAACCGTTTCCTACGCGCATCGTCACCTCGTCCTTTGCCAGTGCCCGCTTATTCCGTAGTCCCTGTTTCGAGTTGCAAATATTAGCAACAGAACCAGTATCAAATACCCAGGTGCTACTGCGAGCTCTAGTAAGGTACACATCAATAACATGTATATCACATATACCTTTGTTCACCTTGCCATCCTTCTTATCCGCCAAATACTTGGGGCAGTTCCGCTTCCAGTGATCAGTCTGCTTGCAGTAGAAGCACTCAGTTTCAGGCTTAGGTCCAGACTTGGGTTTCTTCTCCTGAGCAGCAACTTGTTTGCTGTTCTTCTTGAAGTTCCCCTTCTTCTTCCCTTTGCCCTTTTTCTTGAAACTAGTGGTCTTGTTGACCATCAACACTTGATGCTCCTTCTTGATTTCTACCTCCGCAGCTTTCAGCATTGCGAAGAGCTCGGGAATAGTCTTGTTCATCCCTTGCATATTATAGTTCATCACGAAGCTCTTGTATCTTGGTGGCAGTGATTGGAGAATTCTGTAAATGACGCAATCATCCGGAAGATTAACTCCCAATTGAATCAAGTGATTATTATACCCAGACATTTTGAGTATATGCTCACTGACAGAACTGTTCTCCTCCATCTTGCAGCTATAGAACTTATTGGAGACTTCATATCTCTCAATCCGGGCATTTGCTTGAAATATTAACTTCAACTCCTGGAACATCTCATATGCTCCATGACGTTCAAAACGTCGTTGAAGTCCCGATTCTAAGCCGTAAAGCATGGCACACTGAACTATCGAGTAGTCATCAGCTTTGCTCTGCCAGACATTCATAACATCTGGTGTTGCTCCAGCAGCAGGCCTGGCACCCAGCGGTGCTTCCAGGACATAATTCTTCTGTGCAGCAATGAGGATAATCCTCAAGTTACGGACCCAGTCCGTGTAATTGCTACCATCATCTTTCAACTTTGCTTTCTCAAGGAACGCATTAAAATTCAACGGAACAACAGCACGAGCCATCTATCTACAATCAACATAAACAAGCAAGATACTATCAGGGACTAAGTTCATGATAAATTTAAGTTCAATTAATCATATTACTTAAGAACTCCCACTTAGATAGACATCCCTCTAATCTTCTAAGTGATCATGTGATCCAAATCAACTAAACCATAACCGATCATCACGTGAGATGGAGTAGTTTTCAATGGTGAACATCGTTATGTTGATCATATCTACTATATGATTCACGCTCGACCGTTCGGTCTTCGTGTTCCGAGGCCATATCTGCATATGCTAGGCTCGTCAAGTTTAACCTGAGTATTCTGCGTGTGCAAAAACTAGCTTGCACCCGTTGTAGATGGACGCAGAGCTTATCACACCCGATCATCACGTGGTGTCTGGGCACGACGAACTTTGGAAACGTGCATACTCAGGGAGAACACTTCTTGATAATTTAGTGAGAGATCATCTTATAATGCTACCGTCAATCAAAGCAAGATAAGATGCATAAAAGATAAACATCACATGCAATCAATATAAGTGATATGATATGGCCATCATCATCTTGTGCTTGTGATCTCCATCTTCGAAGCACCGTCGTGATCACCATCGTCACCGGCGCGACACCTTGATTTCCATCATAGCATCGTTGTCGTCTCGCCAATCTTATGCTTCCACGACTATCACTACCGCTTAGTAATAAAGTAAAGCATTACATCGCGATTGCATTGCATACAATAAAGCGACAACCATATGGCTCCTGCCAGTTGCCGATAACTTGGTTACAAAACATGATCATCTCATACAATAAAATTTAGCATCATGCCTTGACCATATCACATCACAACATGCCCTGCAAAAACAAGTTAGACGTCCTCTACTTTGTTGTTGCAAGTTTTACGTGGCTGCTACGGGCTTAAGCAAGAACCAATCTCACCTACGCATCAAAACCACAACGATAGTTTGTCAAATAGACTCCGTTTTAGACTTTGCAAGGACCGGGCGTAGCCACACTTGGTTCAACTAAAGTCGGAGAGACAGTCGCCCGCAAGCCACCTGTGTGCAAAGCACGTCGGGGGAACCGGTCTCGCGTAAGCGTACGCGTAATGTTGGTCCGGGTCGTCTCGTCCAACAATACCGCCGAACCAAAGTATGACATGCTGGTAGGCAGTATGACTTATATCGCCCACAACACACTTGTGTTCTACTCGTGCATATAACATCAACATAAATAACCTAGGCTCGGATGCCACTGTTGGGTTTCGTGGTAATTTCAAAATTTTCCTACGCACACGCAAGATCATGGTGATGCATAGAAACGATAGGGAGAGTGTTGTCTATGTACCCACACAGACTGACTGCGGAAGCGTTGACACAACGTAGAGGAAGTAGTCGTACGTCTTCACGATCCAACTGATCAAGCACCGAAACTACGGCACCTCCGAGTTCGAGTACACGTTCAGCTCGATGACGATCCCCGGACTCCGATCTAGCAAAGTGTCGGGGAAGAGTTCCATCAGCACGACGGTGTGGTGACGATCTTGATGTACTACAGCAGCAGGGCTTCGCCTAAACTCCGCTACAGTATTATCGAGGAATATGGTGGCTGGGGGCACCGCACACGGCTAAGGAATAGATCACGTGGATCAACTTGTTTGTTCTAGGGTGCCTCTGCCTTAGTATATAAAGGACTAGAGGGGGGAGGCTGGCCGGCCAAGGTGTGGCGCGCCAGGAGAGTCCTACTCCCTCTGGGAGTAGGATTCCCCCCCCCCAATCCTAGTTGGAATAGGATTCGGGGAGGGGGAAAAGAGAGAGAGGGGGCCGGCCACCTCTCCTAGTCCTAATAGGACTAGGGGAAGGGGGAGGCGTGCAGCCCATGTAGGGCTGCCTCTTCTCTTTTCCACTAAGGCCCATCATGGCCCATTTAGCTCCCGGGGGGTTCCGGTAACCTTCCCGGTACTCCGGTAAAATCCCGATTTCACTCGGAACACTTCCGATATCCAAACATAGGCTTCCAATATATCAATCTTTACATCTCGACCATTTCGAGACTCCTCGTCATGTCCGTGATCACATCCGGGACTCCGAACAACCTTCGGTACATCAAAATGCATAAACTCATAATATAACTGTCATCGTAACCTTAAGCGTGCGGACCCTATGGGTTCGAGAACAATGTAGACATGACCGAGACACGTCTCCGGTAAATAACCAATAGCGGGACCTGGATGCCCATATTGGCTCCTACATATTCTACGAAGATCTTTATCGGTCAGACTGCATAACAACATACGTTGTTCCCTTTGTCATCGGTATGTTACTTGCCCGAGATTCGATCGTCGGTATCCAATACCTAGTTCAATCTCCTTACCGGCAAGTCTCTTTACTCGTTCTGTAATACATCATCTCGCAAATAACTCATTAGTTGCAATGCTTGCAAGGCTTATGTGATGTGCATTACCGAGAGGGCCCATAGATACCTCTCCGACAATCGGAGTGACAAAACCTAATCTCGAAATACGCCAACCCACCATGTACCTTTGGAGACACCTGTAGTACTCCTTTATAATCACCCAGTTACGTTGTGACGTTTGGTAGTACCCAAAGTGTTCCTCCGGTAAATGGGAGTTGCATAATCTCATAGTTATAGGAACATGTATAAGTCATGAAGAAAGCAATAGCAACATACTAAACGATCGGGTGCTAAGCTAATGGAATGGGTCATGTCAATCAGATCATTCTCTTAATGATGTGATCCCGTTAATCAAATAACAACTCATTGTTCATGGTTAGGAAACATAACCATCTTTGATTAACGAGCTAGTCAAGTAGAGGCATACTAGTGACACTTTGTTTGTCTATGTATTCACACATGTATTATGTTTCCGGTTAATACAATTCTAGCATGAATAATAAACATTTATCATGATTATAAGGAAATATATAATAACTTTATTATTGCCTCTAGGGCATATTTCCTTCATAAATAATATTACCGCATAGACAGTAGCCCATGATGCTCTGTTTGGCGTTCGGGAAGAAAAGCCGAATAGAGGATCAAATAAAATTCACAGGAGTCTAACAAAAAGGAGTCAATATGCGTATGCAGGCTTCTCTGCTTGTGTCCGCCGCACTGACTGCGGAAGTGGACACGCTAAAGCAGAGCCTCGAGCGGTCCGAGCAAGAGCTCGGGAGTGCCAAGAAGCAGCTCGAGGACAATGAAGGTGAGAAATACCTTGTTTAAATATATATATATATATATATATATATATATATATATAAAAAGATGCAATTGCTAAAAATGACAGGATTATCGTGGCTATTATAGGGGCCACGTCTGAGGTGGCGACCCTTAAGCAAGCGTTGGTCGAGGCCGAGAAGAGGGCCGCCACGGAGCGCACCGAGCGGGAGAAGTATGAGGCCGAGGTTGGCAAGGTACGGCAAGAGCTCCAGGCTCTCATGGAAAAACATGAGAGTTTGGAGCCTAACTCAAAGACGCGAGCGTCCGAGCTCGCGGTGGCTATTGAAAATGCCAAGTCTGCCAAGGCCGAATCCCAGAAGACCCTCCAGGAGTTGGATGAGGTGAAGAAGATAGCGGTGGGTAAGGCATTCTTTATGCAAAGCAAACACATAAACGTGAGTTACTTGTTACTTACCCGAATCCGGAGCTCTCCAGGATCGTTCGCAGATCTTCCCCAGAGTGTGTCTGATGCCGCCGCATTCTATCGAGCCGAGGAGGGCAGCTCGACAGAGAAGGTGTTCTGGTCTCAGTATGCTGAGGCCGAACACCCCGTGCCCCTGAGCGACCAGCTGAAGCAACTAGTCGAGCTCCACAAGGCGGCCGAACAGGCCATGAAGGGCCTCATAGTTCGGTTGTGGCCTGGAGGGGCTCTGCCTGGGAGCTATTTCGGGCTGGTGCGGCGGCTGGTGGAGGCCTGTCAAAGGCTCGAAGTCATCAAGCGCTCCGTCTGCATTGAAGGTGCCAGTAGGGCCCTTGCCCGTGCTAAGGTGCACTGGGGCAAGCTGGATGCAGAGAAGATTGTGAAGGACGGGCCACCGCCGGGAAAAGAGCATCGCAAGCCCGAGAATTATTATAAGGATGTTCTGAAGGGTGCCTGCCTTGTGGCGGATGAATGTTCTAGGGATGTAATTTTTGAGTGAAACTTGCTCGTTTTGTCCTGTGCGCTGAAAACTTGTTCATATGCGCTAAGCAATGCTGTTTGGAATTTAAAATATTACCTTCTGTGCGGTTGTTTATCAATTCTGAGAGATGGCAAGTCGTCGGCTTCTGCCCCCGTGCCGCTAGTGCTGGGGTGTTCGGGGATAAACCTGAGCGCTTTTTTTCCCATGTTTGGGTCCTTCGAGGCAGGCGCTCAGCCCAACGAACAAGGCAATCGGACTATAATGCGTGAACACTCTCACTTAGCCATAGAATTCTATAATTTTAAATTTCGGTGAAGCCCCTGGTATTCGGAAGACCGAGTTTGGGGCGCTATCCACGCCTTGGCCGGACTGAGCCGGCTCCTCGCTCTAAGCGGCATAAGTCTTTAGGGACTCGAAAAACCTCTCGAACAGCGACTGATACGTCTCCAACGTATCTATAATTTTTGATTGCTCCATGCTACTTTATCTACTGTTTTGGACTATATTGGGCTTTATTTTCCACTTTTATATTATTTTTGGGACTAACCTATTAACCGGAGGCCCAACCCAGAATTGCTGTTTTTGCCTATTTCAGTATTTCAAGGAAACAGAATATCAAACGGAGTCTAAACGGAATGAAACCTTCGGGAACGTGATCTTCTCACCGAACGTGATCCAGGAGACTTGGACCCTACTCCAAGAAGTTTCCGGGGAGGTCACGAGGGTGGAGGGCGCGCCCCCCCTGGGCGCGCCCCCTACCTAGTGGGCCCCTCGGAGCTCCACCGACGTGCTCCTTCCTCCTATATATACCTACGTACCCCCATTAGACCAGAGAGGGAGCCTAAAACCTAATTCCACCGCCGCAACTTCCTGTATCCACGAGATCCCATCTTGGGGCCTGTTCCGGAGCTCCGCCGGAGAGGGCATCCATCACGGAGGGCTTCTACATCAACACCATAGCCCTTCCGATGAAGTGTGAGTAGTTTACTTCAGACCTTCGGGTCCATAGCTAGTAGCTAGATGGCTTCTTCTCTCTTTTTGGATCTCAATACAATGTTCTCCCCCTCTCTCGTGGAGATCTATTCGATGTAATCTTCTTTTTGCGGTGTATTTGTTGAGACCGATGAATTGTGGTTTTATGATCCAACCTATCTATGAATAATATTTGAATCTTCTCTGAATTCTTTTATGTATGATTGAGTTATCTTTGCAAGTCTCTTCGAATTATCTGTTTGGTTTGGCCAACTAGATTGGTAGTTCTTGCAATGGGAGAAGTGCTTAGCTTTGGGTCAATCTTGCGGTGTCCTTACTCAGTGACAGAAAGAGTTGCAAGGCACGTATTGTATTGTTGCCATCGAGGATAACAAGATGGGGTATTTATCATATCGCATGAATTTATTCCTCTACATCATGTCATCTTGCTTAAGGCATTACTCTGTTTTTAACTTAATACTCTAGATGCATGCTGGATAGCGGTCGATGAGTGGAGTAATAGTAGTAGATGCAGGCAGGAGTCGGTCTACTTGTCACAGACGTGATGCCTATATACATGATCATACCTAGATAACCTCATAACTATGCTCAATTCTATCAATTGCTCAACAGTAATTTGTTCACCCACCATAGAATATCTTTGCTCTTGAGAGAAGCCACTAGTGAAACCTATGGCCCCCGGGTCTATTCTCATCATATCAATCTCCATTACTTTATTTTACTTGTTTTTCTTTTACTTTTCACTTTGCATCTTTATACCAAAAATACCAAAAATATTATCTCTATCAGATCTCACTCTCGTAAGTGACCCTGAAGGGATTGACAACCCCTAAGCGTTGGTTGCGAGTTGCTACCGTTTTGTGCAGGTACGGGGGACTTGCACGTGACCTCCTACTGGATTGATACCTTGGTTCTCAAAAACTGAGGGAAATACTTACGCTACTGTGCTGCATCACCCCCTCCTCTTCGGGGAAAACCAACACTAGCTCGAGACGTAGCAAGAAGGATTTCTGGCGCCGTTGCCGGGGAGGCCTACGCCAAGTCAAGTCAAGATTTACTCTCCCGTCAACGAGCCATTTCTAGCGCCGTTGCCAGGGAGGCCTACGCCAAGTCAAATCAAGATTTACTCTCTCGTCAATGAGCCATTTCTGGCGCCGTTGCCGGGGAAGCCTACGCAAAAATCAACATACCAAGTACCCATCACAATCTCTATCTCTCGCATTACATTACTTGCCATTTGCCTCTCGTTTTCCTCTCCCCACTTCACCCTTGCCATTTTATTAGCCCTCTCTTTCCCTTTGCCTTTTGTTTGCTCATGTGTTAGTTTGCTTGCTTATTCGTCATGATGGCCTTACCTAATTTTGGTGATCTTCACCTTAAAAGGATAGAAGATATCGAAAACAATGTCAGGAAGTTTATGGTCTTGCAATTTGAGCATAATAATTTATTTAGAAACAAGCTTAAGGAACAAAAGAGTTTTATGAGTTATATTAATAAAGAGCTCGATGATATGTCCAAAGAATTTGATGGTGTAAGAGCCCAAATTGCTCATCTTGAAAAAACGACCGCTGAAATTTCGGATATGCAAGCCACCTTAGTCAATAAGATGGCCGCTAAACCGAATAACTATGAAAATCAAGATGAAGATCTAAAAGTTATTGATGTGTCCCCTATTAAATCTTTGTTTTGCAATATGAATCTTGATGAATCTGATTATGATCTTCCCTTACCTAGAAGGCGTTCTAAGAATTCTGAGTTTTTAGATCCTGATGATGAAATTGATAAAAAGGGATTGAAAGAAATAAAAATCTAGATATTGCTAAACCCACTATTTTGGATCTCAAGGAATTTAACTATGAAAATTGCTCTTTAATTGATTGTATTTCCTTGTTGCAATCCGTGTTAAATTCTCCTCATGCTTATAGTCGAAATAAGGCCTTTACCGAACACATTGTTGACGCCTTAATGCAATCTTATGAAGAAAAGCTTGAGTTGAAAGTTTCTATCCCTAGAAAACTCCATGATGGGTGGGAACCTACAATTAAGATTAAAATTAAAAATTATGAGTTTCATGCTTTGTGTGATTTGGGTGCTAGTGTCTCTACTATCCCCAAAGCTTTGTGTGATTTGCTAGATTTCCGTGACTTTGATGATTGCTCTCTAAACTTGCATCTTGTGTATTCCACTATTAAAAAGCCTATGGGAAGAATTAATGATGTTCTTATTGTTGCAAATAGGAATTATGTGCCCGTAGATTTTATCGTTCTTGATATAGATTGCAATCCTTCATGTCCTATTATTCTTGGTAGACCTTTCCTTAGAACGATTGGTGCAATTATTGATATGAAGGAAGGGAATATTAAATTCCAATTTCCCTTAAAGAAGGGCATGGAACACTTTCCTAGAAAGAAAATAAAATTACCATATGAATCTATCATGAGAGCCACTTATGGATTGCCTACCAAAGATGACAATACCTGGATCTATCCTTGCTTTTATGCCTAGCTAGGGGCGTTAAACGATAGCGCTTGTTGGGAGGCAACACAATTTTATTTTGTGTTTTTTGTTTTTGGTTCTGTTTAGGAATAAATAATCCATATAGATTCTGTTTAGATGTGGTTTTATCTTTTAATTAGTGTTTGTGCCAAGTTAAACCTTTTAGATCTTCTTGGAAGATAGTTATTTGATCTTGCTGTAATTTCCAGAATCTTTGTGCTCAGTGCCCGAATTGTAAAAAATCACCAGGACGTGATAAAATAGTGATTCCAATTGCTGCTGATCAATAAACAAATTTCCCAGGTCTTCTAATTTTGGTAGAATTTTTTGGGTTCCAGAAGTTTGCGTTAGTAACAGATTACTACAGACTGTTCTGTTTTTGACTGATTCTGTTTTGCGTGTGTTGTTTGCTTATTTTGATGAATCTATGACTAGTAAAATAGTTTATAAACCATAGAGAAGTTGGAATACATTAGGTTTAACACCAATACAAATAAAGAACAAGTTCACTACAGTACCTTAAAGTAGTCTTTTGTTTTCTTTCTCTAACGGAGCTCACGAGATTTCTATTGAGTTTTGTGTTGTGAAGTTTTCAAGTTTTGGGTGAATTCTTTTGATGGATTATGGAACAAGGAGTGGCAAGAGCCTAAGCTTGGGGATGCCCATGGCACCCCCAAGATAATCCAAGGACACCAAAAAGTCAAAGCTTGGGGATGCCCCGGAAGGCATCCCCTCTTTCGTCCACTTCCATCGGTAATTTACTTGGAGCTATATTTTTATTCACCACATGATATGTGTTTTGCTTGGAGCGTCTTGTATTATTTGTGTCTTTTCTTGTTAGTATACCAAAATCATCCTTGCTGTACACACCTTTTGAGAGAGCCATGCATGAATTGAAATTTGTTAGAATACTCTATGTGCTTCACTTATATCTTTTTGAGCGTGATAATTTTTGCTCTAGTGCTTCACTTAGATCTTTTAGAGCACGGTGGTGGTTTGTTTTAAAGAAACTTGATCTCTCATGCTTCACTTAGATTATTTTGAGAGTCGTTAATAGCATGGTAATTTGCTTAATGTTAATATACTTGGTATTCAAGATATGTGAAACTTTCTTTTTAGTGGGTTGAATACTAAGATAAGTTTGATGCTTGATAATTGTTTTGAGATATGGAGGTGATAATATCATAGTCGTGCTAGTTGAGTAGTTGTGAATTTGAGAAATACTTGCGTTGAAGTTAGCAAGTCCCGTAGCATGCACGTATGGTTAAAGTTGTGTAACAAATTGGAAACATGAAGTGTACCTGGCTTGTGCATCCTTATGAGTGGCGGTCGGGGACGAGCGATGGTCTTTTCCTACCAATCTATCCCCCTAGGAGCATGCGCGTAGTACTTGATTTTTGATGACTTCTAAATTTTTGCAATAAATATATGAGTTCTTTTGACTAATGTTGAGTCCATGGATTATACGCACTTTTACCTTTCCGCCATTTGCTAGCCTCTTTGGTACCGTGCATTGCCCTTTCTCACATTGAGAGTTGGTGCAAACTTCGCCGGTGCATCCAAACCCCGTGATATGATACACTCTTTCACACATAAACCTTCCTATATCTTCCTCAAAACAGCCACCATACCTACCTATCATGGCATTTCCATAGCCATTCCGAGATATATTGACATGCAACTTCCATCATCATCATCATCATGACATGCTTTACTTTTGTCATATTGCCATTGCATGATCTTGTAGTTGACATCGTATTTGTGGCAAGGCCACCATGCATTATTTTTCATAAATGTCACTCTTGATTCATTGCACCATCCCGATACACCGCCGGAGGCATTCATATAGAGTCATATCTTGTTCTAGTATCGAGTTGTAATCATTATGTTGTAATCAATAGAAGTGTGATGATCATCATTATTAGAGCATTGCCCAATCAAAAAAAGAGAGAAAGGCCAAAAATAAAAAAATAAAGGCCCAAAAAAAGAAGGAGAAAATAAAAAGGGCAATGCTACTATCTCTTTTTCCACACTTGTGCTTCAAAGTAGCACCTTGTTCTTCATGTAGTGAGTCTCATATATTGTGCTTCAAAGTAGCAACATGATTTTCATATAGTGAGTCTCATAAGTTGTCTTGTTCATACTAGTGGGAATTTTTCATTATAGAACTTGGCTTGTATATTCCAACGATGGGCTTCCTAAAAATGCCCTAGGTCTTCATGAGCAAGCAAGTTGGATGCACACCCACTAGTTTTCTTTTGTTGAGCATTCTTAGCTCTAGTGCATCCATTGCATGGCAATCCCTACTCCTTGCATTAACATCAATTGATGGGCATCTCCATAGCTCATTGATTAGCCTCGTTGATGTGAGACTTTCTCCTTTTTTGTCTTCTCCACACAATCCCCATCATCATATTCTATACCACCCATAGTGCTATGTCCATGGCTCGCGCTCATGTATTGCGTGAAGGTTGAAAAAGTTTGAGATTATTTGAGTATGAAACAATTGCTTGGCTTGTCATCGGGGGTATAGAAGTTGGGAACATCTTTCTGTGACGAAAATGAAGCATAGCCTAACTATATGATTTTGTAGGGATGAACTTCCTTTGGCCATGTTATTTTGAGATGACATAATTGTTTGATTAGTATGCTTGAAGTATTATCATTTTTATGTCAATATGAACTTTTGTCTTGAACCTTTCGGATCTGAATATTCATACCATGATTAAGAAGATTTACATTGAAATTATGCCAAAGTATCACTCCGCATCAAAAATTCTCTTTTTATCATTTACCTACTCGATGACGAGCAGGAATTAAGCTTGGGGATGCCTGATACGTCTCCAACGTATCTATAATTTTTTATTACTCCATGCTACTTTATCTACTGTTTTGGACTATATTGGGCTTTATTTTCCACTTTTATATTATTTTTGGGACTAACCTATTAACTGGAGGCCCAACCCAGAATTGCTGTTTTTGCCTATTTCAGTATTTCGAGGAAACAGAATATCAAACGGAGTCCAAACGGAATGAAACCTTCGGGAACGTGATCTTCTCACCGAACGTGATCCAGGAGACTTGGACCCTACTCCAAGAAGTTTCCGGGGAGGTCACGAGGGTGGAGGGCGCCCCCCCCCCCCCCGGGAGCGCCCCCTGCCTCATGGGCCCATCGGAGCTCCACCGACGTGCTCCTTCCTCCTATATATACCTACGTACCCCCATTAGACCAGAGAGGGAGCCTAAAACCTAATTCCACCGCTGCAACTTCCTGTATCCACGAGATCCCATCTTGGGGCCTGTTCCGGAGCTCCGCCGGAGAGGGCATCCATCACGAAGGGCTTCTACATCAACACCATAGCCCTTCCGATGAAGTGTGAGTAGTTTACTTCAGACCTTCGGGTCCATAGCTAGTAGCTAGATGGCTTCTTCTCTCTTTTTGGATCTCAATACAATGTTCTCCCCCTCTCTCGTGGAGATCTATTCGATGTAATCTTCTTTTTGCGGTGTGTTTGTTGAGATCGATGAATTGTGGGTTTATGATCCAACTTATCTATGAATAATATTTGAATCTTCTCTGAATTCTTTTATGTATGATTGAGTTATCTTTGCAAGTCTCTTCGAATTATCCGTTTGGTTTGGCCAACTAGATTGGTAGTTCTTGCAATGGGAGAAGTGCTTAGCTTTGGGTTCAATCTTGCGGTGTCCTTACTCAGTGACAGAAAGAGTTGCAAGGCACGTATTGTATTGTTGCCATCGAGGATAACAAGATGGGGTATTTATCATATCGCATGAATTTATTACTCTACATCATGTCATCTTGCTTAAGGCGTTACTCTGTTTTTAACTTAATACTCTAGATGCATGCTGGATAGCGGTCAATGAGTGGAGTAATAGTAGTAGATGCAGGCAGGAGTCGGTCTACTTGTCACGGACGTGATGCCTATATACATGATCATACCTAGATAACCTCATAACTATGCTCAATTCTATCAATTGCTCAACAGTAATTTGTTCACCCACCATAGAATATCTTTGCTCTTGAGAGAAGCCACTAGTGAAACCTATGGCCCCCGGGTCTATTCTCATCATATCAATCTCCATTACTTTATTTTACTTGTTTTTCTTTTACTTTTCACTTTGCATCTTTATACCAAAAATACCAAAAATATTATCTCTATCAGATCTCACTCTCGTAAGTGACCCTGAAGGGATTGACAACCCCTAAGCGTTGGTTGCGAGTTGCTACCATTTTGTGCAGGTATGGGGGACTTGCGCGTGACCTCCTACTGGATTGATACTTTGGTTCTCAAAAACTGAGGGAAATACTTACGCTACTATGCTGCATCACCCCCTCCTCTTCGGGGAAAACCAACGCTAGCTCGAGACGTAGCAGCGACCAGCTCTCGCTTCATCATGACAATCAGTTTTAGCTTTCTCCACTGAGGTGCTCGACCCAGCTCAACTAGGCACAATCGCAGTGGTTCTCCTAGTGCTACCTTAGCCGATATAACGGAACGTAAGGCACCAAAACATAGGAGCCGGGCAAACCCAACTATTGACCCAAGACATGATTCGGAGCCGATGCATATAATGCTATAAGTTCGGTGTGCCGCACTTGTTAAAGTGTTCGGACTTCTCACACCATATTGAGGGGTACTAAAGCCCCTGGCGTATTTAGGCCGTACCAAAGTGTACGGGTGCAATATGTCGTTAAGGAACATATATATATATATATATATATATATATATATATATATATATATAAAGAGTAATGCAAAAATAGACAAAAGCTATGCACTGTTTATTAAAGAGGGCTGCGATCAAAGCAGAACAATACAAATAATGCGATAAGCAAAAGGTTGGACTATGTAACATGTCCGTTGCAGGGGCAAGCTGCGGAATAGTATGCGAAACAGGTATACTGCTCGTGATAGAGACCACCTGGGAGTTCCGTAATGCGGCGTGGCTTGTCTGCTTCCCTGGTTCTTGCATTGTTTGTGCGGCAATTGAACTGCCGAACAGGCCTTCCGAAGTGTGGAGTCCTGAAAGTAAGAGAAAATTAAAAAATCGGCAGCCCCTGGTGCGGTTTAAGCCGTGTTTCGGGCGTGCCGTGATGGTACCCCTTCCCCTGTACCCATGGTATTTCTAGAGCGTAGTTATGTACGCGAAGTACTGGTGTCGCGTTTTTGCGAGGGCTGGGGTTGGGGCCGCATTGCTACGCCTGCTCGGATCGTGCCAGGCGGTCTTGTTGTAGGTTACTCCGGGCGCGCTTGACGGTGTCCGGTCGTTTAATGGCTGGACTTGAGAACTGCCTGGAGAGGCTGCTTTGTACTTCCACTGCAAGGGCCGATGTGTGCTCCTCCGTTCGGAGGGAGCGTTCGGTGTTTCCATTGACCGTAATTACTCCTCGAGGGCCTTGCATCTTGAGCTTAAGGTATGCGTAGTGCGGTACCGCATTGAACTTGGCGAATGCGGTTCGCCCGAGCAGTGCGTGATAGACACTGCGGAATGGGACTATGTCGAAGATTAACTCCTCGCTTCGGAAATTATCCGGAGATTCAAAGACCACTTCAAGTGTGACTGAGCCTGTACAATTGGCCTCTACACCTGGTATTACGCCTTTAAAGGTCATTTTGGTGGGCTTAATCCTCGAGGGATCTATGCCCATTTTCCGCACGGTATCCTGGTAAAGCAGGTTCAGGCTACTGCCGCCGTCCATAAGGACTCTAGTGAGATGAAATCCGTCAATAATTGGGTCTAGAACCAATGCGGCAAATCCGCCATGACGGATGCTAGTGGGATGGTCTCTTCGATCAAAGGTGATCGGGCAGGAGGACCATGGGTTGAACTTTGGGGCAACTGGCTCTACCGCGTATACGTCCCTTAACGCGCGCTTCCGCTCCCTTTTGGGGACATGGGTTGCGTATATCATGTTCACCGTCCGCACTTGTGGGGGAAAACCCTTCTGTCCACTGTTGTTCGGCGGCCGGGGCTCCTCGTCGTCATCTCTATGCAGCCCCTTGTCTTCATTTTCGGCGTTTAACTTGCCTGCTTGCTTGAACACCCAACAATCCCTGTTGGTGTGATTGGCCGGCTTTTCAGGGGTGCCATGTATCTGGCACAAGCGGTCGAGTATTCAGTCCAAACTGGACGGGCCCCTAGGATTCCTTTTGAATGGCTTTTTCCGCTGACCGGATTTAGAGCCTCTGAATCCGGCATTAACTGCCGTATCCTCAGTATTGTCGCCGTTAATGCGGCGCTTCTACTTGTTGCGACGCGACCTGCCACTACTGTCCCTGGTATCCGAATTACCAGGGTTCTTGTTCATATTGTTGCTACGAGCAAGCCAGCTGTCTTCTCCCGCGCAAAAGCGGGTCATGAGTGTCGTGAGTGCTGCCATAGACTTCGGCTTTTCCTGTCCAAGGTGTCGGGCAAGCCACTCATCATGGATATTGTGCTTGAAGGCTGCTAGGGCCTCAGCGTCCGGACAGTCGACTATTTGATTTTTCTTTGTTAGGAACCATGTCCAGAATTGCCTGGCCGATTCCTCTAGCTTCTGAATTACGTGACTTATGTCATCGGCGTCTGGGGGTCGCACATAAGTGCCCTGGAAATTGTGGAGGAATGCGGCTTCCAGGTTCTCCCAACAACTGATTGATCCTGTTGGCAAGCTGTTAAGCCAATGCCGAGCTGGTCCTTTAAGCTTGAGTGGGAGGTATTTGATGGCGTGGAAATCATTGCCGCGGGCCATGTGGATATGAAGGAGATAATCTTCGATCCATACCGCAGGATCTATTGTGCCATCATATGATTCGATATTTACGGGTTTGAAACCCTTGGGGATTTGATGATCCATTATTTCGTCTGTGAAGCATAGTGGGTGTGCGGCGCCTCTGTACTGGGCTATATCACGACGTAGCTCCAATGAGCTTTGTCTATTGTGTTCGGCCCTGCCGAATTTGTGGCCGGCGTGACGGTTACCGTCTCGAGCTGTGGCGCGCCCACACGATCCGTAGATCGATCTTGTTTGCCTTGCCTTGTCCTCCAACATATCTCGTAAGTCCGGCGCATATTCCCGTGCCTTGGTACGGGGTGCGGCTTGAGTGGAGGGCCGGGAAGCCTCTCTGTCGCGGCCACGAGGTGGTCGATCGGCCGCATCAAGTGCTTCCTCCTCTAAACGGGGTAGCAACCTGCGCTTTGGGTAGCTCTTGGAGGGGCGTTCGAGTTTATGCTCTTCGGCCGCAAGCACTTCAGTCCATCTGTCGACTAGCAAATCTTGATCAGCTCTAAGTTGTTGCTGTTTTTTCTTGAGGCTTCTTGCCGTGGCCATAAGCCTGCGTTGAAAACGCTCTTGCTCGACGGGATCCTCTGGCACGACGAATTCGTCATCGTCGAGGCTTGCCTTGTCTTCGGAGGGAGGCATATAATTATCATCCTCGACCTCTCTGTCTGCCGCTCTCTCATGAGGACTGGTTTCTCCATCCTCCTGTGCTAAATCTTGCTGGAGGGGGTTTTCTTCGGCACTTTCCGAAGTATTATTATCTCCCGTGCTGGAATCACCATGTTTGTTTTGGCGGGATTTTGAGCGGCACCGCTGACGCCGGCGCTTAGGCTGTTTCTTGGAGGGGTCATCCTCCGCTGTTCCATCGCCATCTCCTTCTTTTGGGGTGTCCACCATGTATATGTCATATGACGAGATGGCTTTCCAGGGCCTGATAGGCGCTGGTTCTTCATCGTCTCCTTCATCGGCGTCCATACCGTCGATGTCTTCGGAGTCGAAGTCGAGTATGTCGGTTAAGTTGTCGACAGTGTCTACAAAGTGGGTGGTGGGTGGGCTTTGAATTTCTTCATCGTCTGAATCCCAACCTTGCTGACCGTAGTCCGGCCAGGGCTCTCCTGATAAAGAGAGAGACTTCAGTGTCTTCAGAATATCGCCGAAAGGCGAGTGCTGAAAGATGTCCGCGGCAGTAAACTCCATAATCGGCGCCCAATCGGATTCGATCGACAGGGGCGCGGAGGGTTCGGAGTCCGGAGAGGAGTCTGGCTCCTTGGAGTCACGAGTCTCGCAGAGTGCGGGGCTGGTGTTCCGCTCGATCGCCGTTGGGATCGCAGCCCCCGAGGCGGCGTCCAACCACCCATCCTCGATCGGCGCAGTTGGCTCTGAATTAAGGGTCGAAGCTGATGCGGGTGTGGCCTCCAGGGCACTGTTCGGCGGCAGAGCTAGATCATGCTCGTCGTGACAGTGCGGCGCGCTCGGCAGTGGCTCGAATCCGTCGAAGATCAAGTCCCCGCGGATGTCAGCCGTGTAGTTTAAACTTCCAAATCTGACCTGACGGCCAGGGGCATAGCTTTCGATCTGCTCCAGATGGCCAAGTGAATTGGCCCATAGTGCGAAGCCGCCGAAGACAAAGATCTGTCCGGGGAGGAAGGTCTCACCCTGGACTGCATCACCATTGATGATCTTAGGAGCCATCAAGCCTGACAGCAACGACACAGAGGAACTCTCAATGAAAACACCAATGTCGGTGTCAAAACCGGGGGATCTTGGGTAGGGGGTCCCGAACTGTGCGTCTAGGCCAGATGGTAACAGGAGGCAAGGGACACGAAGTTTTACCCAGGTTCGGGCCCTCCCGATGGAGGTAAAACCCTACGTCCTGCTTGATTAATATTGATGATATGGGTGGTACAAGAGTAGATCTACCACGAGATCGGAGAGGCTAAACCCTAGAAGCTAGCCTATGGTATGATTGTTGTTGTGTATGTTGTCCTACGGACTAAAACCCTCCTGTTTATATAGACACCGGAGAGGGTTAGGATTACACAAAGTCGGTTACAATGGTAGGAGATCTACATATCCGTATCGCCAAGCTTGCCTTCCACACCAAGGAAAGTCCCTTCCAGACACGGGACGGAGTCTTCAATCTTGTATCTTCATAGTCCAGGAGTCCGGCTGAAGGTATAGTCTGGCCATCCGGACACCCCCTAATCCAGGACTCCCTCGGGCGCCGAGGGCTTGAAGCTCATTTGTGATGTCAGTGAGTTGATCAAACGTGAGCTGAACATTCTCATGTCATTTCTCTTGAAGCGGTTGAAGAGGTTGCGAAGGACACTGATTCTCTGATCTCTCTGGGTTGAGACGCCTTCGTTGACCTTGGAGAGCCAGTCCCAGACTAGTTTAGATGTTTCCAAAGCACTCACACGGCCATATTGTCCTTTGGTCAGATGACCACAGATGATGTTCTTGGCAGTGGAGTCCAGTTGAACGAACTTCTTGACATCAGCAGCGGTGACACCTTCACCAGCCTTGGGAACGCCATTCTTGACGACATACCATAGGTCGACATCAATGGCTTCAAGATGCATGTGCATCTTATTCTTTCAGTAGGGATATTCAGTTCCATCGAAGACTGGGCATGCAGCGGAGACTTTGATTATCCCTGCAGTCGACATAGCTAAAACTCCAGGTGGTTAAATCGAATCACACAGAACAAGGGAGTACCTCGCTCTGATACCAATTGAAAGAGCTAGTGATCGACTAGAGGGGGGTGAATGGGCGATTTTTATGAAAGTCTTGAAAACATGAAAGTTTCGAAGACAAACGATAGAAATAAACCTATTACCATGCAGCGGAAGGTAGACTACACTAGGCAAACCATAGTCAAGTATTCAATGGAGTGAAAGCAGAATGACTAATAGCAGCTAGGCAGTAAAGATCAGGTAGGAAGATATTGTGAAGCCAATCAGAACAAGCAGTCACTCAGTGAAGGCAAAAAATAAAGCAATCATACAATGACTTCACAAGGACCAACAGTAAGTAAAGGGAAGGGAAGGATGAAACCAATGACTCGTTAAAGACAATGATTTGTTTGACCAGTTCCAGTTGCTGTGAAAACTGTACGTCTGGTTAGGGAGGCTGAGATTCAACTCAGAAGACCTCCTCTTCACCTTATTCCCCTTGAGCTAAGGACACCCGGTCCTCGCCCAATCACTCTGGTAAGTCTTCAAGGTAGATTTCCAAACCTTCACAGACTTCGTTCACCAGCGATCCACAATGACTCTTGGATGCTCAGAATGCGGCGCCTAACCGGCTGGAGGATTCACAGTCCTCAGTGTAATAAGTCTTCAGATCACACAGACAGGAAGACTTAAGTGATGCCTAACACTCTTTGGCTCTGGGTGTTTAGGGCTTTATCCTCGCAAGGAATTCTCTCTCAAAGGCTTCGAGGTGGGTTGCTCTCAAACGACAAAAGCCGTGCACTAACTCTGAGCAGCCAACCGTTTATGGTTGTAGGGGGGCTATTTATAGCCACTAGGCAACCCGACCTGATTTGTCTGAAATGACCCTTGGTCACTAAGGAACTGACACGTGTTCCAATGGTCAGATTTCAAACACACACACAACTTTACTTGAGCTACAAGCAAAGCTGACTTATCCAACTCTGGACAAGATTTGCTCTCACAGTCTTCACTCGAAGACATAGGATTTTGGTTAAGCATCACTTCAGTCATTCTGACTGGTTCACTTGGACCCCACTTAACAATACGGTGGTTCCTATGACTCAACAAAGAAGAAAAAGAACGACGAAAGAACTAAGTCTTCGCGCTCCATAGTCTTCATGCGATGTCTTCTCTTGTCATAGTCTTCAATGTGAATGTCTTCACATACCACCTTTGACTTCAATGTCTTCTTACATTTTTAGGGGTCATCTCTGGTAGGAAAACCGAATCAATGAGGGACTTCTACCTGTGTTATCCTGCAATTCTCACAAACACATTAGTCCCTCAACTAGGTTTGTCGTCAATACTCCAAAACCAACTAGGGGTGGCACTAGATGCACTTACAAAGCCTACGATAGAATTACTCACGCACGGCGGTGAGCATCATGAAATTGGTGATGGAGGATGGTTGATGATGACGATGGCTACAGATTCCCCTCTCCGGAGCCCCGAACGGACTCCGGATCAGCCCTCCCGAGAGGTTTTAGGGCTTGGCGGCGGCTCCGTATCGTAAAACGCGATGATTTTTTCTCTCTGATTTTTTTCTCCCCGAAACTCAATATATGGAGGTGGAGTTGGAGTCGGAGAGGCAACAGGGGGGCCACGAGGTAGGGGGCGCGCCCCCCATCCTCGTGAAGAGACGGTGGGCCCCCTGGCCTTCATCTTTGGCAGGTATTTTTCTTATTTTCTGAAAAGTGACTCCGTGAAGTTTCAGGTCATTCCGAAAACGATTGCTCATGCACATAAATAACACCATGGTAATTCTGCTGAAAACAGCGTCAGTTCGGGTTAGTTCCATTCAAATCATGCAAGTTAGAGTCCAAAACAAAGGCAAAAGTGTTTGGAAAAGTAGATACGTTTGAGACGTATCAGCGGCCCCAATGAGGTGCCGGCAAAGAAGGACATGCATCGCGGGTCGTGCTCGTCCCGCAAGCAAGTGTCCCAGAGGCTAGAGTCGACGGCGTACCTGGGGTCGTAGTAGAGGTTGTCTGGCAGGAGGCGACGGCGACGTTCGATCTCCTCGCGGCGCACACGATCGCTCGTCGGGACTGGCGGGATCGGCACCCGGTCCACGGGCAAATACCAGTTATTGGGGAGATGAACGTCGCTCCAGAGGAGTGGCTCCTCATCTTCCAATAATGACGACAAACATCCACGTGGATGTAGTGCCGGTCGCGCTCGCCGGTGGCCGTAGGGGCGATGGTGAATGCGGGAGGTGCGGGAGCCCTCCATGGGGGTGATGCGGGCTCATCTTTGACGCCGTGGAGGCGGCGGCCTGAGGACGAGCCAGCCTCGCGGTTGTTCGCCCCTTTGCGGCCGGTGTTCCACCACCCCATGGATGTTGGTGGCCCGCGAGCTCGAGGAAGGGGAAGGGAGAGCTAGGATTTGGATGTCAGGTTTCGAGGATGCCGCGCGACTGGAGTGGGAGCGTGGATTGCGACTGGTCCACGGCTTTCCATTTAAGAACGACGCCTACCGTGCGCCTGGGCGGATGACAGCTGGGGCCGACCGCGTGTGCGCATTTATGTTGGACGGTGGGAGGTATGTGGTCGCCTGCCACGCGGCCCCGATGCGGACCAGCGACGCGCCCGTTTGCTGCCCGTCTAGACCCAAACCGGACGCATGTTTGCGCTTAAAATGGATCGGGCCAGACACCAAATGGACAAGATGGGTTCAAAGTGTCGCGCGTTGGGCCATGGGATCTGTCCGTTTTGTTCCAATTGAACGGGGCCGGATGGGATGGGGTCGCGGGCTGGAGTTGACCTCAGTTCAGCGGTGCTGTTGTGTTTGGCCAGCTGACGACTCCGGCAGTTTGGAGCTTGGACGAGCTGGCTGTGCATAATGCGATAGCATTTTTGAACAACTTCGCGTTGGTGTGACGTGCATAATTGAGCCTCCGGTCTATCGTCCATGTGACCGCGTAGTGGGCAATTTTTTTATTTTTTTATTTTTTTTAGTGGGCAATACTACACAGAGCCAACAATTATATGGGTGGCGCAATGCTCGGATCAGTACGATTCAACTGCTACGCGCACTGCAGGCTAGGCTAATCGGGCCTTTTTCTGGCTTTTGTGGGCTCGATGTTTAGTTCTCTTGTACTTTCCGTTTCCGTTCTAGCCGAATACTATAAGTAACACTTGGACGGCCGAGATGAAAAGCGAAGCCAACGGCTGTTCAGGAAATCTTCCACCACACGCATCATTGCTCCCCACTCATCAAAATTAAAGAAACGCGTATCCCGTATAATCAGTGAAGAATGAGGATAGATAGATAAACTATTGCAAAACTGTTTGAATAAGGGCATCTCCAATGCTGAACAACAAATTTGCTCCGGCATCCGTCCATGGACACAGATGCGGAAGTCGCGCATCCAACGCTGCACGTATACATCCAATCCTTAAAAAAAAGTATTTAAGTCCGCACGTTCAAATAGCCGTATATATAGTCTAAAATAGTTTAAATGTTCAAACGCAACGATATTTTGAATTCAAAAAGTTTAAATATTACGCTCCAATATTGTTAAACTACTGCAAAAATGTTTGTCCCGTATAATCAGTGGAGAATGGGGATGGATTGATAAAATACTGCCAAAAATGTTTGAATAAGAGCCATCGGGAATTCGCGCTGAATCCGCTGGCCACCCGGGCGGAACTCTTAGGGCTCCTTTGATTTAAGGATTTTCATAGTGATTTTGAAGGATTGGGATCTTTATCAATTTTTGCTATGTTGGTTGTTTGATTCATAAGATAGAATCGTATAGAACTTTTTCCTAAGTACTATTTCACATATGATTTCTAGTATCCACTCAAACCTTTTTAAAATAATTCTTTGTTTAAATTTTGTAGGATTGAGACGACCATAGCATTTCAATCCTATGTTTATTTTATTTTAAAATCCTGCGAATCAAGAGGCCCTTAAGCAGAGTCCGTCGACCTAACTTGAGAAGTCATCTTTCTTTTCATAGGGCGTGGAGTTTCTCAGCCCGAGCTCAAATGAGTTCGGGTGAATAGTAAAATAAAAAATAATTAAAACAAGTTAAAAAATCTGATTTTTTTTGTGAAAAACATTGACAAAAGTTCTAAGAGCTTGCAAAATTTTGTCATGAAATCACATTTGCAGAAGTGGTGGCAAAAGAATAAATAAAATTGATACTCTGAAAATGCTACATTGAAACGCATTTTGGTACACTTTTTTTTGCCATGACTTCCACAGATTTGATTTCATGATGTAATTTTGCGAGCTCTTAGAACTTTTGTCAATGTTTGTCACAAAAAAAATCAGATTCTTTTTTCAAACTGTTTTCGATTTTACCGTTCATCCGAGCTCATTTGAGCTCGAGCTGAGAAGGTCACTTTCCCTTTTCGTATCTCTTTTGTTGAGGAGCGGGGTTGGCATAAGAGACAAAGTCCACGAACTCTGCAGGTAACTCGAATCTTTCATAGTTTCGGTCCTCATTGCTGCAAATATATTACTTTCTTCGTTTCAAAACAAATGATTCAACTTTATACTAACTTTGTAAACTTAATACAAAGTTGTGTTATTTATTTTGGGACGGAGGGAATATCACACTACTCTATGTAGCCTGTCAATTTGTCACATAAAAAGAATTAAGTGTTAGTGATATGCCGGCCTCGTGCCAAACGAGTAAGTACCAGTCAGGAATGAATTGGACCCATCCTTTTTTTTCGCGCACTGCTCTCAAATATTTTTCTTAAAAAAACTGACATTTATATCAAATATAATCAGCTATCACAAAAATTCTCTTTATATTTATTCTCCTTTACTGTTTATACCTATGAGCATCTGTAGAGACCGATTTTTTGCATTATAGCCCGATCATTATTTTTTATTTCTTGTCTCGCCTTCGTATAGGCAAAAATACACTTGAGTACGTACAAGCAGTGCTGCTCAAAACGCGGCCGTGCTGCCGTGCGGCGGGCCACCGCTCATTCATTGAGTACGTTGCAAGGAGGGAACAACTTTAGCGCAAAGGGTTTTGAATGCCCAAGACCGGCCGCGACGACGCGGCGGGCTCACGTGACTGACTGTGCGTACTACTACGAGTCTATCTGATTTATTTATTTTCCTTAGAAAATTTTGCGAATCGATGACTGATGGATTCGGTGCGCAGTGCGGTGCAGGTGCCATGATTCCCACCCGTCGTCGCCTTATCCGCGCGACTTCTCCTGCTCCGTCCAAACAAGCTCGAGACGAAATTCCCGGGGCGCTCCGGTAACAAACCGACCCGCGCTTTGTTTAGCTCCCTCTGCACGCTAGGGCAGACCAGCTCTGTAGTGGTACTACGTTGGATATTTGGATTGGAATAACCGGCACCGCGGCACATACGAGGCGTAGAGTAGATATGTTTATCTTCGGTATGGGAGTCTTCTCGGCAGTGATGGACGGCGAGACTTCCGTGGTGGATGGATGAATTGGAACAAGTGCACGTTCGTAGGATTTGTAGCGATGCGTAGCCTCCTACTCACGGGTTCATCTGTGACGAAATGGAGGCACGTGCTGGCTTTGTGTGGTGCAAAGGCTACTAATCATGTTATTTCATCATGCATTCTTGCTTACAAAATTAAGGTTAAGTTCAAATAATAGAGCCTTTTGGGTTCGCATGTCTAACGGGATGTGGAATTGCCACACTTTTGAAGTGCACGGCACGTGGGATCATCTTGTTGTTGGAAATTGAGAAAATACGTTTTGAATCGAAATATGTCGCATTGTGGCAGTTTGAAGCAACGATATCGCAACTTACCAGAGGGCATCTTTCATTCGCAGGGTTTTAGGTCGTCTTTCCTTTGTATAGTTTTAAAAACATATGAATAGGAAGAAATAAACACAAAATTATACAATGGGCGTGACATTTGGAGTCCTACTGGAATAACAACAGCAAAAAATAGTAAAAGAAGTTGTTTGATTGCACCATAGGAATAACATGAAAATTTTGCATAGCGGTTAGAGTGGATGACAAGGTGATATGTTGGGTTCCTCAAACATCGTCATACCAAGCGGGGAAGCACCAATGGGACTAGACTTGAGCATGGGTAGCCCGCCCTGACAACCCGGCCCAAAACAATCGGGTGGGCTTGCCATTTGGGTTGGGCTTGAGCTTCCTTTTTTCATTATTTTAGGTCGGGCTTCTGGCCGGGCTCTGGCTAGAGAAAAGCAGGTCGGGCTTTTACCGCCTCAGCCCGATGTTTGCACAAGTTTAAATGGGATCATTGACACACGAATGCGACAAGGCAATACAAGGCAAGGTGACTGTACTCCTAAATGAGCTCTCTTTAGGCATGCATGAGAACTATGAGCTCACTTTAGACATGCATGAGAACTAGCAACTATTGATGGCGCACATGTTGCGTGTGCTCTGATATAGAGGTAATGATCGAAAAAAGCAATGAAAGACGGCCAAGACGCAGACCCAAATCTAGAAGAGGAAGGAGAGGTCCGAGCTTCCAAGGATGAGGTCCTGCTTGTCGGATAGCCATGGCCATAACTCAGATAGTTCGCCCCCCAGAGAGATGTCGCAGAGACCCGACGAGTTGAGTTGTCTGACATAGTGCCCAAACTACCCAATTGAAGGTTGGGCGTATTCAAACTGTTCGGCCGTGAAGCGAATGAATCCCATAGTCAACACCAAGTCTCACGCTCACGCGAGTTTCATTATCCGGGTTGTTCGGGCATACCAACCCAGACTGTCCAAACATGCTTGTGCACACATATCTGGGTCGGCCCATGCACCTTTTCTCTTTCCCTAGAATCACTTTGTGAGAACCTATATATGATGTACCTCGACCTAGGGTTAAGCTTTGTAGTGATGTATTCAAGGCCACCGATTCGGTGAAGGATATCAAGTCCTTTCTACGAGATGTTACCAGACCTCCCTATATTCATATTTGGAGAAGAAAACCCTACATTGCACTTGCACATCTCTTTCCTTTGGATATTATTTGAATCAATTATACCAAATGAGTAGGTAATTTGGTTGCAAGAGTGTGTTGCTTTGAGTTCCCATCCACAAGCTTGTGTAATCAAGATGTTTGTTCATGGATGCGCACTGAGTGGGTGAGGCTCCCTTAGGCATACCCGTGTGTTCCTTGTGTTCTTCTGTATTCTTCCGCTTTTCTTCTCTAATTCATGAAGACCATGTAGCCTAGTCGAATCCCGGTGCATCACAAAGTTGCCAGAGACTGAAAAGGTTTTTTCCTACAAGGGTTCTACATCGTGATAGGAATCCTATGGAACGGTGCTGTAGAAAAAGCAATCCATACGATATTGACAAATATATTTCTTGCATCGAATAGAGTCTAAATGATAAATTCATCTTTCTTGGAATCCTACGAAATTCCTTTGAGAGCTCGTAGAACCAAAGATGCCCTAAAATCACACGAATATGGCAAACATAGGATAGCAGTGTCTTGAGCATGTGAAACCTAAATTATTTTATAGCTTATTTAGTTTCTAGGATTTTCAAATCAAAGAAATAGGAAGAGTAAGGGATTAGGATGCCCTCCCCACTCCAATACCCAGAAAATTTTCATGAGCTCTCACCTACTGCTAAGAATATGCATGTATCGGGTCAAGATGAACACAATCCTAAGGAATATAGTCTTCTATTATGGAAAATGAATGTTTCACATAAAAGAAATTGAGGGTCAAAATCTATAGTAATCCTACAATAAAATGCCACCCGAATGAGCTCTTAGTTTGCTTGATTGCATCACAGAAGAAATGTTGCATCTTTTGCAAGAGTTTGGAGTGGATGAAAAATTTCCCATGAAATCTTGTGCATGTGAATCCAAAGAAAAAGTTTTGATGGTTTGCAATCACATGGATCAAACAACCCACGTAGAAAAACTCCTAAGGGTTATAATCCTTCAAAATTCTTTTTGAGAAACCTTTTAATCAAAGAAGCCCTTAAAGTCACATCCTCATCCTAAAAGATTAAACCCACATAATAGGTTATTGTAGAACTAACAAGGACAACACATCACACCATATGTGGGCATGCCGCTCCCTTTCTCCAGGACATGATGAGACTGAGAAAATTATTTCACATGTTGTGCGCAACATCCTTGATTTATCAACAATTGATTCTCAAAGGACTTAAAATTAGCAGCCAACTTGTAGATTACAACACATGGGATAAAGTTCACATATATTTCACGGCTATATCAACAAACATAAGCCAAATCATGCCTCATGCCTAACAGAGAGGAAATACACGTAAGAACGGGGAGGATATTTTATTTATTAGTTCAAATTTGTTTTTTTTATTTGTTTTTTTTTTGTACTTAAATTTGGTTCAAACTGTCATAATGTGAGGAACATGTGGCTCAAAGCATATTTTAATATTGAAAAATAGCTCTTTGCTAAGAAATGATTTGGACCCTGCATCTACACTTTGTAGGATTCATGTCCTTGGAAAATGTTCTTTGGTTGTTTGATGATATAGGTCAAAAGGCTAAAATCCTTTTTTTCGACACACCACACTCCACCCAGTTTAATTTTTGAGTCTAACCTCCCAAGAAATTTTTGAGTCCACACTACACATCGGTTGCCATTTTTCGGGGCTTACCTTGGAGTAGACTGGATCATCCTCTGGGTCGGTTCATATTTTGGGCTTTTTTGGAACTGAAAATCCTAAACCCGAGCTCGGCCTGGCCCAAAACACAAGGACAGTACAGTTACTCAATTAAAATAACCATTATGATGATATTAGAAAAAATATGCCTATTTCTGAATTAAAATATTTTTTGTCACTTTGGGCCTTTTTCCGGCTTCCTAGCCATGCTTCGGGCGGAGAAGTGGAGCCCAAGCCCGGCCCAGTTGCTGGGTTTTTTTGGCTCGGGCTGCCCATGAACAGGAGTTCACAGCACATGCACCTCCCCATACTTATACAACTAGTACCGTCTTCTAAACAAAACTAATGCAAGTACTGTCAGGCTCTGCTGCGGTCCTGTGTCCACAGGGCATGACAATAGATGCGCAATTAAGCAGAGCAGCAGGCAGAGCTAACCACAAAGAAAGTACTCTGAAATCCAAAGATGGATTTAGCCCTGGAGGAGAGAAGAAACGAAGACGGATCAGAATGCAAGAAAGGAACATCAGAAACTAAAGCCATTGCGTACGTGCTTAAGATAAGACGACATGAGGTTAGTGTGGGGGGCAAGTGGGGCCCGCGCGCCAGGGGCGCTGGCTGCCGGGCCAAGTGGGCGCCGGAGCCGGAGCCGGGTTGTGCAGCGCAAAGCGAGGCAAGGCAGCGACGGAGGAGGAAGGCGCCGGTCGCACTCACCACGTCAGTGCCCCATTACGATTACGGCCTCTGGTTAGGTCGGAAATAAGTTGGAGCCGCTGGGGTCCCACTCCGAGTGCACCACGCATCGCTGCTGTCACCAACAGTGCCGGCCGGCCGGCCTGAAAAAATCTCGCCGCGCCGTGGAAATTTCAAACCATCGCGTGGGGACATGGCGGTACTGAATCACGAGGGAGAAGCATCTCAGTGCATGCACCAGCAGCAGCAGCTGCTGCACCAAAGGTCCAAAGCTATGTAGGAGTACAAGAACAGAGCCAGCACGGAAGCCGATATAATAACCGAGCCAAAAAGACAGGCGCGCCTCCTGGCCATAGTAGTAATGGTTCGTCTTTTCAAACAGTTATGGCTCAGCCTACAGGCAATTTTGATAATTTTGACCTATGGACGAAATCAATTCACGGAATGAACTGGCCGTGAAACTATTTCACAACTCTAACCTTTTTGTGTAGCGCCCGCCACGACGGCGCCACACTCTACGGTGCAGCGCCTAGCCCGGGGGCGTTGCACACCAGTCCACCGTGGCAGCCCCTGGGCCCGCAACCAGCAGTGCAACGCCTCCGAGCTAGGCGCCACACTTGTAAAGTGCAGCGCCCAGACCGTAGGCGCTGCACTGTGACTTAGACGCCAGGCGCCCGCTCCCCCTCCCGCACCCCACCCATTGGTCGGTTTTGAAGTAACAGAAGCCGCCAAATCCACCACCACCACGAGCTCTACCACCACCACCACCACCACCACGGCTTCTTGTAAGTCCTAGTTGCCGACCTCTTTGTTGCCTAGATCCTCTTTGGCTAACACTTGGTTGGCTTGGCACTTGTTGGCTACCACTTGGTTGGCTTGGCACTTGTTGGCTACCACTAGGTTGGCTACCAATTGGTTGTCTTGGCACTTGTTGGCTACCACTAGGTTGCCTTCGCTTTTGTTGGCTACCTCTTGGTTGGCTTGGCACTTGTTGGCTACCACTTGGTTGGCTCCCTTGTGTAGCTCCTTGTTGGCTTGTGCTTGCATCATTTTTCTTGGACCTTTTCCTTGGTTTCGTACATTTTCTTTTGTTGTGGCCATGACCTTTGCACTCCCCACAACGGGAGCTCTCACGAGGCTCTTGGAATTGGTCGTTGCCCGCTTCGCGGCGGCCACCATGGCCCCATCCGTCCATGTCTCCTCTAAGACGCTTTGTCTTACGTCTACCCCGTTTAACAACCTTCAACTCCGGATCCGGCCGTAGTTGAACTCCATGATACTCCGGCCATTGCGATTGGTCAAAGTACGGGTGAAAGCGGGGAGCCCATGTTTTCTTGACTGTCATGATTGAGAACTCGGACTCCCTCACGGTGCGTGGGTGATTGATGTCCACATTCCTAAGGCGACCGGCTGTATACAAGTGTGAGCATGGGAGATGAAGCAACAACGGCCTACCGCAAGTGCAATCACATTGTGTTAACGACACCTTGAAAGCCCGACCTCCATGTTGCCGGCCATCGTTTGTGGTTCCTCCTGGCTCTTTCACTTCGTACTTCCACTCTTCGTTGTCATATAATATAGCTTCTTCTGAGTCCGCCTTCCGTGATTGAAATACCAACCATTCATCAACTTTAGGTGGGAACTTGTACTTGTACTTCCGTGGGTTCTCACCCGCTATTTGTGCATCGGTTTCCATCGAGTACTTTACAAAGTACGCATTCATCTTGTCAAATGTGTATTGAACTATTGCCGTCACGGGTAATCCACGTGCACCTTTGAGCACCCTATTGAAGCATTCCGCCATATTGTTTGTCATTTGACCGTATCTCCGGCCATCTTCATCAAAGGCACGTGCCCACTTGTTCCGGTATTGAATGTGCGTATTGAGAAAGTCTTGACCCCCGGCATCAAGTTTTTTGTGTGCGAGCAATTTGTTGTACAAAGTGGCGAAGCGCTTCTCGGAGAAAGCAAGACAACAATCTTGAAGATCATCGGCCAACTCCTTAAGGCCACATGCCCTATAGAAGTTCGAACAAAAGTGCCTCATGCACCATCGATGGTGCAACGGAGCATGCCCGGGAATGTCAATCTCCACCGCGTTAAGAATTCCTTGATGCCGATCCGATATGACACACATTTCCCTTTGAGCGGGTAACACCTTCGTCCTCAAAAGATGCAGAAACCACTCCCAGTTGTCATTGTTTTCCACCTCAACCAAAGCAAATGCCAATGGCAGCACCCGGTTATTGGCATCACTTGCTATCGCAACCAACAAGGTGCCCTTGTATTGTCCGGTCAAGAACGTGCCATCAATTGCGATGACCGGCCTACAATGTTCAAAAGCCCTCACACATTGCTCGAACGCCCAAAAAGCACGGCCAAATACTCTGACTTTCCTTCCTTCATGAACCGTTGTTTGGTGCCCATGAGGCTCGACCACATGAACCATGCCCGGGTTTGTCGCGGCCATGGCTAACAACAACCTAGGGATTCGGTTGTATGCTTCCTCCCAAGTACCATACAACATCTTAAACACACAATCCATGGACATATTTCATCTTCACATGCACATGCAACCGTGTAGCGCACTTTGACGTCCGAATGCACCACCTTATGTGGACGATAATGCGTAACCGAGTAGTTGTCGAGCCACATCTTCAATTCCAAGAAGGTGTCGAACTTAGAACCTTTAGCAATGCGGTTCTCGTCATCTCCCAAATCACGATAAGAGATTGGCCTAACCCCAAGAGGTACACATTGGCCACCATCTACCACGGCTTCATCCGCGAGACTAACATCCTTGAACAATGTAGTCCGATGATCCCGACCAAATACCTTCTCGAAAGCTTCGGCTTCCTTCACCGTGAACCCCTCCGCATCAACTTGTTCATCCGGACCATCGTCATCCGAGTCCGATGCATATGCACGGGAAAAAGGGATGGAAGGGTCCATTGTCTCTTGCAAGTGATATTTGTCGAGATCACCCACATTGTTGTCATGGAGATCAACTTCATTGTCATCGTCCGCATACTCATTATTGTCCTCTTGCAAATCTTCATCTTGGTTGTTTGTAAACGGGCTCAATGTTGGCCTCACTTCTTGGGTCAAAAGAGGTTCAACAATTTCATCTAGCTTCAAAGGTGTGGGGCTACTAGCAACCAAAGGGGAGGGGTTCCGGTTCAAGTCCAAATGCAAACTTGAATCAACCTTCTTTGTTGCAAATAACTCAAGAGCCTTGTCTAGTGATTCGGCCACCGTCTCCTTGTATGCAACCCAACGTTGCTCCGAGTTGACACGCATTGTCTTCCAACGGATGTGCATTCCAAAACCAACATTATGCCTTCCCTCCAACTCTATGATATCACTAGGGTCCGTCCAATTCAAATCTTCCCTAACTTGTTGCAAGAGCTCCGCATAGCTAGGACTACTATCAAACACAATGTCAACCTCATCCGGATCCGGTTCTACATTGCCTTTCAAAAATGCGTCCTTGTCCCCATGATGAACAAACACACATGTTCTTTCCATCCCTATAAGCATTCCAATAACACAAGATAACATTGCTTCCATGAGTACTAATACAAGGATTAACACGGAATAGAAACCCTAATTTATATATCAAACAACAACCCTAACCATAACCATAACCATAACCATAACCATAACCCTAGCCCTAAACCTAACCCTAGCACCAATATAAGAACACCCATAAGAATAACCCTAGCATACTAACAAAGCCTAACCATAGAAATTGGCAAACAAACATCTCACATTTCCATGCATATCTCTAGATCCAAACAAAACTAGGGTTTCCCCAAACAAGCAACAAATGAGCAATGGGGAACTTTACTTGGATCAAAACAAGGGGAATGGAGAATATTACCTTGAGGGAGGGTTTGACTTCGAAATCCACGGACAAAATCTTCAAATTTGCAAGATTTGGGAGAGGATTTGAGAGGGGGAGAGAGGGGGAAAGGGGGCAAAGCTCGGGGGAGGAGAGTGGGAGAGTGTGTGGTGTGGGGGTGAGGGACCACACTCTGGATAAGTCACAGTGCAGCGCCTAAGAGATAGGCGCTGCACTTAAGAAGTGTGACGCCTACCTCGGAGGCGTTGCACTTTACAAGTGTGGCGCCTAGCTCGGAGGCGTTGCACTGCTGGTTGCGGGCCCAGGGGCTGCCACGGTGGACTGGTGTGCAACGCCCCCGGGCTAGGCGCTGCACCGTAGAGTGTGGCGCCGTCCTGGCGGGCGCTACACAAAAAGGTTAAAGCTGTGAAATAGTTTCACGGCCAGTTCATTCCGTGAATTGATTTCGTCCATAGGTCAAAATTGTCAAAATTGCCACGACTACACCGCGAAGGGCCACACCGCTGCATGATTCATTGGACTGAGAGAGAAAATTAGCAGGGCCATCCATGAACAATACTCCATCTACACGAAACAGACAGCGGAGCATGGTTGCTTGCAGCATCCATCTACTTCTACCTCTCGCTGTCCCAAGCCCTCAACTGTCTGCTCTGCTCCTAAAACTAAGCATGCATCATGCTGTTACATGTGACAACACCATGTGATGTATCCAAGGGTGCACGCATCGGGCTCCCGCTTGGTTCGCCGGTGCGTTGCTCTCTTCTCGTCTCTCCTCTTTTCCTTCACCCCAAAGGGAAAGGTTCTTGGTTTCTTCAACCCTGATGATGGTAAAAGCTAAGCACCGCCATTGATTTACACTACCCTAGCAAACACACGCTAGCTCATAGAAAAACTCCTTGGGACAAAGCTGGAAATAAAGTTCTGCGCTAGTGCTGCACTGCTGCTGCTGTAGCAGTACTTAGTACCCTAACAAGCTAATGAAGGTGATGGAGTTGGAGGGGCCGAATTCCTAAAACCTAACATGACCTAAACCTGCTGGACTCTAATTAATCTCCAAACGGTACTACTCGGATGATGATGATGATGATACTAGCAGAGAAATGGAAGAAAAAGGGTTCGAGTACGGTAGTACAAAGACTGATACGGGCGGGAAAATGTACAGCCACCGCGGACGGAGTGGCCAGCCAGCCAGCGAGCGAGCGAGCTAGAACGACGCCACGGCGGGCGCGGTGGCGGTGACTGTGAGCGGGCCGTCCTCCTTCTTGCGCCTCATCTCGAGCACCTTGCGGTGGGAGTTGGAGTGGACGCTGCTCACGTACGTCGGGCTGCACGCCGGACGGTACTCGGGGAGCAGCCGGCCGGACTTGTAGCGCACGCCGCACGCGTTGCACAGCGTCTTGGCGCCCTCCGGCCCCGCGCGCCACTGCGGGGTCTTCTGCACGCCGCAGTGGCTGCAGCGCCGGTCGCTCTGGGTGGCCTCCGTGGCGCTGGACGGGTGGGCGGGGAGGTTCTTGGGCTTGCGCCCGCGCTTCTTGGCCTTCTGCTTGCTGCTCTTGCCGTGCTTGGACTTCTTGGCCGGCGGCGGCAGGATGTTGTACTCCTCCATGAGCTCCGAGGCGCCGAAGTGCGGCGTGTCCAGCAGGAAGTAGGGCGAGAAGGACGCCGACGAGGAGCAGGAGGAGGTGGTGGTGGTCGACGAGGACGAGGTGGAGTCCGGCGCGGGGCCCGAGAGCGACCACCCCGACGCCCGAGAGCGCTTGCTGCGCTTCGCCTTGACCGGAACCAGCGCCTCCGTGGACAGCGCGCATATGGTCGGAGTCCGCATAGGGTCGGACATGGACGGCAGAGCGCGGTACGCTCCATCCTGCGGGTGCCGCTGCGGTAGCGGGTGTCGCTGGGGTAGCCGGTGCTGCGGCGGGCGTGGCGCCAACGAGGCCATCATCGACGCGGGCGGCGCCGGCTGCGGGGGCAGCTCGGAGAGCGAGTCGTCCATGATACGGGACACCCACTCGAGCTCCTCCTCGACGTCATGCGCCTGCGGAAACACACAGCAAGGCAGGAAGAAATAATTAATTTCACCACGTACGACAAAAGCCTGGAAAAAGCCGCGAGAAGCGGTCAAAGTTGCCTTGAAACCTCACCGGCAGGTCAACAATCTCCGGCGCGGGCGGCGCCGGAGGGGCGAGCTCATACGACACGACGGGCTGGTTGGGCCCGTCGTTCAACTTCTCCTCCTTCACGTCGGCGGCCGGAGCCTCCTCGGGCTCGTCGGCGCCGTCCTTATCCGGCTCGCAAAACTCCTCAAGGTCCAGCAGGTCCTCGACGGAGAAGCCGTCCCGCTCGGCGAAGCCCCAGGCAGCCGGCGCCTCGGCGGCGGCGGCGGCCTCGTCGGGCGTCTCCTCCTGGCGGCTACTGCCCTTGAGGGCGTCCATCCTCTCGTCCTTCACGCCCCAACATACAGAGGAAAATCATAAATTCCCGAAACCAAGAACCACAAGTTGAGAGAAAGAGAAAGAACGCTCGTTTCCTTCCTTCCACTCCGAAAAAAACTTACAACAAAAAAGAAAAATCAACAAAAGATTCTCTCTCTATCTATCTCTATCTCTATCTCTCTCGCCCCCGTAATCCCCCTCCCTCCTTACCAGAGAGCTGTGGTGGTGCGCGTAGGACGGCATGGCCGAGGGGCGAAGGGTGGTCGCGGCGGCGGCGGCGGCGGCGGCGGGGCTGGCGTTTGAGGCGAAGGGGAGAGGGTCGGGGGAAGCGGAGGCGGAGAAGGCAAGGGAAGAAGGGGTGAGCGTTTGGTGGAGCATTGAATGGCTGCCAAAGTCCGTGGGCACAACAAATGCGAGCAGTGTCGCCTCACGCCCCTCCCCTTTCTCGCATTTCACTCCACCTCCGGCTTCCCTCCTCCCGCACTCCAAAATTTTCGTCTCGTCCGCTCCTTTTCTTTGGCCTTTGGTGCTCCCCCCGAACCGTTTCTATCTTTATTTTTATGTCGCCACCTCGCTACTATCTTCTCGGTATCGGTCGACTCGCCTACTCATTTTTTTCTACTGTGTGTGTAGACCCTGGCCTTCGAACTCATCCTCTTTATAAAAATCTTCTTTATAAAAAAGGAAGAAACGGAGGCGGAAAAGAAGGGTGACGCTACCGGTAACAGCGCAGCGGTCTCGTCGTCTCTGTGTTTTCCACCGCCCCGCGTCGTCGTGATTGTCGTGCTGCGTGGGCGACGAGACGACGGGGTGGTTCCGTTCTTCTCTTCGGGGCCTGTGGGTGGGTTAAGGTAAAGTGGGTGAGCGATTAGTGGCCGCCGGGGGACACGTGGTGGGCCAGCCGCGATGCCTTCCCTCCGGTCCGAGCGAAAATCATAAATGGCGTCATTTTTGAAACGCGAGTGCGGAAAGGTTCGAATTGGATTTGGGCGCCCTTTGAATTCCTTCGATCCGCGCCGGATATGCTGACGCTCCCTGCATATCTTTTCTTCTCTCCTTTTTTTTTTCATTTTCGTGCTGTGGACACGCGGGCCTACAACTGTAAATATGATGTATCTTTTTTTTTCTGTTGCGGGTAAATATGTTGTATCGTATCGTACCCATGTGTACAAAGATATGCTGCATTCATACAAATCTTGGAGGAGTACACACTTGTGTGTATGCATGCACTAAAAAAGGTGTGACTATGGTGGAGCAGCATGTATATCGTCCATTCACTTTAAACTGATGACGATTTCCTGTATACCGGCGCAAAATACAGGCAGCTTCCACTTTTGACAAATAATTATGCTACTCCAAGATTTGCAAAATAGTGGTTGGTTGGTGCTCCAACAATGAACGATATTTATATTGTCTATACTCATTTAAAACCATTGGCGTTTTTAATACGATGGCACAAAAATGTGGCACGCATCAACCATCTACAAAACAATGGTACTATCTATCGCGTTTAATAGTAGTACGAAAGCCGCGTAGAAAGTGTGTCTATCTATTGGGTTTTTGTTGATTAACGTCAAGATTATGTGCATAGTGCTTTATCAAACATTTCATGGTTTGATCCCTCTATGATTGGACTGCATCAACGATGACCACTAAAAACTGAGAAAAGCCAACATAGGCACTAATAGTAAAATTTTCATAGGTTTTTAGTGGGCCAATTTCTACATTCAGTCCAAAAATGCAGCTACTACATTAAATTAAACAAGATCATTACACTTAAATCTAAGGGCGGTTTATTGTCAAATTTGTAATCAATCTCGAGTGCTCTCGTGAAAATATCTCTATTCTCGAAAATTTCGCATTTGCAGGTTGGTTGGTACCTCTGAACCTGGTGAGAAACCGTAACAGTGGGACTGAAACTCACGACCTTAGTTCACGAAATTGCCTTACTCTAGTTTGCTTCACACGGGTGGGCTCTTAAAGCTGGTACCTTCGAGCCGGCAGTGGCGGGGCTTGGAAGAAATCTCGGGAGGGGGGAGCTAGAAAAAGAAACAAGTATGGAATCATACGAATACAACCAGTTAGATATTGCAAATATGGAGAAACTTAGAAGTATACTGATCTTGTCCATATTTGCTTAGAAAGTACATTTCTTGTGTTAATTATATATAACCTATTGTCAAGTCTGAGGGGGATTTACCACATAAAACAACTCCGGATGTCGAGTGCTCTTAATTAATTGGAATTTTTTGCTATCATGGCCACGGAATCGTAATAACAAGTAAAGTAAACACTAAGGTTTTGGAATATTTCTCGATATGTTCTCATTTCACACCTTCAACTTATGTGGCTTACAACTCTCAGATGGGGAGTTATAGTTAACTAAAAGTAAACATGATTAGCCTGAAGTGAAACGCAGCGAACCTTTACCAGATGATGAACGATAGCCATAGGATCTCATGGATGTATCTCGGTCGTTCAATCTTCATAAAGAGCCCTCGAATCTTATCTGGCTTAACAGGATAACCCCCCTGCCCATAAAGATCATATTCAGTTTCGAAATCTGACAATGACCTCCCCTAAGCCAACACTTGCCCCCGAGTAGTTCAATCAAGGAACCAATCTTTGATGGTCCATTTAGAAAAATCCAAAAATATCTTTTTAATGAAGTTGGCATCTTCCCAAGAAGTTTCATCTAGAGCTAAGTTAGGCCATTGTATCAGCTATTCTATGACCTACACTTTGTTTCTTTGTAGAGATCTTGTTTTCATCATCTGTATTGGTTCAGTTCTATTTTTTTTCATCGATTCCAATGAGTGGCAGTTGTTGGTTATGAAGAACATGTGAACCTTGATGTCTTCTGAGCCGACCTACATGGGAAACCGGGTGAATCTTAATATCTTGCTTAAAAAACAGGATATTTTTGTCAGGATATTTTTTTCATTCTCTCTTAAGCTTGCTTCAAACCGTGCTCCAGTTTATTCGGAGTTTGTTGGTTGTCTTGGAAGAAGTTTTTAGCATCATAATATGTAGGCCTAGGCACTACTACTTCACTGGTCGGGGGCATATCCATATAGGGTTTGAAAGGGGGATACCTTAGGCAGAAGTATGACAGGAAGTGTTGTACAAACACTCTGCAAATGATTGTTAGCCAGCCCATTTATGGAATTCTTGGGAAGACATACCCTTCAGGTAAATTCCAAACATTTGATTCACCCTCTCTGGTTGCCCATCTGTCTGTGGGTGGTAATTTGTACTGGGCTTGAGTTGCACGTTCATGGCTATGAGCACTGAGCACTCCTTGCCACATATTACTTTTGATTTTGTAAATATTCTACCTCTATCAGTGATGATGCTTGTTGGGGGATGTCACTTGAAGACACCCTTAATGAATGCTTGTGCAACAGTGTGAATGGAGTAGGGGTGGGTAGGACCACAAAATTAACATATTTTATGTATCTATCCACGGTGACCAATATGACATCTTTACATGATCCTCTAGGCAATCCTTCAATAACATCCTTTGTGATCTTAGACCAAGCTTGTTTAGGAGGAGGAATTTGTTCATAGTAGACCTGGGTATTGACAATGTTGAACTTTTCCTCTCTATCAAATTGCACATTCAGTAAGAAAGTTCTGCACTTGCTTCTTTATTCCAGGTCAGTAAAAGACCAACTTTAATCTTTGTTAATTAGCTATCATACCAGAATGTACACCAATGGAAGAAGCATGAAATGATTATATGATTTGTGCTACTTGTGAGCTGCGTTGGGATTTCCTCAAAGAGGAGAGGATGATGTGGTACAGTAGAGATAAGTAATTCCCTTAGTTAAGAACCAAGGTTATCAATCCAGTAGGAGAACTACGCAATACCTCGTTAGCAGTACCTACACACAAAATAAAAAATACTTGCACCCAACGCGGATAAGGGGTTGTCAATCCCTCAACGGTTAATTGCAAGGATCAAATCTCGCAGTGATAGATAGATAACTAAAACACAAAATAAAATAAACAAAGAAAAACTGCAGCAAGATATTTTTTGATTTTAATATATGATAAAAAGTAGATCCGGGGGCCATAATTTTCACTAGAGGCTTCTCTCTTGAAAATAGCATATGGTGGCTAAACAAATTAGTGCTGGTTAATTGATAGAAAAGAAATAATCATGATGACATCCAAGGCAATGATCATGTATAAAGGCATCACGTCTGAGACAAGTAGACTGACTCCTCCATGCATCTACTACTATTACTCCACACATCAATCGCTATCCAGCATGCATCTAGAGTATTAAGTTCATAAAGAACGGAGTAACGCCTTAAGCAAGATGACATGATGTAGACAGAGTAAACCCATGTATGAATAAACTTCATCTTTTTATCCTTAATGGGAACGACAAAAATACGTGTTATGTCCCTTTCTGTCACTGGGATTGAGCACCGCAAGATCGAACCCATCACAATGCACCTCTCCCATTGCAAGAAAAATCAATCTATTTGGCCAAACCAAATCAATATATCAAAGAGAAATACAAAGCTATAACTATCATGCATAAAAGAGTTCACAGAAGACTCAAATAATTTTCATGGATAATCTAATCATAAACTCACAATTCATCGGATCCGAACAAACACACCGCAGAAAGTCATTACATCAAATAGATCTCCAAGAACATTCAGGAGAACATTGTATTGAAGATCAAAGAGAGAAGAAGCCATTTAGCTACTAACTATGGATCCGTAGGTCTGTGGTAAACTACTCACACATCATCATAAGGGCAACAAGGTTGATGTAGATTCCCTCCGTGGTCGATTCCCCCTCCGGCAGAGTACCGGAGAAGGCCTCCTGATGGGATCTCGTGAGAATAGAAACTTGTGGCGGCGGTAAATGTATTTTGGATGCCTCTCTGATGTCCGGGGAATATTTGAAAATTTATAGAGGCAGGATTAGGTCAAGAGGTGCCACGAGGGGCCCACAAGCATGGGGGCATCCCCCTGGGGCACGCCTCCTGAGCTTGTCGCTCCCTCGTGGCTCGCCAGGTCTTCTCCCGAACATTCTAGGGTCTCTTCTGGTCCAGAAAAAATTAACCCAATTTTTTTTCTCCGTTTGGAGTCTATTTGATATTGATTTCCTGGAAAGCCAAAAACAAGCAAAAAAAACAGCAACTGGCTCTGGGCCCTAGGTTAATAGGTTAGTCCCAAAAAATGATATATAATTGCATATAAAACATCCAAGATTGATACTATAATAGCATGGAACAATAAAAAAAATTATAGATACATTGGAGGTGTATCAAGCATCCCCAAGCTCAATTCTCGCTCGTCCTCGAGTATGTAAATGATAAAAACAGAATTTTTGATGTGGAATGCTGCTATCATGTTCATCATGTGATTTCTCTTTATGGAATGAATATTAAGTTCCAAATGATTGATAACAGTTGTCTATAGTTTGACATAAAGAACAATAATAATAAGGTATACTAACAAACAATCATGTCTTTCAAAATATCCACGCTAAAAAAAGTTATCCCTACAAAATCATATAGTCTTGTTGTCAGTGTCAAAACCGGCGGATCGCGGGTAGGGGGTCCCGAACTGTGCGTCTAAGGCGGATGGTAACAGGAGGCAGGGGACACGAAGTTTTACCCAGGTTTGGGCCCTCTCGATGGAGGTAAAACCCTACGTCCTGCTTGATTAATATTGATGATATGGGTAGTACAAGAGTAGATCTACCACGAGATCAGAGAGGCTAAACCCTAGAAGCTAGCCTATGGTATGATTGTATGTTGTAGTTGTTGTCCTACGGACTAAAACCCTCCAGTTTATATAGACACCGGAGAGGGTTAGGGTTACACAAGGTCGGTTACAAAAGGAGGAGATATCCATATCCGTACTGCCTAGCTTACCTTCCACGCCAAGTAGAGTCCCATCCAGACATGAGACAAAGTCTTCAATCTTGTATCTTCATAGTCTAACAGTCCGGCCAAAGGATATAGTCCGGCTGTCCGGAGACCCCCTAATCCAGGACTCCCTCAGTAGCCCCTCAACTAGGCTTTCAATGACGATGAGTCCGGCGTGCAGTATTGTCTTCGGCATTGCAAGGCGGATCCTCCTCCGAATACATCACAGAAGAATTTGAATACAAGGATAGTGTCCGACCCTGCAAAATAACTTCCACATACCACCGCAGAGAGAATAATATTTCCACATATCTAATTTGCTGACTTGTTTTGGCAACACGACATTATGTCATGGCCCAGTGATTATTCGAACCATTTCCTTCAACTAGCCCCGCACATAACGCGAGGCGGTTTTTTGACACGTCTTGTCAAAGCAGAGATCGTGTCCCCTTATCACGGGATTCTCATCAATACGGGTGTGGGTAACCCAACCGCGCCATCGATTACGGCGCTTGGGGGATAAGCGAGTTTTACCAGGCTAGTGGGAATGCTTAGTTTTGTCCGCCCATATAAAGGGATAAGGATTCACCTTTTCATCCATGCCTTCTTCCTCCTTTGCTCATCCATTTTCACGCACTCGAGCTCCAACACCGAAGTCCACATCCTTTCCCTCAACCTTCTCCAAACATGTTCGGAGCGGGAGGCAAACGGATGGCTTCCTCCGTTACGGAGGGTCATATCAAGAAGCTGCGCAGAGCCGGATACTTAGCAACGAATATCGCGCATCGGCTACCCGCCGTGGGGCAGATCGTCCCTACCCCGGAACCTCCCGAGAGGGTAGTTTTCCTCCACCACTTCCTCCGCGGACTGGGGTTTCCCCTACATCCATTTGTCCGTGGTCTCATGTTCTACTATGGGCTGGACTTTCATGATCTGGCCCCGAACTCCGTCCTCAACATTTCGGCGTTCATCGTCGTGTGTGAGGCTTTCCTCCGCATCCGGCCCCACTTTGGCCTGTGGTTAAAGACCCTCAATATCAAGCCGAAGGTGGTGGGAGGTCAACAAGCGGAATGCGGTGGAGCCATGGTGGGCAAGATGCCCAATGTTATATGGATTAAAGGCTCCTTTGTGGAGACCATAAAGGGGTGGCAATCGGCATGGTTCTACATCACCGAGCCGCGCGACGCCAAATGGGTGGCGGCCCCCGAGTTTCGATCCGGATTCCCTACACGGCTCACTTCCTGGAAAGAGAAGGGCTTGTCGTGGGGTTCATCGGTGGAGCTGGAAGGACTCCAGAAATGTATCCAAAGTATGGCGAGCAAGAAGCTCAAGCTCGTCAACATAGTCCAGGTCATGCTCATCAGCCGGATCCTCCCGTGTCAACAACAGGGTTTTAACTTGTGGGAGTTCGACCCGGCCTAGCACCAGACTCTGAGCGAGCTCTTCGATACGACGCACAAGGACGCCTGGAAGGTGCTGTTTGAGGGCGCCGAGGTCCCTCCTTCTCTCGCCGAGGACCGCGGGCTAAGCGTGTTGGGGAACGTAGCAGAAATTCAAAAATTTTCCTACGTATCACCAAGATCTATCTATGGAGAGACCAGCAACGAGTAGAAAGGAGAGTGCATCTACATACCCTTGTAGATCGCTAAGCGGAAGCGTTCAAGTGAACGGGGTTGATGGAGTCGTACTCGTCGTGATTCAGATCACCGATGATCCTAGTGCCGAACGGACGGCACCTCCGCGTTCAACACACGTACAACTCGATGATGTCTCCCACGCCTTGATCCAGCAAGGAGAGAGGGAAAGGTTGAGGAAGACTCCATCCAGCAGCAGCACAATGGCGTGGTGGTGATGGAGGAGCGTGGCAATCCTGCAGGGCTTCGCCAAGCACCTACGGGAGAGGAGGAGGTGTCACGGGAGGGAGGGAGGCGCCAGGGGCTCAGGTATGGATGCCCTCCCTCCCCTCCACTATATATAGGGGCAGGGGAGAGGGGGGAGGCGCAGCCTTGCCCCTTCCTCCAAGGAAGGGGTGCGGCTAAGAGGGGGGGAGGAGTCCATCCTCCCCAAGGCACCTCGGAGGTGCCTTCCCCTTTTAGGACTCTCCCCTTTTTCCTATATCTTGGCGCATGGGCCTCTAGGGGCTGGTGCCCTTGGCCCATGTAGGCCAAGGCGCACCCCCTACAGCCCATGTGGCCCCCCGGGGCAGGTGGCCCCACCCGGTGGGCCCCCGGGACCCTTCCGGTGGTCCCGGTACAATACCGATGACCCCGAAACTTGTCCCGATGGCCGAAACAGGAACTTCCTATATATAAATCTTTACCTCCGGACCATTCCGGAACTCCTCGTGACGTCCGGGATCTCATCCGGGACTCCGAACAACATTCGGTAACCACATACAAGCTTCCTTTATAACCCTAGCGTCATCGAACCTTAAGTGTGTAGACCCTACGGGTTCGGGAGACATGTAGTCATGACCGAGATGTTCTCCGGTCAATAACCAACAGCGGGATCTGGATACCCATGTTGGCTCCCACATGTTCCACGATGATCTCATCGGATGAACCACGATGTCAAGGACTCAATCAATCCCGTATACAATTCCCTTTATCTATCGGTATGTTACTTGCCCGAGATTCGATCGTCGGTATACCGATACCTTGTTCAATCTCGTTACCGGCAAGTCTCTTTACTCGTTCCGTAACACATCATCCCGTGATCAACCCCTTGGTCACATTGTGCACATTATGATGATGTCCTACCGAGTGGGCCCAGAGATACCTCTCCGTTTACACGGAGTAACAAAATCCCAATCTCGATTCGTGCCAACCCAACAGACACTTTCAGAGATACCCGTAGTGTACCTTTATAGCCACCCAGTTACGTTGTGACGTTTGGCACACCCAAAGCACTCCTACGGTATCCGGGAGTTGCACAATCTCATGGTCTAAGGAAATGATACTTAACATTAGAAAAGCTTTAGCATACGAACTACATGATCTTGTGCTAGGCTTAGGATTGGGTCTTGTCCATCACATCATTCTCCTAATGATGTGATCCCGTTATCAACGACATCCAATGTCCATGGTCAGGAAACCGTAACCATCTATTGATTAACGAGCTAGTCAACTAGAGGCTTACTAGGGACATGGTGTTGTCCATGTATCCACACATGTATCTGAGTTTCCTATCAATACAATTCTAGCATGGATAATAAACGATTATCATGAACAAGGAAATATAATAATAATCAATTTATTATTGCCTCTAGGGCATATTTCCAACAGTCTCCCACTTGCACTAGAGTCAATAATCTAGTTCACATCGATATGTGATTAACACTCAAGGTCACATCCCCATGTGACTAACACCCAAAGAGTTTACTAGAGTCAATAATCTAGTTCACATTTACCATGTGATTAACACTCGATGAGTTCTGGGTTTGATCATGTTATGCTTGTGAGAGAGGTTATAGTCAACGGGTCTGAACCTTTCAGATCCGTGTGTGCTTTACAAATCTCTATGTCATCTCCTAGATGCAGCTACCACGCTCTATTTGCAGCTATTCCAAATAACTGTTCTACTTGGAGCTATTCTAAATTGTTGCACCATTATACGTATCCGGTATCTCTACTCAGAGCTATCCGGATAGGTGTTAAGCTTGCATCGACGTAACCCTTTACGACGAACTCTTTTACCACCTCCATAATTGAGAAAATTCCTTAGTCCACTAGTTACTAAGGATAACTTTGACCGCTGTCCTGTGATCCATTCTTGGATCACTCTTGTACCCCTTGACTGACTCATGGTAAAGCACACTTCAGGTGCGGTACACAGCATAGCATACTGTAGAGCCTATGTCTTAAGCATAGGGGACGATCTTCGTTCCTTTCTCTCTATTCTGCCATGGTCGAGCTTTAAGTCTTAACTTCATACCTTACAACTCAGGCAAGAACTCCTTCTTTGACTGATCCATCTTGAACACCTTCAAGATCATGTCAAGGCATGTGCTCATTTGAAAGTACTATTAAGCATTTTGATCTATCCTTATAGATCTTGATGCTCAATGTTCAAGTAGCTTAATCCAGGTTTTCCATTGAAAGCACTTTCCAAATAACCCTATATGCTTTCCAGAAATTCTACGTCATTTCTAATCATTAATATGTCAACAACATATACTCATCAGAAATTCTATAGTGCTCCCACTCACTTCTTTGGAAATACAAGTTTCTCATAAACTTTGTATACACCCAAAATCTTTGATCATCATCAAAGCATACATTCCAACTCCGAGATGCTCACTCCAGTCCTCAGAAGGATTGCTGGAGCTTTGCATACTTATTAGCATATTTCAGGATAGACAAAACCTTCCGGTTGTATCACATACAACCTTTCCTCAAAAATCGTCGAGGAAACAATGTTTTGACATCCTATCTGCAAGATTTCATAAATAATGCAGTAATTGCTAATATAATTCCAACAGACTCTTAGCATCGCTACGAGTGAGAAAGTCTCATCGTAGTCAACTCCTTGAACTTGTCGAAAAACATCTTAACGACAAGTCGAGCTTTCTCAATGGTGACACTTACCATCATTGTCTGTCTTCCTTTCAAAACCCATCTGCACTCAACAGCCTTACGACCATCGAGTAGTTCTTCCAAAGTCTACACTTTGTTTTCATACATGGATCCTCTCTCGGGTTTTATGGCCTTGAGCCATTTATCGGAATCCGGGCCCACCATCGCTTCTCCATAGCTCGTAGGTTCATTGTTGTCTAGCAACATGACTTCCAAGATAGGATTACGTACCACTCTGAAGTAGTACGCATCCTTGTCATCCCACGAGGTTTGGTAGTGACTCGATCCGAAGTTTCATGATCACTATCATAAGCTTCCACTTCAGTTGGTGTATGTGCCACAGGAACAACTTCCTGTGCCCTGCTACACACTTGTTGAAGTGACGGTTCAATAACCTCATCAAGTCTCCACCATCCTCCCACTCAACTTTTCGAGAGAAACCTTTCCTCGAAAAAGGACCCGATTCAAGAAACAATCCCTATTGCTTTCGGATCTGAATTAGGAGGTATACTCAACTGTTTTTGGGTGTCCTATGAAGATGCATTTTATCTGCTTTGGGTTCGAGCTTATCAACCTGAAACCTTTTCACATAAGCGTCGCAGCCCCAAACTTTCAAGAAACGGCAACTTAGGTTTCTCCAAACCATAGTTCATACGGTGTCATCTCAACGAAATTATGTGGTGCCCTATTTAAAGTGAATGTGGTTGTCTCTAATGCCTAACCCATGAACGATAGTGGTAACTCGATAAGAGACATCATGGTATGCACCATATCCAATAGGGTGAAACTATGACGTTTGGACACACCATCACACTATGGTGTTCCAGGCTGTATCAGTTGTGAAACAATTTCCACAATGTCTTAATTCTGTGCCAAACTCGTGATTCAGATATTCATCTCTATGATCATATCATAGATCTTTTATCCTCTTGTCACGACGATCTTTCAACTTCACACTGAAATTACTTGAACCTTTCAATAATTCAGACTCGTGATTCATCAAGTAAATATACTCAACATCTACTCGAATCATCTGTGAAGTAAGAACATAACGATATTCACTGCATGCCTTAGCACTCATTGGACTGCACACATCAAAATGTGTTACTTCCAACAAGTTGCTATCTTGTTCCATCTTACTGAAAACGAGGCTTTTCAGTCATCTTGCCCATGTGGTATGATTTGCATGTCCCAAGTGATTCAAAATCAAGTGAGTCAAAACGGTCCATTTGCATGGAGTTTCTTCATGCATATACACCAATAGACATGGTTCGCATGTCTCAAACTTTTCAAAAACGAGTGAGCCCAAAGATCCATCAATATGGAGCTTCTTCATGCATTTTATACCGATATGACTTACGTGGCAGTGCCACAAGTAGGTGGTACTATCATTACTATCTTTTGGCATGAACATGTGTATCACTACGATCGAGATTTAATAAACCATTCATTTTAGGTGTAAGACCATTGAAGGTATTATTCAAATAAACAGAGTAACCATTATTCTCCTTAAATGAATAACCGTATTGCGATAGACGTAATCCAATCATGTCTATGCTCAACGCAAACACCAAATAACAATTATTTAGGTTTAACACCAATCTCTTTGGTAGAGGGAGCGTGCGATGCTTGATCATATCAAGCTTGGAAAAACTTCCAACACATATCGTCAGCTCACCTTTAGCTAGTCTCCGTTTATTCCGTAGCCTTTTGTTTCGAGTTACTAACACTTAGCAACCGAACCGGTATCTAATACCCTGGTGCTACTAGGAGTACTAGCAAAGTACACATTAACACAATGTATATCCAATATACTTCTATCGACCTTGCCAGCCTTCTTATCTACCAAGTATCTAGGGTAATTCTGCTCTAGTGGTTGTTCCCCTTATTACAGAAGCACTTAGTCTCGGGTTTGGGTTTTACCTTGGGTTTCTTCACTAGAGCAGCAGCTGATTTGCCGTTTCATGAAGTATCCCTTCTTGCCCTTGCCCTTCTTGAAACTAGTGGTTTCACCAACCATCAACAATTGATGCTCCTTCTTGATTTCTACTTTCGCGGTGTCAAACATCGCGAATACCTCAAGGATCATCATATCTATCCCTGATATGTTATAGTTCATCACGAAGCTCTAACAGCTTGGTGGCAATGACTTTGGAGAACCATCATTGTCTTATCTGGAAGATCAACTCCCACTCGATTCAAATGATTGTTGTACTCAGACAATCTGAGCACAAGCTCAACAATTGAGCTTTTCTCCTTAGTTTGCAGGTTTAAGAAAGTCATCGGAGGTCTTATACCTCTTGACATGGGCACGAGCTTGAAATCCCAATTTCAGGCCTCAAAACATCTCATATGTTTCGCGATGTTTCAAAAACATCTTTGGTGCCTCAACTCTAAACCGTTTAACTGAACTATCACGTAGTTATCAAAACGTGTATGTCAGATGTTCGCAACAACCACAGACAACGTTCGAGGTTCAGCACACTGAGTGGTGCATTAAGGACATAAGCCTTCTATGAAGCAATGAGGACAATCCTCAGTTTACGGACCTAGTCCGCATAATTGCTACTATCAACTTTCAACTAATTTTTCTCTAGGAACATATCTAAACAGTAGAACTATAGCGTGAGCTACGACATAATTTGCAAAAATCTTTTGACTATGTTCAGGATAATTAAGTTCATCTTATGAACTCCCACTCAGATAGACATCCCTCTAGTCATCTAAGTGATTACATGATCCGAGTCAAACTAGGCCGTGTCCGATCATCACGTGAGACGGACTAGTCATCATCGGTGAACATCTTCATGTTGATCGTATCTTCTATACGACTCATGTTCGACCTTTCGGTCTCCGTGTTCCGAGGCCATGTCTGTACATGCTAGGCTCGTCAAGTTAACCCTAAGTGTTTCGCGTGTGTAAATCTGTCTTACACCCGTTGTATGTGAACGTTAGAATCTAACACCCGATCATCACGTGGTGCTTCGAAACACGAACTGTCGCAACGGTGCACAGTTAGGGGAGAACACTTCTTGAAATTGTTGTAAGGGATCATCTTATTTACTACCGTCGTTCTAAGCAAATAAGATGTATAAACATGATAAACATCACATGCAATCAAATAGTGACATGATATGGCCATCATCACTTTGCTCCTTTTGATCTCCATCTTCGGGGCTCCATGATCATCATCGTCACCGGCATGACACCATGATCTTCATCATCATGATCTCCATCATCGTGTCTTCATGAAGTTGCCTCGCCAACTATTACTTCTACTACTATGGCTAACGGTTAGTAATAAAGTAAAGTAATTACATGACGTTTAAGTTGACACGCAGGTCACAAATAAATAAAGATAACTCCTATGGCTCCTGCCGGTTGTCATACTCATCGACATGCAAGTCGTGATTCCTATTACAAGAACATGATCAATCTCATACATCACATATATCATTCATCATATCCTTTTGGCCATATCACATCACATAGCATACCCTGCAAAAACAAGTTAGACGTCCTCTAATTGTTGTTTGCATGTTTTACGTGGCTGCTATGGGTTTCTAGCAAGAACGTTTCTTACCTACGCATGAACCACAACGTGATATGCCAATTGCTATTTACCCTTCATAAGGACCCTTTTCATCGAATCCGATCCGACTAAAGTGGGAGAGACAGACACCCGCCAGCCACCTTATGCAACTAGTGCATGTTTGTCGGTGGAACCGGTCTCACGTAAGCGTACGTGTAAGGTTGGTCCGGGCCGCTTCATCCCACGATGCCGCCGAATCAAGATAAGACTAGTAACGGCAAGCATATTGAACAATATTGACGCCCACAACTACTTTGTGTTCTACTCGTGCAAAGAATCTACGCAATAGACCTAGCTCATGATGCCACTGTTGGGGAACGTAGCAGAAATTCAAAATTTTCCTACGTATCACCAAGATCTATCTATGGAGAGACCAGCAACGAGTAGAAAGGAGAGTGCATCTACATACCCTTGTAGATCGCTAAGCGGAAGCGTTCAAGTGAACGGGGTTGATGGAGTCGTACTCGTCGTGATTCAGATCACCGATGATCCTAGTGCCGAACAGACGGCACCTCCGCGTTCAACACACGTACAGCTCGACGATGTCTCCCACGCCTTGATCCAGCAAGGAGAGAGGGAGAGGTTGAGGAAGACTCCATCCAGCAGCAGCACAATGGCGTGGTGGTGATGGAGGAGCGTGGCAATCCTGCAGGGCTTCGCCAAGCACCTACGGGAGAGGAGGAGGTGTCACGGGAGGGAGGGAGGCGCCAGGGGCTCAGGTATGGATGCCCTCCCTCCCCTCCACTATATATAGGGGCAGGGGAGAGGGGGGAGGCGCAGCCTTGCCCCTTCCTCCAAGGAAGGGGTGCGGCTAAGAGGGGGGGAGGAGTCCATCCTCCCCAAGGCACCTCGGAGGTGCCTTCCCCTTTTAGGACTCTCCCCTTTTTCCTATATCTTGGCGCATGGGCCTCTAGGGGCTGGTGCCCTTGGCCCATGTAGGCCAAGGCGCACCCCCTACAGCCCATGTGGCCCCCGGGGCAGGTGGCCCCACCCGGTGGGCCCCCGGGACCCTTCCGGTGGTCCCGGTACAATACCGATGACCCCGAAACTTGTCCCGATGGCCGAAACAGGACTTCCTATATATAAATCTTTACCTCCGGACCATTCCGGAACTCCTCGAGACGTCCGGGATCTCATCCGGGACTCCGAACAACATTCGGTAACCACATACAAGCTTCCTTTATAACCCTAGCATCATCGAACCTTAAGTGTGTAGACCCTACGGGTTCGGGAGACATGTAGTCATGACCGAGATGTTCTCCGGTCAATAACCAACAGCGGGATCTGGATACCCATGTTGGCTCCCACATGTTCCACGATGATCTCATCGGATGAACCACGATGTCAAGGACTCAATCAATCCCGTATACAATTCCCTTTATCTATCGGTATGTTACTTGCCCGAGATTCGATCGTCGGTATACCGATACCTTGTTCAATCTCGTTACCGGCAAGTCTCTTTACTCGTTCCGTAACACATCATCCCGTGATCAACCCCTTGGTCACATTGTGCACATTATGATGATGTCCTACCGAGTGGGCCCAGAGATACCTCTCCGTTTACATGGAGTAACAAAATCCCAATCTCGATTCTTGCCAACCCAACAGACACTTTCAGAGATACCCGTAGTGTACCTTTATAGCCACCCAGTTACATTGTGACGTTTGGCACACCCAAAGCACTCCTACGGTATCCGGGAGTTGCACAATCTCATGGTCTAAGGAAATGATACTTGACATTAGAAAAGCTTTAGCATACGAACTACATGATCTTGTGCTAGGCTTAGGATTGGGTCTTGTCCATCACATCATTCTCCTAATGATGTGATCCCGTTATCAACGACATCCAATGTCCATGGTCAGGAAACCGTAACCATCTATTGATTAACGAGCTAGTCAACTAGAGGCTTACTAGGGACATGGTGTTGTCTATGTATCCACACATGTATCTGAGTTTCCTATCAATACAATTCTAGCATGGATAATAAACGATTATCATGAACAAGGAAATATAATAATAATCAATTTATTATTGCCTCTAGGGCATATTTCCAACAAAGTGCAAAGCGCCTAGCGCGTTCGGTGAGTTCAATATATCCCGTAGGATATTTATTTCACCTAGCTTAATCATGTGCGGGGTCTGATCTCCATGCCTTTGACAGGACTGGGTGGAGACGTCGGAGCAGATTAACTATCCAGCGCCTTTGCCCGAAGACACTGCGGGCGCTCTCCTGACGGAGATGCTGACTTCGGCTCCTTACAAGGTGCCGGAGAATACCAAGAAGGCCAAGGGAACCCGAAAGAGTTCCCGGCGCCAGGCGTCATCGGACAAACTGTCCGATGACTCTGCGGCGCACTCCTCCCACGAAGACGAGGAGGAAGGAGAAGATGCTCCCCCTTCAGTTGGGGGAGACAAGAAAAGGAAGGCCCCCCAACTGGGGAGGCCGGAGGGTCGAAGAAGGCAAGGACTCTCCTTCCGGACAGTTCCACCACCGTCACCGAAGGCGAAGACGAGTGGTTACCTAGGGCCAAGCCCCTGGGGAGGTCATAAGTATTCGGACACCAGAGTAACTCATAGTATCCTTTTGCGCACTGCTTCCCCTAACGCCGAATATGATTATGCAGGCCGCCACGAGCCAGTATCGATATATCGTCGGACGGCTCCCTGGGCTCGTCGGTTATGGATAGCGATCCACTTCCGACCGCCACCTCCCCTTGCCCTGTGGACGACGCCGAGGTATTGTCTCAAGAGGCACCGAATCGAGGGGAGACAGTCCCGGAGGCGCCTCAAGGCGACCTTCCAGACTCCGGGAGCAGAGGGGACAAGGCCCCCGAGGGCTCCGAGTTCGGCCCTCAGCCGAACACCGCGCCGGAACCTCCAGCGGTTCCGGATTCGGGCAGGCGGCCTCCTTCCAAGAGGGGCAAGACGCCTGTGCTGGTGACCTCTGTCCATCCAGAGGCAGCGGACAATCTGTTGGGAGCGCTTCGCAGCGCTTCCATCGATGAGGAGCACCGTACTATTATGAGTGCGGTGGTCCAGAAGGTTCAGTCCGCCAAGAGCGGATTGACTGAAGCCTGTGCCAGCCTTCTAACAGGCTTTGAGGTAAGTGTTAAAATGTAGGAAAAATATTACCGCATACATAGTAGCCCCTGATGCTCTGTTCGGTGTTCACAAAGAAAAGCCGAACAGAGGATCAAACAATATCGCAGGAGTCTAATTTAAGTATGTCAATATGCGTATGCAGGCTTCGCTGCTGGCCTCAGCTGCACTGACTGCGGAGGTCGCCTCACTGAAGCAGGACCTCGAGGGGTCCAAGAAAGAGCTCGGCCTTGCCAAGAGGAAGCTCGAGGAGAAAAAGGGTAAGTAATACCCTGTCTATAGATATGTATATATAAAAGAAGACGCGATTGCAAAATGACAGGATCATCGTATATTTGCCAGGGGCCACGACCGAGGTGGCGACCCTGAAGCAAGCGCTAACCAAGGCCGAAGATAAAGTGGCCAAGGAGCGCACCGAGCGGGAAAAGTAAGAGGCTCGTGTGGGCGAGGTGCAGCAAGAGCTCCAGGCTCTCGTGATGAAGCACGAGGCGTTGGAGCTTGACTCAAAGACGCGGGAGTCTGAGCTTGCCGCGGCCCTCGAGAGCGCAAAAAGTGTCAAGGCCGAAGCCCAAAAGGCCCTCCAGGAGATTGATGCGATGACGAAAATAGCGGCGGGTAAGGCATTCTATATGCAAAGCAAGCATGTGAAAGTAAATTACCTGTTACTTACCCAAATCCGGAGCTCTCCAGGAGCATTCGCAGATTTGCCCCGCAGCGTGTCGGATGCCGCACAGTTTTACCAGGCCGAGGAGGGGAGCTCAACAGAGAAGCTGTTCTGGTCTCAATATACTGGGACCGAACACCTGGTGCCCATGAGCAACCAGCTGAAGCAGCTGGTCGAGCTACATAAAGCGGCCGAACAGGCCATGAAGGGCTTTATAGTCCAGCTGTGGCCTGGCGACGCCCTTCCGAACAGCTACTTCGGCCTGGTGAGGCGGCTTGTGGACGCCTGCCCATGGCTGGAGGTCGTCAAGCGGTCTGTCTGCATCGTAGGTGCACGCCAGGCTTTCGCCCGCGTGAAGGTGCAATTGGCCAAGCTAGACGCCGTGAAGCTGATCAAGGAGGGACCGTCGCAGGGCAAGGAGCATCGCACCCCCGAAATTTATTGTGAGGGTGTCCTGAAGGGTACCCGTCTTGTAGCGGACGTATGTTCAAAGGATGTAATATTTGAGTAAACTTGCTCGTGTGATCCTGTATGCTGAAAACTTGTTTCATATGCGCTATGCAACGCTTGTTTGAATTTAAAATATTACCTTCTGTTTGGCTGTTTATCCAATTTGAGAGATGGCTAGTCCTCGGCTTCTGCCCCCATGTCGCGAGTGCTGGGGTGTTCGAGATAAACCTGAGCACTCTTGTTCCCATGTTTGGGTCCTTCGAGGGAGGTGCTCAGCACAGCAAACAAGGCAACCAGACTAATAATGCTTTATCACTCTCACTTAGCCATAGAATTCTATAATTTTAAATTTCGGTGAAGCCCCTGGTATTCGGAAGGCCGAATTCAGGGCGCAATACACGCCTTTAAGCCGGACAGGACCGGCTCATCGCTCTAAGCGGCATAAGTCTTTAGGGACTCGAAACCTCACCGAACAGCGACCAGTCTCTCGCCTTATCATGACAGATAGTTTTAGCTTTCTCTACTAAGGTGCTTAGCCCAGCAGAACCGGGGCACAATCGCAGTAGTTCTCCTAGCGCTACCTTAGCCGATAGAGCGGAACGTAAGGTACCAAAACATAGGAGCCGGGCAAACCCAACATTTGACCAAAGACATGATTCAGAGCTGATGCATATAATGCTATAAGTACGGGGTGCCGCACTTGTGAAAGTGTTCGGACTTCTCACACCGCATTGTGGGGTACTTAAGCCCCTGGTGTATTGGCCATACCAAAGTGTACGGTTGCAAGGCGTCATTAAGGAACACATATATAAAAAAAGAAGAATGCAATAATAGTCTTAATGCTATGCATTGTTTATTCAAATAGATGCGTTAAAGTAGGATGATACAGATAGTGCGATAAGCAAAGAGTAGGACTATGTCCCTTCCAAGGGCAAGCTGAGGAATAGTATTAAAGCAAATATTTCACTCGTTATCGTAATCCACCTGGTAGTTCCGTGGTGTGACATAGCTTTTTGCCTCCTTGGTTGCTGCATCATGTGTTCAGCAATCATGCTGCCGGACGGGGTTTCCAGAGATTAAAGTCCTGAAAGAGAAAAATAACAGAGCGGGAAGCCCCTAGTGCGGTTTAGGCCGCCTCTTGGGGCGTGCCGTAGTTGTGCCCCCCTCCCAACCTGTGCCCATGGTATTTTTAATGCGTAATTATGTACACGTGGCACGGATTTCGCCGTTTAACTGGGACTAGAGTGGGGGCCGCATTGCTACGCGAGCTCAGATCGTGCCAGGCAGTCTAGTTGCCGATTACTCCGAGCGCGCTTGAAGGTGTCCGGGTCTTGAAACGCCGAACTGGTGGATTGCCTTGAGAGGCTGCTTTGTGCTTCTGCTGCGAGGGCCGAAGTGTGCTCCTTTGTTCGGAGAGAGCGCTCTGTGTTTCCATTAACTGTAATAACCCCACCAGGTCCTGGCATCTTGAGCTTGAGGTATGCATAATGCGGCACCACATTGAATCTCGCAAATGCGGTTCGCCCGAGCAGTGCATGATAACCACTGCAGAACGGGACTATATCGAAGATTAATTCTTTGCTTCAGAAGTTATCCGGGGATCCGAAGACCACTTCCAGTGTAATTAAGCCTGTGCAATGGGCCTCTACACCTGGAATGACGCCTTTAAAGGTCGTTTTTGTGGGTTTGATCCTTGAGGGGTCTATACCCATTTTGCGCACCGTGTCCTGATAAAGCAGGTTCAGGCTGCTGCCGCCATTCATAAGGACTCGAGTGAGGTGAAAACCGTCAATGATTGGGTCTAGGACCAGTGCGACAAATCCGCCATGACGGATACTAGTGGGGTGGTCCCTGCGATCGAAGGTGATCGGACAGGAGGACCATGGGTTGAACTTTGGGGTGACTGGCTCCAACGCATATACGTCCCTGAGCGCACGCTTCCGCTCCCTCTTGAGGATGTGGGTTGCGTATATCATGTTCACCGTCCGCACTTGTGGGGGGAACCTCTTCTGTCCTCCGGTGTTCGGCTACCAGGGCTCTTCCTCGTCATCGCTATGTGGCCCCTTATCTTTATCTTCGGCAATTAACTTGCCGGCCTGCTTGAACACCCAACAATTCCTGTTGGTGTGGTTGGCTGGCTTGTCGGGGGTGCCGTGTATTTAACACAAGCGATCGAGTATACGGTCCAAACTGGACGGGCCCGGAGTGCTTCTTTTGAATGCCTTTTTCCGCTGACCGGGTTTAGAGCCTTTGAATCCGGCATTGACTGCCGTATCTTCAGTATTATCGCTGTTGTTGCGGCGCTTATGCTTGTTGCGACGTGACCTGCTATTGCCGTCCTTGGTATCCGAAGTACCATGGTTCTTTGACATATTGTTACTGCGAGCCAGCCAGCTGTCTTCTCCTGCACAAAAGAGGGTCATGAGTGTCGTGAGGGCTGCCATAGATTTCGACTTTTCCTGACCAAGGTGCCGGGCTAGCCACTCGTCGCGAATGTTGTGTTTGAAAGCTGCTAAGGCCTCTGCATCGGGACAATCGACGATTTGATTTTTCTTTGTTAGGAATTGAGTCCAGAATTGCCTGGCCGATTCTTCTGGCTGCTGAATTATGTGTCTTAAGTCATCGGCATCTGGTGGTCGCACATAAGTGCCCTGAAAGTTGTCGAGGAATGCGGCTTCCAGGTCTTCCCAACAGCTAATGGACTCTGCTGGCAAGCTGTTAAGCCAATGTTGCGCTGGTCCTTTGAGCTTTAGTGGGAGGTATTTGATGGCGTGTAAGTCATCGCCGCGGGCCATGTGGATGTGGAGGAGGAAATCCTCGATCCATACCGCTGGATCTGTTGTGCGGTCGTATGATTCAATATTTACGGGTTTGAAACCCTCTGGGATTTGATGATCCATTACTTTGTCTATGAAGCATAAGGGGTGTGCGGCGCCTCTGTATTGGGCTATATCGCGACGCAGCTCAAATGGGTCTTGCCCGCTATGTTCCGCCCAGCCGGATTTACTTTTACTGTATCCGGCGTGACGTTTATCGTCTCGCATAGTGGCGCGCCCCCGTGATCCATAGATCGATCTTGCATGTTTTGCTTTGTCCTCCAATACGTCTCGCAGGTCTAGTGTGTTTCCCCATGCTTTTTTATTTGAATGGCGTTAGGGTGCGGGCTGAGTTTTTGGCTGGAATGCCTCTCTGTCATGGCCACAAGGTGGCCGATCAGCCGCGTCATACGCTTCTTCCTCCAGTCGAGGTAGCAACCTGCATTTTGGGCAACTCTTGGAGGGGCGCTCGAGTTTATATTCCTCGGCCGCGAGGACTTCAGTCCATCTATCAGCTAGCAGATATTGATAAGCTTGAAGCTGCTACTGCTTTTTCTTAAGGTTATTTGCCGTGGCCATAAGCCGGCGCTTGAAGCGCTCTTGTTCGACGGGATCCTCTGGCACGGCGAATTCGTCATCGCCGACGCTTGCCTCGTCTTCAGAGGGGATCATGTAATTATCATCCTCTGCTTCTCCATCTGCCGCTCTCTCAAGAGGGCTGGCTCCTCCATCCTCCTGCTCTACTTGCTGGAGGGGATTGTTGTTATCTTCGGCACTATCCAGAGTGTTATTATCTCCTATGTCGGTATCACCACTTTTGCTTTGGCGGGACTTAGAGCGGCGTCGCTGACGTCGGTGCTTGGGTTGCTTTTTGGAGGGGTCATCCTCTGTTGTCTCGTCGCCATTGCCTTCTTTGGGTGTGTCCACCATGTATATATCGTATGATGAGGTGGCTGTCCAGTGCCCTGTGGGCAGTGGTTCATCTTTGCCTCCTGCATCATCGTCCATGCCATCGATCTCTTCGGAGTCGAAGTCGAGCATGTCGGTTAAGTCATCGACAGTGGCTACTAAGTGTGTGGTGGGTGGGCCGCGAGTTTCTTCGTCATGCACATCCCAGTCCTGCCGGACATAGTTTGGCCAGGATCCTCCTGACAAGGAGAGAGACCTTAATGAGTTCAGTATGTCGCAGAAGGGCGAGTGCTAAAAGATATTCGTGGAGGTAAACTCCATGATCGGCGCCCAATCGGATTCGATAGGAACGGGCGCAGGCGGTTTGGAGTCCGTGGCCGAAGAGAGATCCAACAGTTTGTCAACATGGCTCTCGTGCAGAGTAAGGTCGATGTTTGGCTCGATCGCTGATGAGGGTAAGGCCTCCGTGGCGGGGTCCATCCACCCGTCCATGGACGACGCAATTGGCTCCGAATTGAGGGTCGGAGCGGCTGCCGGTGCGATCTCCTGAACACTGTCGGATGGTAGAGCTAAATCGTACTCATCATGACCGCGTGACGCACAAGGCAGAGGCTCGAATCCGTCGAAGATCAAGTCTCTGCGGATATCGGCCGTGTAGTTCAAGCTTCCAAACCTGACCTGATGGCCAGGGGCGTAGCTTTTAATCTGCTCTAGATGGCCAAGCGAATTGGCCCACAGTGCAAAGCCGCCGAATCCAAAAATCTGTCCGGGGGGAAAAGTCTCACCCTAGACTGCATCGCTAATGATGATAGAAGGAGCCATCAAGCCTAACAGCGACGACATAGAGGAGCTCTCAATGAAAGCACCAATGTCGGTGTCAAAACCGGCGGATCTCGGGTAGGGGGTCCCGAATTGTGCGTCTAAGGCGGATGGTAATAGGAGGTAGGGGACATGAAGTTTTACCCAGGTTCGGGCCCTCTTGATGGAGGTAAAACCCTACGTCCTGCTTGATTAATATTGATGATATGGGTAGTACAAGAGTAGATCTACCACGAGAACAGAGAGGCTAAACCCTAGAAGCTAGCCTATGGTATGATTGTATGTTGTAGTTGTTGTCCTATGGACTAAAACCCTCCGGTTTATATAGACACCGGAGAGGGTTAGGGTCACACAAGGTCAATTACAAAAGGAGAAGATATCCATATCCGTACTGCCTAGCTTACCTTCCACGCCAAGTAGAGTCCCATCCGGACACGAGACGAAGTCTTCAATCTTGTATCTTCATAGTCTAAAGTCCGGCCAAAGGATATAGTCCGGCTGTCCGGAGACCCCCTAATCCAGGACTCCCTCACCGAATCTTACTCTGGTTTCATGGACTGGTTGAACATAACAAAGGGTTTTTGTTCCCAACAAAGGGGGGGGGACTAACCATTTTTCTGTCGGAGTCAGAGTCGTTGCCGGAGTAGCTGTGGACCTCCGGCTCCAGCTGGGGAGGCACGACTGTCGGTGAGGGAGTCCTGGATTAGGGGGTCTCCGGACAGCCGGATTATATCCTTTAGCCGGACTGCTGGACTATGAAGATGCAAGATTGAAGACTTCATCTCGTGTCCGAATGGGACTCTACTTGGCATGAAAGGCAAGCTAGGCAATACGGATATGGATATCTCCTCCTTTGTAACCGACCTTGTGTAACCCTAACCCTCTTCGGTGTCTATATAAACTGGAGAGTTTTAGTCCGTAGGACACAACAACTACAACATACAATCATACCATAGGCTAGCTTCTAGGGTTTAGCCTCTCCGATCTCGTGGTAGATCTACTCTTGTACTACCCATATCATCAATATTAATCAAGCAGGACATAGGGTTTTACCTCCATCAAGATGGCCCGAACCTGGGTAAAACATCATGTTCCTCGCCTCCTGTTACCATCCGCCTTAGACTCACAGTTCGGGAATCCACCGGTTTTGACACCGACATTGGTGCTTTCATTGAGAGTTCCTCTGTGTCGTCGCCGTTAGGCTTGATGGCTCCTACTATCATCGATGGCGATGCAGTCCGGGGTGAGACTTTTCTCCCCGGACAGATCTTCGTGTTCGGCGGCTTTGCACTGCGGGCCAATTCGCTTGGCCATCTGGAGCAAATTGAAAGTTACACCCCTGGCCACCACGTCATGTTTGGAAGCTTAAACTACACAGCCGATATCCGTGGAGACTTGATCTTCGACGGATTCAAGCCCCTGCCTCGCGCGTCACGCGGTCACGATGAGTACGATTTAGCTCTACCATCGGACAGTGTCTAGGAGATGGCACAGGCAGCCGCTCCGACCCTCAATTCGGAGCCAGGTGCGCCTTCCGCGGACGGGTCGATGGACCCCGCCACAGAAGCCCTACCCTTAGCAGCGATCGAGCCGAACATCGACCTTACCTTGCATGAGAGCCGTGTTGTTAAACTGTCGGATCCTTCTCCGACCATGGACACCGAACCGCCTGCGCCCGTTCCTATCGAATCCGATTGGGCGCCGATCATGGAGTTTACCTCCGTGGATATTTTTCAGTACTCGCCCTTTGGCGACATACTGAACTCATTAAGGTCTCTCTCCTTGTCAGGAGGATCCTGGCCGAACTATGTCCGGCAGGACTGGGATGCGGACGATGAAGAAATTCGCGGCCCACCCACCACCCACTTAGTAGCCATTGTCGATCACTTAACCGACATGCTCGACTTCGACTCCGAAGACATCGACGGTATGGACGACGATGCGGGAGACGCAAAGGAACCACTACCCATAGGGCACTGGACGCCCACTTCACCACATGACGTATACATGGTGAACACACCAAAAGAAAATGACGACGAGGAACGGAAGGACGCAACGAAGGGTTGTCCCCTCAAGAAGCTATCAAAGCGGCGGCGTAAACGCCGCTCCAAATCTCGCCTCGACAGAAACAATGATCATACAGACCCAGCGTTAGAGCAGGGGGAACTATTGCCGGACCACGGCAACACGAAGGCTCAAGCCGAAGAACCTGACTCTGTCAAAGATAATAGTCCGGACGACCTCACACCGGACAGACACCCGGAGCAACAGAATGCTCGTCAAAGGCTTGTTGCCACCACGAGGAGTCTAAAAAAGCAGAAGCAAAGACTCAAGGCTGCACAAGACACACTCGGAATCAGATGGAGCAACGTACTCAATGCAACAGCAAAGTACGGCGGTAATCGCCCCGCCAAGAGCTACCCGAAGCGGAAGTTGCTACCCGAATTCGATGAGGAGGCCTTAGATCCCCCGCAACCAAAAATTAAAACGGCCACCTGGCCGGATGTAACGCCCCAAGATCGGAGCTTCAGATGCCTTCCAGGGTTTCCGGGTTTCATCGTGTGATTTGTTTGGTTCGTTGCATTTCATCCTTGCATCATGTGCATTGCATCATGTCATCTTGCAACCCATTTTAAAACTCATTAAAGAAATTGCATGGATCTTCGGTCCATTTAAACCGAGGGAATTCACATGGTGATTCTCTTTAAAACATATCCTCTCGATATTTAGAGAGCTATAGTAAATATTTCCATTCGTTTGGATTTACCGCAAACACACTTGCAAAATATCCCAATGCCTTTGTCCCATGCATCATCTCCTTCTCTTTTCCTTCTAGTTCCTTTCTTTTGCAAGTGCCACTTTCCCCTTCTCTATTATTTTTCATTCTTTTCCTATAAATTCTCGACCATGCCTTCGACCTCTCTGTCAAATTTCAGATCCTTTGGAGTTGTTTTTGGTTAGGTTCAAAAATGCCTCAAGTTTGAATCATATTTAAACTTGTTTTATTTTTCTACCTCTAAAGATATCCAAGGAAATTTTATCAAATAGAGTATAGTTCCAGGAGTTTGAGGATATTTTTATATCCGAAAAACTTCTCTTCTAGCTCCCTGACCTTTTTCTTTTATTGAAACTATTTATTTATATAAACAGAGGATAATGAAAAACGAAAAAGGTTTTCCTAGACTGGGCCTCCCTAGGCAAATTTCCGCGCCGGCCTACCTGGTACACCCGCACCCAGGCCGGCCTCCAAGGCCACTTCTCCTAAACCTGAGGCCCAGCCGCAGCCCACACCCATCGTAACCCTAGCGCTGAGCAAACCCTCCTCTCTCTACCTGCGTTCGATCCCCCTCTCCCTCTTGTCTTTCACTCCAGCGCCGCCAGAGAGAGGAACGACCCCTCTCCTGATCCCATCTCACTCCCTCGCCTCACTCGCCTCCCACGCACGCGCTCGCAGAGGCAGGAGCCAATCCACTCGCTCTTTCCTCCCCTTGTCTCCCTCTCCTCTCTTCCACATCGAACCAGGGGAGGAGCCCCAGCGCTCAATCCTCTCCAAGCCGTCAGTGACGACCGAGCCTCTCCTAGCGCGCCCCTGCATCGGTCCCTGCTGTGCCCCTGCATTGTGCCGGTGACCATGCGCTGCCGTCCCCGCGCCCTGCTGCCTACTAGAGTGTCACGCCGTCGCCGTTCGTCTTCAACCGCGGGAGCGCAGTCCTCCTCCAACTCCGTCCCCTGGCTGCCTCTGTCTGCATCGAGCAACAGTAGCTCGTTGCTCAGCGCGATGACACCCACGCCCTCAAGCTCCTTCGCTAGCTTTGCCTTCCGCACCACCATCATCGTGGCCGCTCCGTGCTTCTCCGCCGAATGATGTCGCCGCCGGCGTGCTCTGCCAGGATCCGGTGGAACGCGGTTTCCCCTGCGGCTTTGCCGCCCAGCCACGTTCTCGGAGCCGCGGCGCCCTGCTTGCGTCAAGCCATTGCAGTCCCGCCGCGCTGCACCCCTGCCTTGTCTCGCTACATGGATCCGTGAGCCAGCACCAAGTCCAGCTTCGCCTGTTGACTGTTTCAACCTTCCGCGTGGGCCCTGCGTCGCCTCTGCCAGCCATGTACTGCTGCATGCATCCGCCAAGTACATGGATACGCCGAGTCCTCTCCTAATGTGTGTACGACTACTGAAGCACCGAAGTCCTAGGATACGCCAAGTTCGACTACCACCAACATGTACATCTACCGACGCCAAGATCGGGACCACCAAGTACCCCTCGGATCAGCAAGTTCGACTACCCCGACGACGCGGAAACGCCAAGTACCTCTATGGAAGACCTGAACGCCTACGGACATGAACGACTACTGTTGCCCAAAGAACCGCGGTTCACAAGCGTCGTGAATGACTACCGTTGAACGTGGATTCGTCAAGTTCCTCGATGACCATGTACCACTACCGCTTTGCGAACTAAAACGACTACTTCCTCACTGGGATGTGTACCACTACTTCCACTACCGTCGCGAGAACGTCTACTTCCACTACTTCCTCTATGCCGTCTTGACCCGTTCCTAAAATGCACGCTTCAAAGGTATAACCACCGAGACGACACCCGTGAATGAATGCATGTGTGATGTATGAGATGCTCGTGCTTCCTCCATGCTCGAATTGTCGGTGCACGTTGCCCCTCTTTTGCCTTGTCACCATCGTCGACTCATGGGATACCCGGTATCTGGGAGTGCCCCACCATCTTTTGCACGCATCCACATACTTCTCCTTTGCATCGGTATCTCAATCGAGTTACCGGAACCGATACGTTGCCGTGGCACCATTTTTGTTATCGTTCCGTGGCACCCTTTCATTTCCGCCACGATGACAAATGCTTCATAATATGCTCTTGTTAACATTTTCATAAAAATTGCATAAACTTGCACATGTCATCCGCATCATGATAACCACATTTAAAATGGTTTAAATTGTTGTTTGCTTTAAATTGCTAATGCATATGGGGATTTACCGGATTTGTTGTTTGTTATATCCGGCCCCATTTAAATTGTTTAGATGGTGTAGTTTTGTTATGCCTCACCTCTTGCCATGTTTAACAACATTTAATATTGTTGGGTACCTAACCTAGATTGATCTAAATAACTTGAATGTGGTGTTTCGTCAATGTGCAACGGAGTTGCATATTGAGCTCCACTTAATTTGTAGGGTTGTTTATGCACTTTGCCATGCCATGCCTCATTAAACCGGACATGCATCATACTTGTTTGCGCATTGTGTCATGCTTATGTGGTGGTTGTTTACTATGTTGTTTGCTTCTTTCCGGTGTTGCTTCTTCGGGTTGGTTCCGATAACGTTGCGTTTGTGAGGATCCGTTCGACTATGTCCGTTTGTCTTCTTCATGGACTCGTTCTTCTTCCTTGTGGGATTTCAGGCAAGATGACCATACCCTCGAAATGACTTCTATCTTTGCTTGCTAGTTGCTCGCTCTTTTGCTATGCCTATGCTGCGATACCTACCACTTGCTTTTCATGCCTCCCATATTGGTGAGCCAAGCCTCTAACCCACCTTGTCCTAGCAAACCGTTGTTTGGCTATGTTACCGCTTTGCTCAGCCCCTCTTATAGCGTTGTTAGTTGCAGGTGAAGATTGAAGTTTGTTCCTTGTTGGAACATGGAGATGTTATTCCTTGTTGGAACATGTTTACTTGTTGGGATATCACAATATCTCTTATTTAATTAATGCATCTATATACTTGGTAAAGGGTGGAAGGCTCGGCCTTATGCCTGGTGTTTTGTTCCACTCTTGCCGCCCTAGTTTCCGTCATATCGGTGTTATGTTCCCGGATTTTGAGTTCCTTACGCGGTTGGGTTATAATGGGAACCCCTTGACAATTCGCTTTGAATAAAACTCCTCCAGCAAGGCCCAACATTGGTTTTACCATTTGCCACCTAGCCTTTTCTTTCCCTTGGGTCAGCCAGCCCAAGGGTCATCTTATTTTAACCCCCCCGGGCCAGTGCTTCTCTAAGTGCTGGTCCAACCCAGAGCACCGTGCGGGGCCGTCCCTTGGCAACTTGGGTTACGTTGGCTCCCGTACGCTTAGCTTATCCGGTGTGCCCTGAGAACGAGATATGTGCAGCTCCTATAGGGATTTGTCGGCACAGCGGGTGGTCTTTCTGGACTTGTTACCATTCTCGAGGATGTCTTGTAACCGGGATTCCGAGTCTGATCGGGTCTTCCCGCTAGAAGGAATATCATTCGTTGACCATGAGAGCTTGTGATGGGCTAAGTTGGGACACCCCTGCAGGGATTTGAACTTTCGAAAGCCGTGCCCGCGGTTATGGGCAGATGGGAATTTGTTAATGTTCGGTTGTAGAAAACCTGAAGTGTGTAGCCGTGATGGTCTCTTCTCGGCGGAGTCCGGGAAGTGAACACGGTGTTGGAGTTATGTTTGACGTAGGTTGTTCTAGGATCACTTCTTGATCATAGTTTCTTGACCGTGCTTCGCCTTCTCTTCTCGCTCTCATTTGCGTATGTTAGCCACCATATATGCTAGTCGCTTGCTGCAGCTCCACCTCATACTTTTACCTTACCCATAAGCTTAAATAGTCTTGATCGCGAGGGTGTGAGATTGCTGAGTCCCCGTGACTCACAGATACTTCCAAAACCAGCTTGCAGGTGCCGATGATGCCATTCCAGGTGACGCAACCGAGCTCAAGGAGGAGCTCGATGAAGATCTTGTCCTTTGTGTGGTTTCATTCTCGTTGATCAGTAGTGGAGCCTAGTTGGGGTCGATCGGGGACCTTGTCGCATTTGGGGTTCTTCTTTTATTTTGGTTCCGTAGTCGGACCTTGATTGTATCTGTTTGATGTAATGCTTTATTCATGTAATTGTGTGAAGTGGCGATTGTAAGCCAACTATGTATCTCTTTCCCATATGTATTACATGGGTTGTGTGAAGATTACCTCACTTGCGACATTGCTTTCATTGCGGTTATGCCTCTAAGTCGTGCTTTGACACGTGGGAGATATAGCCGCATCGAGGGCGTTACAAGTTGGTATCAGAGCCTTCCCCGACTTTAGGAGCCCCCTGCTTGATCGAATCACTGGCGTTATTGAGTCTAGAAATGTTTTGAGTCATTTAGGATTATATATATCAGAGAGTTAGGAATTCTTTTTACTCCTCAGTCCCTTCGTCGCTCTGGTGAGGCATCCTGACGTAGAGTTTTGACTCTTCTCTTCTCAAATTTCACTAAAAAAAATTTAGGATCACGCGGGTATCTTGGAATTGTTCCGATGGTTTTGTGACGAGAACATTGTTCTTGGTGCCTCCTGTCATTTAGGGGTTGTGGCAGTGTCCTAGGGAGTTGAGCTCCGAGGTGTTGTCGTCACAATTTTATCGTTGCAGTTCTGGAATACCTGAGATTAGTTTCGCCGACATCAAAAATCTCTTTTATGTAGTTGTTGGTGAGATAACCTCGACGCCACCCAGTACTGGGGCGGGAGTTCGGGAGTATTGCCATAACTCGTATAACGGATGCTTTTCGAAGGTTGAGGTAGACGATTTCCGAAGATTTCTTAGTTATGTGTTGAAGGATGGATACCGCTGGATGTAGGATTTGCTAGTTTTGGGTGAGATATTATGCTTCCCCTGTATCCCCAACACCTGATTGCATAATCGGAAAATTTCGGGTGTTTATAAGTGGGAAATCAAGTAGCTCTTAGGATATCTTTCCGACAGATGTATGATATGAAATTGGGGTTCGACGTCTAGTGGTCCGCCTATTCACGGTTGGTTTTACAGTGTCTCGTTGTGTCTTAAAGAGTCCTTGGCTATGCTGACTCGGGGATGCTTCGTATGTCATGTGCACTGCCTTGTACATGATGGTGCTGTACGATCGAGCCCATGTAGGCCCCACCACGAAAACTTCGAACGAAATCTCTATCATATGTTTGTTCCGGCTTATTTTGCAAGCCAATCCTTTGTTTTTGTTTTGAGTTGTGGTATTCGAGTTGCTTCAATGTCAAGTGTTGATTCCATGCCTTTTCCAAGTGGTGTTCTCATATTTCTATGTGAATACTAATCCTTCTCGATCATCGAGTCTGTCATGTCAATTCTTTTCAACCGGTGTGTCTCTCTTCAAGTGGATCCGATCACTTCAACATTCGCAAGATCAATTACCAGTTCTTCTCAATGGTGTTTGTTTCATCCGTCTCCAAGTTGCCTTTGTTTTTCCCGCCCACCCACCCTTTTTCTTCAAGGATTCATATTTCTAGATCTAGTGGCCATCTTATTCATGTGAAGTCTCTCCATTACTTTTCCGTCAATGTTCTTACCCGATGATGCTCAAGAAGATACTAACGGAGCTTCAAGTTATTATTATTCGTTCTTTTTCTTCTCTGGTGGTTTCAATTCAAGCTTTGTTGAGTATATCCTTTCCTCATTTCAATTCTTTTTCCTTACCGGTGCACTTTATTATCATTCCACTTCTCGTTATTTATTGTTCCGGCGTGCTCAAGCTATCTCAAAAGGCTCGTCTTGTCATTCAAGATCAGTTCAACCTATTTCGAGGTTGTTACCTCATTTTAGTCATTTAATCTTACCGGTGCATTCTCTCTTTTAAATCGTTCAATGGTGTATCTTTTGAGTGGGCCCTAACCCACAGGTCTTTTCCAGGATCTCACCTGACTCTTCTAATTCTCCCGGAGTTATTCTCAAATTTCTTTTCCAAGTTTGACATAAGTATGAATTATCATCAGTCAAATGCCTTTCTCCAAGATCTTTCAAAATCTTTTCATCGTCGGTTCAACCTTTCTAATTTTTCATCCCGGAGTATCTCAACAATTCATGGTGGTGTTCTCATCGGTTTTTTCTCAACATTTGAAGACCGAAGAAGAATTTCTCTTCAATCTTGCTCCATTCTCTTCAAGATTCGTGATTCTAGCTTGTTGCCATCCTCTCATAATTATTTTCGATTGTGGGAATTCTTTTCACCCATCCGGTGCAATTCAGGAGTCTTTTTAGGTTGATTATCCGGAGTCCATCAATTCAGGTTTATTCATTATCAGCTTTCAGTTATCATTCTCCAATCTTACCGGTGCTTCGTTCAAGTGATCTCTAATCGGCTCGTGATCTCTTCGTTCTCATGTATCTAAATCCTCTCAAGCATCTTCGTTCATTTTATAATTCTTCCCGGTGTTTCTTTATCTTCTCTTCGTTCATTTTCAATTCTTACAGTGGTTCGCTCAAGATTCTTCTTACCTTGTTATCATATCAATGTATTCGTTGTTTTTCAATCCTACCGGTGGATTCGTCGAAGACCTTTCCAAGTTTGCACTATATCTTGCTTAATCTTTTCTATGAGAATAAGTAGTATGCCAAATCCACTATGTGCCATCAATTAAAATTGTTGAAGGATAATCATAATGTAATTCTTATTCTTGTTTCATCAAGTAAATTCAATTTCTGCTTTCTGGAGTGGTTCATCATATAACATTCTCGGTTTGAGATGTTGTATCTTTTCTTTTCCCGGAGTTCCAAGCTCTCTCAATTATATCACCACGAAGATTCATCTAAATCATCGTAAGGTTTCACCTTGTGTTTTCATCTTCTCTTTCTTTTTCATTATCCTTTTGTTACCGGAGTTCTCCATGAAGATTCTACATGATGGTTCATCAAGGATTTAATTCCTTCTCGAAGTGTTCATCAAGATTTCCCTTCGTTATGTCATTTTTTTGAGGTGGTGTTATGTCATTTTTGATAATTTGCCTTCGTGTTTCATGGATCACAAGTTTTCCAAGAGTGACATATTTAAATCCATCATTTTTCTTCGCTCAAGTCATCTTTTCAACCCATCAATTTCTTCAAGCATGAGCTCTTCTCAATCCATCAATCTCTTCGTTGGAGCTATCTTGGGTTATATTTCACCTAAAGTTTTCCCTAAGGATTGTTGCTAATTATGGTGTTTATAAATGACCCAAGTTCTTCTTTTATCCGTCCGGTGAATAAGTTTCGTCTCCTTGTTGATATCAATCCAATTCTTTTCCCGTGAGTGGCAGGTTGTCACCTCATAATTTGAGATGTATTCCATAAAACCATATCAAGATTATTCTTTTCATTGTTGGTTTTCCAACAACTCCGTTCTAGCTTTTGTTGTAAGCGTGCTCCCTCGAGATCGGTTTCCCTTCATTCATCCCATTCCATTCTTACTTTTGTTCCGGAGGCTTTGTGATGTTGCTCTTTTCAGCCCATCTTTTTATTTTGTCAGGATCGTGTTCTTTTCTTGGTTTATCCATTTAACCGGAGTGTTGTGCCCTTTTTGCTCAAGTTGATTTCGCCTTATCAAGTCTTTCATCTCTTTTCAACTGAAGTGCTACCCGAATCGGCTCTTTCTTTTCCTCTTTCTTAACGGAGTGTCTTCAACTTCGTTCATCTCCGTTTATTCTATTCTCAGAAATGGCTTAACCTTTCAAGGTTCTTTGGTCTCACTCGTTTGTCAAAGAAGCAACTTAGTTTTACCTCTTCTCTTCCTCTTCTTTTTTCCCTCCGGTGCCATCCTAGATCTCGGGACGAGATCCTCTCATAGTGGTGGAGTGTTGTAACGCCCCAAGATCTGAGGTTCAGATGCCTTCCAGGGTTTCCGGGTTTCGTCGTGTGATTTGTTTGGTTCGTTGCATTTCATCCTTGCATCATGTGCATTGCATCATGTCATCTTGCAACCCGTTTTAAAACTCACTAAATAAATTGCATGGATCTTCGGTCCATTTAAACCGATGGAATTCACATGGTGATTCTGTTTAAAACATATCATCTTGATATTTAGAGAGCTATAGTAAATATTTCCATTCATTTGGATTTACCGCAAACACACTTGCAAAATATCCCAATGCCTTTGTCCCATGAATCATCTCCTTCTCTTTTCCTTCTAGTTCCATTCTTTTGCAAGGGCCACTTTCCCCTTCTCTATTATTGTTCATTCTTTTCCTATAAATTCTCGACCATGCCTTTGACCTCTCTGTCAAATTTCAGATCCTTTGGAGTTGTTTTTGGTTAGGTTCAAAAATGCCTCAAGTTTGAATCATATTTAAACTTGTTTTTTTTTTCTACCTGTAAAGGTATCCAAGGCAATTTTATCAAATAGAGATAGTTCCAGGAGTTTGAGGATATTTTTATATCCGAAAAACTTCTCTTCTAGCTCCCTGACCTTTTTATTTTATTGAAACTGTTTATTTATAAAAACAGAGGGTAATGAAAAAAGAAAAAGGTTTTCCTGGACTGGGCCTCCCTAGGCAAATTTCCGCGCCGGCCTACCTGGTTCACCCGCACCCAGGCCGGCCTCCAAGGCCACTTCTCCTAAACCCGAGGCCAAGCCGCAGCCCACACCCCTCCTAACCCTAGCGCTGAGCGAACCCTCCTCTCTCTACCTGCGTTCGATCCCCCTCTCCCTCTCGTCTTTCGCTCCAGCGCCGCCAAAGAGAGGAACGACCCCTCTCCCGATCCCATCTCACTCCCTCGCCTCACTCGCCTCCCACGCACGCGCTCGCAGAGGCAGGAGCCGATCCCCTCGCTCTTTCCTCCCCTCGTCTCCCTCTCCTCTCTTCCACATCGAACCAGGGGAGGAGCCCCAGCGCTCAATCCTCTCCAAGCCGTCAGTGACGACCGAGCCTCTCCTAGCGCGCCCCTGCATCGGTCCCTGCCGTGCCCCTGCATCGCGCCGGCGACCATGCGCTGCCGTCCCCGCGCCCTGCTGCCTACTAGAGTGTCACGCCATCGCCGTTCGTTCAACCGCGGGAGCGCAATCCTCCTCCAACTCCGTCCCCTGGCTGCCTCTGTCTGCATCGAGCAACAGTAGCTCGTTGCTCAGCGCCATGGCACCCGCGCCCTCAAGCTCCTTCGCCAGCTTCGCCTTCCGCGCCACCATCATCGTGGCCGCTCCATGCTTCTCCACCGAATGACGTCGCCGCTGGCGTGCTCTGCCAGGATCCGGTGGATCGCGGTTTCCCCTACGGCTCTACCGCCCTGCCACGTTCTCGGAGCCGCGGCGCCCTGCTTGCGTCAAGCCGTTGCAGTCCCGCCGCGCTGCACCCCTGCCTTGTCTCGCTACATGGATCCGCAAGCTAGCACCAAGTCCAACTTCGCCCGTTGATTGTTTCAACCTTCCGCGTGGGCCCTGCGTCGCCTCTGCCAGCCCTGTACTGCTGCATGCATCCGCCAAGTACATGGATACGCCGAGTCCTCTTCTAATGTGTGTACGACTACTGAAGCACCGAAGTCCTAGGATACGCCAAGTTCGACTACCACCAACATGTACATCTACGGTCGCCAAGATCGGGACCACCAAGTACCCCTCGGATCAGCAAGTTCGACTACCCCGACGACGCGGAAACGCCAAGTACCTCTATGGAAGACCTGAACACCTACGGACGTGAACGACTACTGTTGCCCGAAGAACCGCGGTTCACAAGCGTCGTGAATGACTACCGTTGAACATGGATTCGTCAAGTTCCTCGATGACCATGTACCACTACCGCTTCGCGAACAAAAACGACTACTTCCTCACTGGGATGTGTACCACTACTTCCACTACCGTCGCGAGAATGTCTACTTCCACTACTTCCTCTACACCGTCTTGACCCGTTCCGAAAATGCATGCTTCAAAGGTATATCCACCGAGACGACACTCGTGAATGAATGCATGTGTGATGTATGAGATGCTCGTGCTTGCTCCATGCTCGAATTGTCGGTGCATGTTGCCCCTCTTTTGCCTTGTCACCATCATCGACTCATGGGACACCCGGTATCCGGGAGTGCCCCACCATCTTTTGCACGCATCCGCATACTTCTCCTTTGCATCGGTATCTCAATTGAGTTACCAGAACCGGTACGTTGTCGTGGCACCATTTTCGTTATCGTTGCCGTGGCACCCCTTTCATTTCCGCCATGATGACAAATGCTTCATAATATGCTCTTGTTAACATTTTCATAAAAATTGCATAAACTTGCACATGTCATCCGCATCATGATAACCACATTTAAAATGGTTTAAATTGTTGTTTTCTTTAAATTGCTAATGCATATGGGGATTTACCGGATTTGTTGTTTGTTATATCCGGTCTCATTTAAATTGTTTAGATGGTGTAGTTTTGTTATGCCTCACCTCTTGCCATGTTTAACAACATTTAATATTGTTGGGTACTTAACCGAGATCGATCTAAATAACTTGAATGTGGTGTTTCGTCAATGTGCAACGGAGTTGCATATTGAGCTCCACTTAATTTGTAGGGTTGTTTATGCACTTTGCCATGCCATGCCTCATTAAACCGGACATGCATCATACTTGTTTGTGCATTGTGTCATGCTTATGTGGTGGTTGTTTACTATGTTGTTTGCTTCTTTCCGATGTTGCTTCTTCGGGTTGGTTCCAATAACTTTGCGTTTGTGAGGATCCGTTCGACTATGTCCGTTTGTCTTCTTCATGGACTCGTTCTTCTTCCTTGTGGGATTTCAGGCAAGATGACCATACCCTCGAAATCACTTCTATCTTTGCTTGCTAGTTGCTCGCTCTTTTGCTATGCCTATGCTGCGATACCTACCACTTGCTTTTCATGCCTCCCATATTGTTGAGCCAAGCCTCTAACCCAGCTTGTCCTAGCAAACTGTTGTTTGGCTATGTTATCGCTTTGCTCAGCCCCTCTTATAGCGTTGTTAGTTGCAGGTGAAGATTGAAGTTTGTTCCTTGTTGGAACATGGAGATGTTGTTCCTTGTTGGAACATGTTTACTTGTTGGGATATCACAATATCTCTTATTTAATTAATGCATCTATATACTTGGTAAAGGGTGGAAGGCTCGGCCTTATGCCTGGTGTTTTGTTCCACTCTTGCCGCCCTAGTTTCCGTCATATCGGTGTTATGTTCCCAGACTTTGTGTTCCTTACGCGGTTGGGTTATAATGGGAACCCTTTGACAGTTCGCTTTGAATAAAACTCCTCCAGCAAGGCCCAACATTGGTTTTACCATTTGCCACCTAGCCTTTTCTTTCCCTTGGGTCGGCCAGCCCAAGGGTCATCTTATTTTAACCCCCCCGGGCAGTGCTTCTCTAAGTGCTGGTCCAACCCAGAGCACCGTGCGGGGCCGTCCCTTGGCAACTTGGGTTACGTTGGCTCCCATACGCTTAGCTTATCCGGTGTGCCCTGAGAACGAGATATGTGCAGCTCCTATCGGGATTTGTCGGCACAGAGGGTGGTCTTGCTGGACTTGTTTTACCATTGTCGAGGATGTCTTGTAATCGGGATTCCGAGTCTGATCGGGTCTTCCTGCTAGAAGGAATATCCTTCGTTGACCGTGAGAGCTTGTGATGGGCTAAGTTGAGACACCCCTGCAGGGATTTGAACTTTCGAAAGCCATGTGTGCGGTTATGGGCAGATGGGAATTTGTTAATGTCCGGTTGTAGAAAACCTGAAGTTGACCTTAATTAAAATACATCAACCGCGTGTGTAGCCGTGATGGTCTCTTCTCGGCGGAGTCCGGGAAGTGAACACAGTGCTGGAGTTATGTTTGATGTAGGTTGTTCTAGGATCACTTCTTGATCATACTTTCTCGACCGTGCTTCGCCTTCTCTTCTCGCTCTCATTTGCGTATGTTAGCCACCATATATGCTAGTCGCTTGCTGTAGCTCCACCTCATACTTTTACCTTACCCATAAGCTTAAATAGTCTTGATTGCGAGGGTGTGAGATTGCTGAGTCCCCGTGACTCACAAATACTTCCAAAACCAGCTTGCAGGTGCCGATGATGCCATTCCAGGTGACGCAACCGAGCTCAAGGAGGATCTCGATGAAGATCTTGTCCTTTGTGTGGTTTCGTTCTAGTTGATCAGTAGTGGATCCTAGTTGGGGTCGATCGGGGACCTTGTTGCATTTGGGGTTCTTCTTTTATTTTGGTTCCATAGTCGGACCTTGATTGTATCTGTTTGATGTATTGCTTTATTCATGTAATTGTGTGAAGTGGCGATTGTAAGCCAACTATGTATCTCTTTCCGTTATGTATTACATGGGTTGTGTGAAGATTACCTCACTTGCGACATTGCTTTCAATGCGGTTATGCCTCTAAGTCGTGCTTCGACACGTGGGAGATATAGCCGCATCGAGGGCGTTACACTGGATAGACGACCTCACGGCCAACATAGAGCGGCAAGCAATGCCGCACATAAGCCAATACACGATCCACGCGAGGGCTCACATCAAAAGGACGGCGCAACCAGATCCATCTATGGACCACGCAGGCGCGCTCCAGCATACGATGCAACACAACAAACATCCGAACACTACGGTACACCCAGATACAGGGGTGCCGCACACCCCCTATGTTTCACCGACGAGGTACTGGACCATGAATTTCCAGAGGGATTCAAACCCGTAAACATAGAGGCATACGACGGAACAACAGACCCTGGGGTCTGGATTGAGGACTATATCCTCCATATCCATATTGCTCGAGGATGATCTCCACGCCATTAAGTATTTACCCCTCAAACTCAAAGGGCCAGCTCGACACTGGCTTAAAAGCCTCCCTGAAAGCTCCATTGGAAGTTGGGAAGAGTTCGAAGACGCTTTTCAGGCAAATTTTCAAGGGACTTATGTCCGACCTCCGGACGCAGACGATTTGAGTCATATAACTCAACAGCCCGGAGAGTCACCCCGAAAGCTTTGGAATAGGTTCCTTACTAAAAAGAACCAAATAGTCGACTGTCCGGACGCCGAAGCCTTGACAGCTTTTAAGCATAGCGTCCGTGACGAATGACTTGCCAGACACCTCGGCCAAGAAAAGCCGAGAACAATGGCACCATTAACAAGCCTCATGACCCGCTTTTGCGCGGGTGAGGATAGCTGGCTAGCCAGATGCAGCACCAGCAACCCCAGTACATTCGAAGTTAGATCTGGAAACGGGAAATCACGGCGCAACAACAATAATAAACGCCGGAATAAAGAAGACAACATGAAAAGCACGACAGTAAACGCCGGATTCAAAAGCTCTCGGCCAAGTCAGCAAAAGCCGCCCTCTAAAGGCGCCAGAGACGAACTGTCCAGCCTAAACAAAATTTCTGGACCAAGTATGTCAGATCCATAGTACCCCCGGTAAACCTGCTGATCATACCCACAGAGAATGTTGGGTCTTCAAGCAGTCCGGCAAGCTCAACGCCGTACACAAGGGGGAAGATACACCAAGCGAAGACGAGGATGAGCCTCTCAAGCAAGACACTGGGGAACAAAGAAAATTTCCACCAGAAGTCAAAACAGTAAACGTGTTACACGTGATAAAGAGGAGAAACAAAGCAGCACTCCTAGATAAATATGCCTAAGGGCCTATCACCGCGGAGTCCTGCCATTGGTCGTTTCAACCGATCACTTTTGACCATTGGGATTACTCAGCAAGTATCCGGCGTGCAGGATGGGCTGCCCTGGTATTAGACCCAATAATTGACGGATACCACTTTACACAAGTCCTGATGGACGGTGGCAGCAGTTTAAACCTGATATACCAGGATACAATCCACAAAATGGGGATAGACCCAACGAAAATTTGCCTAAGCAATACTACCCTTAAAGGAGTAACGCCAGGCCTAGGGGCTCATTGCATGGGCTCCCTGCTACTAGAGGTTATATTCGGCTTCCCTGATAACTTCCGTAGTGAACATTTAACATTCCACATTGCTCCATTCCAAAGTGGCTATCAAGAACTACTTGGATGTGAAGCTTTCGCTCGCTTTAATGCAATACCGCACTATGCTTCCCTTATGCTTAAGATGCCCGGTCCACGTGGCATCATTACAGTAAATGGAAATATTAAGCGATCCCTGCGCGCCGAAGAGAGTGCGACTGCCTTGGCATCCGCACACTAAAAAGGGCCTCACCAGCTAAAGCATTTGATAGGTCGTCAGGACCACAGACACGGTTAGACGAGTCCGGCGCAGCCATATGTAACTCACACAGGTTTGATAAGCCACACCCCTATTACAAATACAAGGGGCTCAACGCGCGCAGACAAGTGGCAATTTTTACTCATCTTGAATTATACATGGTTTCTTTAAACCTACCTTTTTGCACGACAACTTTTCACCTAAGTTTATCTCTTTTACAGACGACCATCGTGCTACACCCGTCCAGGATACGGCACAACGGAGACACAGGCGCAGACGTGCAGCAGGGACCCACCCCAAGGATTCTTTTTAGATTAAGACCCTGCGTCAACCTTTTTTACTGTCTCTTGTTGATACACATCCCTCGGATTCTCAATACAATTGAGAAGGATGCTGGCGTCTTGGCATGTGGCCACGTCAGAATAATGCACGTACCTGGACACCAGGGGCTTCTTACAAAGGGCACTATTTAGGCCCGGTTTATACCATAAAGACCAAATACCTTAGGGAGTGTTCGGCGTCGCGAGTTTGGCCTTATATGCATCAGCTCCGAATCATGTCTTTGGTCAAATGTTGGGTTTGCCCGGCTCCTATGTTTTGGTACCTTATGTTCCGCTCTATCGGCTAAGGTAGCACTAGGAGAACTACTGCGATTGTGCCCCGGGTCATCCGGACGAGCACCTCAGTAGAGAAAGCCGAAAACTGACTGTCATGATATAGCGTGAGACTGGTCAACCACTCGATGACCTATCGGAATGTTAGAATTCCTCCGCCTTAACGAAGGGCCATTTCCCGGCCAGGCATGTACGCACCCCGAATTCGGGAGAGTGCGGAGCCAACAGGGGCTATATAGTAGCCCCACCGTCAAACTCCTATGGCTAAGTGAAAGTGTTAAAGCATTATAGTCCGGTTGCCTCGTTCGCTGCGCTATCACCTCCTTAATAGGACCAAGACGTTGGGTTAAGTGTGAACACGCGTCTTCTGCGAACACCTCCGCATTATATGCGTGGGGGCTGAAGCCGACGACTGCAATCTTTCAGGTTATACACATGTATACATAAACGGCCGCACATGAGGCATCATATTACTTTCAGGCAAAAGTATAAACACAGCCTTAATAAATTTCATAAAAACATTGTGTTTACAATGGGAATACATGTCACTCAAACATAATATTCTTCGAGCACTGGGCCTCTATCAAACGAGAACCCTCGAGAACCTCTTCGAAATAATGGTCGGCAGCCACTCGGCCTATGGCCGAACCCTGCGCCGCAACAGTGGTAGCATCCATCTCTGCCCAGTATGCTTTAACATGGGCAAGGGCCATCCGCGAGCCTTCTATGCACGCCGACCTCTTCATCGCATTGATGCGTGGCACCACACCAAGGAACTGCTGCACTAAGCTGAAATAGTTGTTCGGTTTCGACTTTTCCGGCCACAGCTGATCCATGACAGACCTCATGGCGAGTCCGGACAACCTATTCAGTTCAGCCCATTCGGCTAGCTGATCAGTCAATGGAAGCGGACGCTCTGGAACATTGAATTGCGACCAGAACAGCTTGTCCACTTCACGATCTGTTTGACCTTGGAAGTATTTGGCTGCATCGGCAGCGCTCGCCGCCAAGTCCATATATGTGTCTGCCGAACTCCACAGCCGATCCAGAGGGGCATACCGTGGATCTCTGAACTTTTTCCATAGATTGAAGGCTTCCCAGCTGCAATATCCCCGGCTTCACGCAGCTCGTCCTTCTTCACCCTCATAGCAGAGCGGGTGTCTTTGTTCGCCATCGTGGCCTTTTCAAGGTCCGCTGCCTTCAATCGGTTCTCTTTTTCAAGGACCTGGCAACGGTCGGCAGTGTCTTTTAATTCTACGGCCATCTTGGCCATCTGCTCTTTGCTCTCGCAATGCGTGACCTTCTCGGCTTTCAACTCTTCGGCCGCCTTCAAAGCAGCCGCATAACTAATCATTGCTTGTTCTTTGGCTCGGGCAAGTTCCGCCCGCAAGGTTTCCACGGTGGCAACTCCATCTGCAGTCACAACATATTAAAGATACTGTCATCATGCTGCTCTTACTATGTGGCATTCACCAGAAAATAACACTTACCCTGTGCCTCGTCAAGCCTCTTGTTAACAAGCTCGATGTCGGCATCCGCTGCATCCAATTGCCGCTTCAGTTTGGCAAATTCTTGAGTCCGGCTAACCACCGGAGCTCCCACTACCTGCACATTAAAGCGGTATGGTTATTGCCTGGGACTACGATCCTCTATTTGCCGCCGTTCTCGGCGACAACCAGAGTCTCAGGGGCTACTATCTACACAGGGCACACCTAAAAATGTGCGGTTCCATCACAAATGTACATCATTTTACGTACCTCAAAGCCCGTCAGTAGACTCATAAAGGCATCATGCAACCCGCTTTCGGCGGATGAGATCCTTTCCATCACCTCACAAATGTACGGTGTTCTTCTGAGATGGCCGCTCGCTCCAACAGCTCTCTCAGTACGTCCGACCGCATACCAGACGGTGCCGGACTCTTCTGTTTGCTCTCTTTGAGAGCCGGACGCTGGGGACTTCGGGTGACTATTGGATTATCTTCTGGCCTCACCGGAGCCGGAGAGGCCCTCCGTGACGACACTTCAAGGTCGCCCGCTTCTTGAGCGGAGGAGTCCGGGGGAGGCGTTTCGCTCTCCATCATCTCCGGAAGAAGATCCCCCGAAGACGAGCTCTGTTGAGAAGGGCTAAGATCCGAACTGCAATAAATACTTCGGTTATTTTCCTCAGAGGTAAGGTAGTATATCTCCACTATTAAAGTACCTTTTTTATTACTTACAACTCATTGGAGGGCTAATCCCCGCACAGACTTTGTGCGGCAAGAGCACCCTCCAAGGCAGGATCCTCTGGTGGAGATTTCTTCTCCCCCTTGGAAACCTTGGTTTCTGGATCTTCAGAGGTAGTCCTCTTCCTTCCCCAGGGTGAGAGAATGTCCGATTCCTCCCCTCGGTTATCCTCCCTCACAGAGGTGCTCATTCCCTCGGTCGGAATGGGTAGCGATGGAGGCCCGCTTTCGCCCTCATTATTCCCCCTTTGTCTTCCTTTAAGGGCTCCGGGCAAGGTGCTAGCTCAAGCATCTTTTCCAGTACCGGATTTTCCAAACCCTCAGGAAGGGGGGCCGAACACCGAATCATCTTCGCCTTTGTTATCCAGTCCTGGTCAAAGAGCGATTGCTCAGAATGACGTCGTGGTAAATAAGAGAAGGTGTGTTCGGTTGAAGGATTACTTACTTGGTCGGCGGTACGGTTGCTGCTCAGGCCCACGTCCTCGGTGGTATCCGGACACTCTATTTGGGGTATGAAGTATGATTTGTACATCTCCTCATGCGTCAGGCCGAGGAAATTCTGAATAGTACGCGGCCCTTCTAGGTTGAACTCCCACATGCAGAGGGCCGGCGTTTGCAAGGCTGGACTCGACGAACTAGCATAACTTGCGCCACCATAATCAAACTGAAATCTCCTTCGAAGAGATTTTGGATGCGGCTTTGCGGTACAGGCACGTCCTTGACAGGACCCCAGCTCAGCCCTATGCTAATCCATGACATCAGTTGTGGTGGAGGGCCTGAGCGGAAAGCAGGGGGAGCCACCGACTTGGCACTTCTGGGAGCTGTGATGTAAAACCACTCCTGTTGCCATAATCTGGACACCTCTGGAAAGGAACCTTTGGGCCACGGAGCTCCTGCTATCTTGCTTATTAATGCGCCTCCGCACGCTGCATACTGCCCCTTGACCGTCTTCGGCTTCACGTCAAAGGTCTTGAGCCACAGGCCGAAGTGAGGGGTAATGCGGAGGAAGGCCTCACACACGACAATGAATGTCGAGATGTGGAGAAAGGAGTCCGGGGCTAGATCGTGGAAATCTAGCCCGTAATAAAACATCAACCCCCTAACGAAGGGATCCAGAGTGAGGCCTAGTCCTCAGAGGAAGTGGGAGATGAACACATGTCTTTGTTGGGTTCAGGAGTGGAGACGGCCTGCCCTCGGGCAGGCAGCCGATGCGAAACCTTGGTGGTCAGGTATCTGACCTCCCTCAACTTCTTGATGTCTTCTTCCGTAACAGAGTTGGGCATCCACCGGCCTTGAAGGCTAGATCCGGCCATGATTGAAGATCCGGAGCACCTGACCTGGGCTTTGGGTGTTAGAACTCGAGGCGGGGGAAGGATTCGATTGAGCACGGGAGGGAAAAACGTAAAAGCCTTGTCCCTTTATAAAGAGGGTGAATATCAAGCGTCCTCTCCGTAGCCGTTTGGGACTTGCCTATAATCTAGGAGTCCTAGACACGGTTGGGTTACCCACGCCCGTATTGATGAGAATCCCGTAATAATGGGACACGATCTTTGCTTTGACAAGACGTGTCGAAAAACTGCCTCGTGTTATGTGCGGGGCTAGTTAAAGGGAACAGTTCGAATAATCACCGGGCCATGGCATAATGTCATGTTGCCAAAACAAGTCAGCAAATTAGATTTGTGAAAATATTATTCTCTGTACGGTGGTATGTGGAACTTATTTTGCAGGGTCGGACACTATCCTTGTATTCAAATTCTTCTGTGATGTATTCGGAGAAGGAACCCGCCTTGCAATGCTGAATACAATACTGCGTGCCGGACTCATCGTCATTGAAGCTTGGTTCAGGGGCTACTGAGGGAGTCCTAGATTAGGGGGTCTCCGGACAGCCGGATTATATACTTTAGCTGGACTATTGGACTATGAAGATGCAAGATTGAAGACTTCGTCTCGTGTCCGGATGGGACTCTACTTGGCGTGGAAGGCAAGCTAGGCAATACGGATATGGATATCTCCTCCTTTGTAACCGACCTTGTGTAACCCTAACCCTCTCTAGTGTCTATATAAACCGGAGAGTTTTAGTCTGTAGGACACAGCAACTACAACATACAATCATACCATAGGCTAGCTTCTAGGGTTTAGCCTCTCCGATCTCATGGTAGATCTACTCTTGTACTACCCATATCATCAATATTAATCAAGCAGGACGTAGGATTTTACCTCCATCAAGAGGGCCCGAACCTGGGTAAAACATCATGTTCCCTGCCTCCTGTTACCATCCGCCTTAGACGCACAGTTCAGGACCCCCTACCCGAGATCCGCCGGTTTTGACACCGACATTCGGTGTCAAAACCAGCGGATCTCGGGTAGGGGGTCCCGAACTATGCGTGTGAGGTTGATGGTAACAGGAGACAAGGGACACGAAGTTTTACCCAGGTCCGGGCCCTCTCGATGGAAGTAATACCCTACGTCCTGCTTGATTATATTGATGAGTATAGGGGTTACAAGAGTTGATCTACCACGAGATCGTAATGGCTAAAACCCTAGAAGTCTAGCCTATATGATTATGATTGTTCTTGCCCCTACGGAGTAAACCCTCCGGTTTATATAGACACCGGAGGGCACTAGGGTTGTACAAAGTCGGTTACAGAGAAAGGAATCTTCATATCCGAACGCCAAGCTTGCCATCCACGCCAAGGAGAGTCCCATATCGACACGGGTGAGAGAGTCTTTAGTCTTGTATCTTCATGGCCCAACAGTCCGACCCATGTCCAACAGGCTGGACACCCGGTGACCCCTTAGTCCAGGACTCCCTCAGTAGCCCCTGAACCAGGCTTCAATGACGAGGTGTCCGGCGCGTAGATTGTCTTCGGCATTGCAAGGCGGGTTCCTCCTCCGAATACTCCAAAACAACCTTCGAACACAAATAACATGTCCGACTCTGCAAAACAAGCGCCATATATATCCGTTGAGAGTATAGTATTTCATAAGTCTAATCCACTGACAACTTTTATGGCGTGACATCATGTCACAGCCCGGTCATTATTTCGAACCATTTTTCAGCCTCCCGCTTCATGTTTTAAGATGCGGTTTTATTGGCACGTCTTGTCGAAGCAGAGATCGTGTCCCCCTTATTACGGGATTCTCATCAATATTGGCGTGGATAACCCAACCGTTCCGTTGGCATAATCCCGTGGGAATAGGCAGTCTTTAAGGCCTATGAGGAGGCATTTGATATTCATTGCCTTTAAGAAGAGGCACAGGCCCGTCTTTCTCCTCCGCACCTTCGTCTTCCTCAATCTTTCCAACCTCGAGTTCTAACACCCATGTTTCAACTTAACTATTCCGGGCCTCCCAGTCATGTCCGGACCCAGCCCTCAAGGCCGGTGGGTGGCCTCCTCTGTCACAAAGGAGGATATCATGAAGCTTCGGGCGGCTAGATACTTGACAGCGGAAATCCCCCATAGCCTCCCTACTAAAGGACAGGTTATTCCTACTCCCAGATCCGGCGAGAGGGTTGTATTCATCTCCCACTTCCTCTGGGGGCTAGGGTTCGCTCTCCACCCCTTTGTTCGCGGCCTCATGTTTTATTACGTGCTAGATTTTCACGATCTAGCTCCGGACTCCTTCCTTCATATCTCGGTGTTCATTGTCATGTGCGAGGCTTTTCTCCGCATTACCCCTCACTTCGGCTTATGGCTCAAGACCTTTAACTTGAAGCCGAAGGTAATCGAGGGGGAGCAAATAGAGTGTGGCGGTGCCATGGTGAACAAGCTCCCCAATGCCTTTTGGCCCAAAGGCTCTTTCACAGAAGTTTCCAACCTATGGCAGTGAGAGTGGTTTTACATCACCGAACCTCATGGTACCAAGTGGGCAGCTGTAGCTGCGTTCTGACCAGGCCCTCCATTACAGCTCGCATCATGGATTAATAAGGGATTGGACTAGGGATCCATTGACGAAATGCAGACGCTAGAAAGCCGCATCCGGAGCCTCCTTGAAAAGGACACCGGCCGCATCAATGTAATCCAGGTAATGCTAGTCCGCCAGGTCCTGCCGTACCAGCGACGACCCCTTTGCATGTGGGAGTTCAATCTGGAAGGACCACGGACCCTTTAACACTTATTCGGCACGACGCACAAAGGAATGTGGAAGTTATTCTTCGGGACACGAAGGCAGTGGCCGGATACCACCGAAGACATCGGCCTCGACTTCAATCATCCGGATACCTCGGTAAGCACTCGACTCCTGAACACAACTTAGTTAAACATCCCGTAATACTGAGAAAACCATCTTCGCACAAGGCTGGGTAAAGAAGGCGGAACGAATTAGGTGTTCGGCCCCTCTTCCCGAAGACTCAGCCGATCCTGTGTTAATAAGGATGCTGGCTCCGGCGCCATATCAAGTGTCGGTGAAGGAGGACAAGGAGGAGAACAAGAAGGCCAAAGGTGACCTCCATTCTAAAGGTACACCAGACGCTATGTCCGGGGAGATTGGGGCTCCCTGTCGGTGTCAAAACTGGCGGATCTCAGGTAGGGGGTCCCGAACAGTGCGTCTAGGCCGGATGGTAACAGGAGGCAGGGACACGATGTTTTACCCAGGTTCGGGCCCTCTTGATTGAGGTAAAACCCTACGTCCTGCTTGATTAATATTGATGATATGGGTAGTACAAGAGTAGATCTACCACGAGATCAGAGAGGCTAAACCCTAGAAGCTAGCCTATGGTATGATTGTATGTTGTGATTGTTGTCCTACGGACTAAAACCTCTTCGGTTTATATAGACACCGGAGAGGGTTAGGGTTACACAAGGTCGGTTACAAAGGAGGAGATATCCATATCCGTATTGCCTAGCTTGCCTTCCACGCCAAGTAGAGTCCCATTCGGACACGAGACGAAGTCTTCAATCTTGTATCTTCATAGTCCAACAGTCCGGCCAAAGGATATAGTCCGGCTGTCCGGAGACCCCCTAATCCAGGACTCCCTCAGTAGCCCCTGAACCAGGCTTCAATGACGATGAGTCCGCGCGCAGTATTGTCTTCGGCATTGCAAGGCGGGTTCCTTCTCCGAATACATCACAGAAGAACTTGAAAACGAGCATAGTGTCCGACCCTGCAAAATAAGTTCCACGTACCACCGTAGAGAGAATAATATTTTTGCAGATCTAATTTGCAGGCTTGTTTTGGCAGCATGATGTTATGTCATGGCCCGGTGATTATTCGAACCGTTCCCTTTAACCAGCCCCGCACATAACGCGAGGAAGCTTTCCGACACGTCTAGTCAAAGCAGAGATCGTGTCCCCTTATTACAGGATTCTCATCAATACGGGCATGGGTAACCCAACCGCGCCATCAATTACGGCGCTTGGGGGATAAGCGAGTTTTACCAGGCAAGTGGGGATGCTTAGCTTCGTCCGCCCATATAAAGGGATAAGGATTCACCTTTCTATCCACGCCTTCTTCCTCCTTCGCTCATCCGTTTTCGCATACTCGAACTCTAGCGCCCAAGTCCGCTCTTCCCACCTCGACCTTCTCCAACCATGTCCGGAGTGGGAGGCAGGTGGATGGTCTCCTCCATCACGGAGGGAGACATCAAGAAGCTGCGCGGAGCCGGATACTTAGCCGCGAACATCGCGCATCGGCTGCCCGCTGTGGGGCAGATCGTCCCTACCCCGGAACCTCACGAGAGGGTAGTTTTCCTTCACCTCTTCCCCCGCGGACTAGGGTTTCCCCTCCATCCATTCGTCCGTGATCTCATGTTCTACTACGGGCTGGACTATCATGATCTGGCCCCGAACTTCATCCTCAACATTTCGGCGTTCATCGTCGTGTGTGAGGCTTTCCTCCGCATCCGGCCCCACTTCGGCCTGTGGTTAAAGACCTTCAATATCAAGCCGAAGGTAGTACGAGGCCAACAAGCAGAATGCGGCGGAGCCATGGTGGGGAAGATGGCCAACGTCATATGGCTCGAAGGCTCCTTCGTGGAGACAATAAAGGGATGGCAATCAGCGTGGTTCTACATCACCGAGCGGCGTGACGCCAAATGGGCGGCAGCCCCTGAGTTTCGATCCGGATTCCCAACACGGCTCACTTCCTGGAAAGAGAAGGGCTTGTCGTGGGGTTCATCGGTGGAGCTGGATGGACTCCAGAAATGTATCCGGAGTATGGCGAGCAAGAAGCTCAAGCTTGTCAACATAGTCCAAGTTATGCTTATCCGTCGGATCCTCCCGTGTCAACAATGGGATTTTACCTTGTGGGAGTTCGACCCAGCCCAGCACCAGACTCTGAGCGAGCTCTTCGCTACGACGCACAAGGACATCTGGAAGGTGCTGTTCAAGGGCGCCGATGTCCCCCCTTCTCTTGCCGAGGACCGCGGACTAAGCGCAAAGCGTCTAGCGCATTCGGTGAGTTCAGTACGTCCTGTAGGACATTTATTTTCCCTAGCTTAATTATGCGCGGGTTCTAATCTCCATGCCTTTGATAGGACTGGGTGGAGGTGTCGGGGCAGATTAACTGTCCGGCCCCTTTGCCCGAAGACATTGCAGGCGCTCTCCTGATGGAGATGCTGGCTCCGGCTCCTTACCAGGTGCCGGAGAAGACCAAGAAGGCCAAGGGAACCCGAAAGAGTTCTCGACGCCAGGTGTTATCGGACTCATCGTCCGATAACTCTGCGGCACACTCTTCCCCCAAAGACGAGGAGGAAGAGGAAGATGCTCCCCCTCCAGGCGGGGGAGACAAGAAAAGGAAGGCCGCCCCAACTGGGGAGGCCGAAGGGTCCAAGAGGGGAAGGACTCTCCTTCCGGACAGTTCCACCGCCGCCGACGAAGGCGAAGACGAGTGGTTGCCCAGGGCCAAGCCCCCAGGGAGATCGTAAGTATTCGGATACCAGAGTAACTCATAGAATTCCTTTGTCGCACTGTTTTCCCTAACGCCGAACATAATTATGCAGGCCGCCACGATCCAATATCGAGGTATCGTCGGACGGCTCCCTGGGCTCGTCGGACATGGATAGCGATCCAGTCCCGACCGCCACCTCCCCTCATCTTGCTGGTGACGCCGAGGTGCTGTCTCAATAGGCACCGGGTCGAGGGGATACAGTTCTGGAGGAGCCCAAAGGCGACCTTCCGGACTCCGGGAGCCGAGGGGACGGGGCCCCTGAGAGCTCCGAGTTCGTCCCTCAGCCGAACACCGCGCCGGACCCTCCAGCGGTTCCAGGCTCGAGCAGGTGGCCTCCTTCTAAGAGGGGTAAGACACCTGTGCCGGTGACCTCTGTCCATCCAGAGGCACCGGACAATCTGCTGGAAGCGCTTCACAGCGCTTCCATCGACGAGGAGCACCGCACTATCATGAGTGCGGTGATCCAAAAGGTTCAGTCCGCCAAGAGCGGATTGACTGAAGCCTGTGCCAGCCTTCTAACAGGCTTTGAGGTAAGTGTTTTAAAATGTAGTAGAAATATTACCGCATAGACAGTAGCCCCTGATGCTTTGTTTGGTGTTCACAAAGAAAATCCGAGCAGAGGATCAAATAATACCGCAGGAGTCTAATATAAGTATGTCAATATGCATATGCAGGCTTCGCTGCTGGCGTCCGCCGCACTGACTGCGGAGGTCGCCGTACTGAAGTAGGACCTCGAGGGTCCAGGAAAGAGCTCGGCCTTGCCAAGAGGTAGCTCGAGGAGAACAAGGGTAAGTAATACCCTGTCTATAGATATATATATATATATAAAAGAGGATGTGATTGCAAAATGACAGGATCATCGTATGTTTGCCAGGGGCCACGACCGAGGTGGCGACCCTGAAGCAAGCGCTAACCAAGGCCGAAGATAAAGCAGCCAAGGAGCGCACCGAGCGAGAGAAGCATGATTCTCGGGTTGGCGAGGTGCAGCAAGAGCTCCAGGCTCTCGTGGCGAAGCACGAGGCATTGGAGCTTGACTCGAAGACGCGGGAGTCTGAGCTTGCCGCGGCCCTCGAGAGCGCAAAAAGTGCCAAGGCCGAAGCCCAAAAGGCTCTCCAAGAGATCGACACAATGAAGAAGATAGTGGTGGGTAAGGATTTCTATATGCAAAGCAAGCATGTAAAAGTAAAATACCGATTACTTACCTGAATCCGGAGCTCTCCAGGAGCATTCACATATTTGCCCCGCAATGTGTCCGATGCTGCACAATTTTACCAGGTCGAGGATGGAAGCTCAACGGAGAAGCTGTTCTGGTCTTAGTATGCTGAGGCCGAACACCCGGTGCCAATGAGCGACCATCTGAAGCAGATGGTCGAGCTACATAACGTGGCCGATCGGGCCATGAAGAGCTTTATAGTCTGACTGTGGCCTGGCGACGCCCTTCCGAACAACTTCTTCGGCCTGGTGAGGCGGCTTGTGGATGCCTGCCCGCGGCTAGAGGTCGTCAAGCGATCTGTCTGCATTGAAGGTGCACACCGGGCTTTTGCCCGTGTGAAATTGCAGTGGGTCAAGCTAGACGGCGTGAAGCTGATCAAGGAGGGGCCGCCGGAGGGCAAGGAGCACCGCCACCCCGAGATGTACTATGAGGGTGTTCTGCTAGGTGCCCGTCTCATCGCGGATGAGTGTTCAAAATATGTAATATTTGAATGAGACTTGCTCGTTTATCCTGTATTTATGAAAACTTGTTTCATATGCGTTATGCAACGCTTGTTTGAATTTAAAATATTACCTTCTATTTGGCTGTTTATCCAATCTGAGAGATGGCTAGTCCTCGGCTTCTGCCCCCATGCCGCGAGTGCTGGGGTGTTCGGGATAAACCTGAGCACTCTTGTTCCCATGTTTGGGTCCTTCGAGGGAGGTGCTCAGCACAGCGAACAAGGCAACCACACTAATAATGCTTTAGCACTCTCACTTAGCCATAGAATTCTATAATTTTAAATTTCGGCGAAGCCCCTGGTATTCGGAAGGCCGAATTGGGGCGCGATACACGCCTTTGAGCCGGACAGGGCCGGCCCCTCGCTCTAAGCGGCATAAGTCTTTAGGGACTCGAAAACCTCGCCGAACAGCGACCAGTCTCTCGCCTTATCATGACAGTCAGTTTTAGCTTTCTCTACTGAGGTGCTGAACCCAGCAGAACCGGGGCACAATCGCAGTAGTTCTCCTAGCGCTACCTTAGCCGATAGAGCGGAACGTAAGGTACCAAAACATAGGAGCCGGGCAAACCCAACATTTGACCAAAGACATGATTCGGAGCTGATGCATATAATGCTATAAGTTCGGGGTGCCGCACTTGTGAAAGTGTTCGGACTTTTCACACCGTATTGTGAGGTACGTAAGCCCCTGGTGTATTAGCCGTACCAAGGTGTACGGTTGCAAGGCGTCATTAATGAACAGACACACACACACACACACATACATATAACAAGAATGCAATAATAGTCGTAATGTCATGCATTGTTTATTAAAAAAATTGCGTTAAAGCAGAGTGATACAGATAGTGCGATAAGCAAAGAGTAGGACTATGTCCCTTCCAAGGGCAAGCTGAGGAATGATATTAAATCAAATATTTCGCTCGTTACTGTAATCAACCTGGGAATTCCGTGGTATGACGTAGCTATCTGCCTCCTTGGTTGCTGCATCATGTGTTCATCAATAGTGCTGCCGGACAGTGTTTCCAGAGATTAAGGTCCTGAAAAAAAACAAAAATAACCAAACGGGAAGCCCCTAGTGCGGTTTAAGCCGCGTCTTGGGGCGTGCCGCAGTTGTGCCCCCTCCCCATCTGTGCCCATGGTATTTTTAATGCGTAATTATGTACGCGCGACACGAGTTTCGCCGTTGGGTCCGGGATTGGGGTGGCCGCCATATTGCTATGCGAGCTCAGATCGCGCCAGGCGGTCTATTTGCCGATTGCCCCGAGCACGCTTGAAGGTGTCCGGGCTTTGAAGCGCCGAACTGGTTGATTGCCTTGAGAGGCTGCTTTGCGCTTCTACTGCGAGGGCCGCGGTGTGCTCCTCTGTTCGGAGAGAGCGGTCTGTGTTTCCATTGACTGTAATAACTTCGCAAGGTCCTGGCATCTTGAGCTTGAGGTATGCATAATGCGGTACCACATTGAATCTAGCAAATGCGGTTCGCCCGAGCAGCGCGTGATAACCACTACGAAACATGACTATATCAAAGATTAACTCTTCGCTTCGGAAATTATCCGGGGATCCGAAGACCACTTCCAGTGTAACTGAGCCTGTGCAATGGGCGTCCACACCTGGAAGGACGCCTTTAAAGGTCGTTTTTGTGGGTTTGATCCTTGAGGGGTCTATACCCATTTTGCGCACTGTGTCCTGATAAAGCAGGTTCAGGCTGCTGCCGCCATCCATAAGGACTCGAGTGAGGTGAATCCGTCAATGATTGGGTCTAGGACCAGTGCGGCGAAATCCGCCATGACGGATACTAGTGGGGTGGTCCCTGCGATCGAAGGTGATCGGACAGGAGGACCAAGGGTTGAACTTTGGGGCGACTGGCTCCAACGCATATACGTCCCTGAGCGCACGCTTCCGCTCCCTCTTGGGGATGTGGGTCGCGTATATCATGTTCACCGTCCGCACTTGCGGGGGAAACCTCTTCTGCCCTCCGGTGTGCGGCTGCCGGGGCTCCTCCTCGTCATCGCTATGCGGTCCCTTGTCCTTGTTTTCGGCCATTAACTTGCCAGCCTGCTTGAACACCCAACAATCCCTGTTGGTGTGATTGGCTGGTTTGTCTGGGGTGCCGTGTATTTGACACGAGCGATCGAGTATACGGTCCAAGCTGGACGGACCCGGCGTACTTTGTTTGAATGGCTTTTTCCACTGACCGGGTTTAGAGCCTTTGAATCCGGCATTGACTGCCGTATCCTCAGTATTTTCGCTGTTAATGCGGCGCTTATGTTTGTTGCGACATGACCTGCTATTGCCGTCCTTGGTATCTGAGGTACCATGGTTCTTTGATATGTTATTACTGCGAGCCAGCCAGCTGTCTTCTCCCGCACAAAAGCGGGTCATGAGCGTCGTGAGAGCTGCCATAGATTTCGGCTTTTCCTGACCAAGGTGCCGGGCTAGCCACTCGTCTCAGATGTTGTGTTTGAAAGCCGCTAAGGCCTCCGCATCCGGACAGTCGACGATTTGATTTTTCTTTGTAAGGAACCGAGTCCAGAATTGCCTGGCCGACTCTTCTGGCTGCTGAATTATGTGGCTCAAGTCATCGGCGTCTGGTGGTCGCACATAAGTGCCCTGAAAGTTGTCGAGGAATGCGGCTTCCAGATCTTCCCAACAGCTAATGGAGTCCGCTGGCAAGCTGTTAAGCCAATGCCGCGCTGGTCCTTTGAGCTTTAGTGGGAGGTATTTGATGGCGTGTAAGTCATCACCGCGGGCCATGTGGATGTGGAGGAGGAAATCCTCAATCCATACTGCGGGATCTGTTGTGCCGTCGTATGATTCAATATTTACAGGTTTGAAACCTTCTGGGAATTGATGTTCCATTACTTCGTCTGTGAAGCATAAGGGGTGTGCGGCGCCTCTGTATTGGGCTATATCGCGACGCAGCTCGAATGGGTCTTGCCCGCTGTGTTCGGCCCGGCCGGATTTGCTTTTACTGTATCCGGCGTGACGTTTATCGTCTCGCAGAGTGGTGCGCCGTCGTGATCCGTAGATCGATCTTGCATGCTTTGCTTTGTCCTCCAATATGTCTCGCAGGTCTGGCGTATCTCCCCATGCCTTTTTATTTGAATGGCGTCGGGGTGGAGGCTGAGCTTTTGGCTGGAATGCCTCTCTATCGCGGCCACGAGGTGGCCGATCAGCCGTATCATACGCTTCTTCCTCTAGTCGGGGTAGTAACCTGCACTTTGGGTAATTCTTGGAGGGGCGCTCGAGTTTATATTCCTCGGCCGCGAGGACTTCAGTCCATCTGTCAGCTAGCAGATCTTGATCAGCTTGAAGCTGCTGCTGCTTTTTCTTCAGGCTATTTGCCGTGGCCATAAGCCGGCGCTTGAAGCGCTCTTGTTCGACGGGATCCTCTGGTACGGCGAATTCACCGTCGCCGAGGCTTGCCTCGTCTTCGGAGGGGGGCATGTAATTGTCATCCTCCTCCTCTCCGTTTGCCGCTCTCTCAGGAGAGCTGGCTCCTTCATCCTCCTGCTCTAAATCTTGCTGGAGGGGATTGTTGTTGTCTTTGGCACTATCCAGAGTGTTATTATCTCCTGTGCCGGTATCACCACTTTTGCTTTGGCGGGACTTAGAGCGGCGCCGCTGACGTCGGCGCTTGGGTTGCTTCTTGGAGGGGTCATCCTCCGCTATCTCGTCGCCATTGCCTTCGTTGGGTGTATCCACCATGTATATGTCATATGACGAGGTGGCTTTCCAGTGCCCTATAGGCGATGGTTCATGTTCGTCTCCTACATCGTCGTCCATACCATCGATGTCTTCGGAGTCGAAGTCGAGCATGTCGGTTAAATCATCGACAGTGGCTATGAAGTGGGTGGTGGGTGGGCGTCGAATTTCTTCGTCGTCCGCATCCCAATCCTGTTGGCCATAGTCCGGCCAGGGCTCTCCTGACAAAGAGAGAGACCTTAGTGAATTCAGAATGTCGCCGAAGGGCGAGTGCTGAAAGATATCCGCGGTGGTGAATTCCATGATCGGCGCCCAATCGGATTCGATTGGCAGGGGCACGGATGGTTCGGAGTCCGGAAAAGAGTCTGGCACCTTGGAGTCATGGGCTACGCAGAGGGTTAGGCTGGTGTTCGGCTCGATCGCCGTTGAGATTGCAGCCCCTGATGCAGTGTCTAACCACCCATCCTCGATTGGCGCAGTTGGCTCCGAGCTAAGGGTCGGAGCTGATGAGGGCGCGACCTCTGGGGTACTGCTTGGTGACAGAGCTAGGTCATACCCATCGTGACAATGCGGCACTCCCGGTTGTGGCTCGAATTCGTCGAAGATCAAGTCTCCGCGGATGTCGGCCGTGTAGTTCAAACTTCCAAATCTGACCTGACGGCCAGGGGCGTAGCTTTCAATCTGCTCCAGATGGCCAAGCGAATTCGCCCGTAGTGCAAAGCCGCCGAATACGAAGATCTGTCCGGGGAAAAAAGTCTCAATCTGGACCACATCGCTATCGATGATAGTAGGAGCCATCAAGCCTAACGGCGACGACACAAAGGAACTCTCAATGAAAGCACCAATGTCGGTGTCAAAACCGGCGGATCTCGGGCAGGGGGTCCCGAACTGTGTGTCTAGGCCGGATGGTAACATGAGGTAGGGGACATGATGTTTTACCCAGGTCCGGGCCCTCTTGATGGAGGTAAAACCCTACGTCCTGCTTGATTAATATTGATGATATGGGTAGTACAAGAGTAGATCTACCACGAGATCAGAGAGGCTAAACCCTAGAAGCTAGCCTATGGTATGATTGTATGTTGTGATTGTTGTCCTACGGACTAAAACCTCTTCGGTTTATATAGACACCGGAGAGGGTTAGGGTTACACAAGGTCGGTTACAAAGGAGGATATATCCATATCCGTATTGCCTAGCTTGCCTTCCACGCCAAGTAGAGTCCCATCCGGACACGAGACGAAGTCTTCAATCTTGTATCTTCATAGTCCAACAGTCTGGCCAAAGGATATAGTCCGGCTGTCTGGAGACCCCCTAATCCAGGACTCCCTCACTCCCTCTCCCGAAGACAAAAGAGAAGGGGAAGCCGGCATCTCTTCCCCATATGGAAAGAAGAGGACCGCCTCTGAACATTTGGAGGAGGGTGTTCCTAAGCGAGGGAAGATGTCCTTGTCGGGCGGTTCGGGTTCGGAAGACGATGTCGACGCGCAGTTCCTCTGTAAGGACAAGCCTTTAGCCGAATCATAGGTGAACAAAGGTGTCCTAAACATATCCCGTTCCTTTCCGCTTACAAGGGCAACATTTGAAAATATATGTTTGCAGTCCGGCACGTAGTCCTCCTCAACAGTCCTCCTCCTTGGGGGATCTTCTTTCGGAGATGATGGAAAGCGAGACACCTACCCAAACACTCTCGCCCAATAGGGCGGACGACTTTGAGGTGTCGTACCGGAGGATTTTGCTACCTCTTGAGCACTGCGTTGGTTTTCCCTTGAAGAGGAAAGGGTGATGCAGTAAAGCAGCGTAAGTATTTCCCTTAGTTTTTGAGAACCAAGGTATCAATCTAGTAGGAGACCACGCGCGAGTCACCTCATATCTACACAAAAAATAAGAACCTCGCAACCAACGCGAAAAAGGGGTTGTCAATCCCTTCAAGTCCACTTGCAAGAGTGAGATCTGATAGAGATGATAATAATAAGATAAATATTTTTGGTATTTTTAGGATATGGATTGAAAGTAAAGATTGCAAAATAAAATTGATTGGAAACTTGTATGATGGAAAATAGACCCGGGGGCCATAGGTTTCACTAGTGGCTTCTCTCAAGATAGCATAAGTATTATGGTGGGTGAACAAATTACTGTCGAGCAATTGATAGAAAAGTGAATAATTATGAGAATATCTAGATATGATCATGTATATAGGCATCACGTCCGTGACAAGTAGACCGACTCCTGCCTGCATCTACTACTATTACTCCACACATCGACCGCTATCCAGCATGCATCTAGAGTATTAAGTTCATAAGAACAGAGTAACGCCTTAAGCAAGATGACATGATGTAGAGGGATAAACTCATGCAATATGATATAAACCCCATCTTTTTATCCTCGATGGCAACAATACAATATGTGTCGTTTCCCTTTCTGTCACTGGGATCGAGCACCGCAAGATTGAACCCAAAGCTAAGCACTTCTCCCATTGCAAGAAAGATCAATCTAGTAGGCCAAACCAAACTGATAATTCGAAGAGACTTGCAAAGATAACCAATCATACATAAAAGAATTCAGAGAAGATTCAAATATTGTTCATAGATAGACTTGATCATAAACCCACAATTCATCGGATCTCGACAAACACACCGCAAAAGAAGATTACATCGAATAGATCTCCAAGAGAATCGAGGAGAACTTTGTATTGAGATCCAAAGAGAGAGAAGAAGCCATCTAGCTACTAGCTATGGACCCGAAGGTCTGAGGTAAACTACTCACACATCATCGGAGGGGCCATGGAGTTGAAGTAGAGGCCCTCCGTGATCAATGCCCCCTCCGGCGGAGCTCCAGAAAAGGCCCCAAGATGGGATCTCTTGGGTACAGAAGGTTGAGGCAGTGGAAATAGGGTTTCGTGGTGCTCCTGGATGTTTTCGGGGTATGTGAACATATATAGGAGGAAGAAGTAGGTCGGTTGAGCCATGAGGGGGAGGGCGCGCGCCCCTGCGTCGTGGCCGCCTCGTTCGTTTCTTGACGTCCACTCCAAGTCCTCTGGATCACGTTTGTTCCAAAAATCACGTTCCCGAAGGTTTCATTCCATTTGGACTCCGTTTGATATTCCTTTTCTACGAAACACTGAAATAGGCAAAAAACAACAATTTGGGTTGGGCCTCCGGTTAATAGGTTAGTCCAAAAAATAATATAAAAGTGGAAAATAAAGCCCATTAACATCCAAAACAGATAATATAATAGCATGGAACAATCAAAAATTATAGATAGGTTGGAGACGTATCAAGCATCCCCAAGCTTAATTCCTGCTTGTCCTCGAGTAGGTAAATGATAAAAACAGATTTTTTTGATGTGGAATGCTTTCTAGAATATTCTTCAATGTATTTTCTCTATTGTGGCATGAATGTTCAGATCCGAAAAATTCAAGATAAAAGTTTATTGTTGACATAAAAATAGTAATGCTCCAAGTATGTTAATCAAGCAATTATGTCTTATCAAAATACCATAGCCAAAGAAAACTTATCCCTACAAAGTCATATAGTTTGGCCATGCTTCATTTTTGTCACACAAAATGCTCTCATCATGCACAACCCTGATGACAAGCCAAGTAATTGTTTCATACTTAGCCTTTTCAAACTCTTTCAACTTTCACGCAATGTATGAGCGCGAGCCATGGACATAGCACTATGGGTGGAATAGAATATGATGATTGAGGTTGTGTGAGAAGACAAAAGGGATAAAGTCTCACATTGACGCGGCTAATCAATGGGCTATGGAGATGCCCACTGATTGATGTCAATGCAAGGAGTAGGGATTGCCATGCAACAGATGCACTAGAGCTATAAATGTATGAAAGCTCATCAAAGAAACTAAGTGGGTGTGCATCCAACTCGCTTGCTCACGAAGACCTAGGGAATTCGAGGAAGCCCATCATTGGAATATACAAGCCAAGTTCTATAGTGAAAAATTGCCCCTAGTATATGAAAGTGACAAAATAAGAGACTCTCTATCATGAAGATCATGGTGCTACTTTGAAGCACAAGTGTGGAAAAAGGATAGTAACATTGTCCCTTTTCTCTTTTTCTCTCATTTATATTTTTTTATTTGGGCCTTCTTTCTTTTTTCTTTCTTTTGGCCTCTTTTCTTCCCTTTTTTTATTTTTCATCCGAAGTCTCATCCCGACTTGCGGGGGAATCATAGTCTCCATCATCCTTTCTTCACATGGGACAATGCTCTAATGATGATCGTCACACTTTTATTTTCTTACAACTCAAGAATTACAACTCGATACTTATAACAAAATATGACTCTTTGTGAATGCCTCCGGCGGTGTACCGGGATTGCGATGAATCAAGAGTGACATGTATGAAAAAAATTATGAACGGCGGCTTTGCCACAAATACGATGTCAACTACATGATCATGCAAAGCAATATGACAATGATGATGTGTGTCATAATAAATGGAACGGTGGAAAGTTGCATGACAATATATCTCGGAATGGCTATGGAAATGCCATAGTAGGTAGGTATGGTGGCTATTTTGAGGAAGATATAATGATGCTTATGTGTGATAGAGCGTATCATATCACGGGGTTTGGATGCACCAGCGAAGTTTGCACCAACTCTCAAGGTGAGAAAGGGCAATGCACGGTACCAAAGAGGCTAGCAATGATGGAAGGGTGAGAGTGCGTATAATCCATGGACTCAACATTAGTCATAAAGAGCTCACATACTTATTGCAAAAATCTACAAGTCATCAAAACCAAGCACTACGCGCATGCTCCTAGGGGGATAGATTGGTAGGAAAAGACCATCGCTCGTCCCCGACCGCCACTCATAAGGAAAGCAATCAAAGAACACCCCATGCTTCAAATTTGTCACATAATGTTCACCATACGTGCATTCTATGGGACTTGCCAACATCAACACAAGTATTCATCAATTTCACAATTACTCAACTAGCACACCTCTAATATTACCACCTTTATATCTCAAAACCATCTATCAAGCATCCAACTTCTCTTAGCATTTAAAATTTATAACCAAAGTGAATTACCATGCTGTTCTAAAGGACTCTCAAAATTATATAAGTGAAGCATGAGAGATCAATTATTTCTATAAAATAGAACCACCGCCGTGCTCTAAAAGATATAAGAGAAGCACTAGAGCAAAAACTATATAGCTCAAAAGATATAAGTGAAGCACATAGAGTATTCTAATAAATTCCAATTCATGTGAGTCTCTCCCAAAAAGTGTGTACATCAAGGATGGTTGTGGTAAACTAAAAAGCAAAGACTCAAATCATACAAGACGCTTCAAGCAAAACACATATCATGTGGCGAATAAAAATATAGCTTGAACTAAAGTTACCGATAGACGAAGGCGAAAGAGGGGATGCCTTTCGGGGCATCCCCAAGCTTAGGCTTTTTGGTGTCCTTGTATTTTACCTTGGGGTGCCTTGGGCATCCGCAAGCTTAGGCTCTTGCCACTCCTTGTTCCACAATCCATCAAATCCTTACCCAAAACTTGAAAACTTCACAACACAAAACTTAAAAGAAAATCTTCGTGAGCTCTGTTAGTAAAAGAAAAAAAACACCACTTCAAGGTACTGAAATGAACTCATTATTTATTTATATTTGTGTTAAACCTAATGTATTACAACTTTTCTATGGTTCATGAACTCTATTACTAGCCATAGATTCATCAAAATAAGCAAACAACACGCGAAAAACAGAATCTGTCAAAAACAGAACAGTCTGTAGTAATTTGTAGGTTTCGAATACTTCTGGAACCCCAAAAATTCTAAAATAAATTTCTGGACGTGAGAAATTTATCTATTAATCATCTTTAAAAAGAATTAACTAAATATCACTCTGCAGTAAAAAATGGCAGCAATTCTCGTGAGCGCTAAAGTTTCTGTTTTTTTACAGCAAGATCAAAAAGACTTTCCCCAAGTCTTCCCGACGGTTCTACTTGGCACAAACAGTAATTAAGCACAAAAAAACACAACCGAAACAGAGTCTAGATAAATTATTTATTACTAAACAGGAATAAAAAGCAAGGAATAAAAATAAAATTGGGTTGCCTCCCAACAAGCGCTATCGTTTAACGCCCCTAGCCAGGCATAAAAGCAAGGATAGATCTAAGTATTGCTATATTTGGTAGGCAATTCTTCAATAAGACACCTATAACTCTTAGGAGTTTCTTTCTTTTTATTAACTATCAAACTCCTAGGCACGAAATCAAGAAAATCATTTGTAGCAAAAGGTTCCTTAAGGATAGTGAGGAAGTTGGGGTGAACACTTATGGATTTGAGATCTGAACTTCCCTTACTAGAAGTTTCACCCTTATTTTTAGGAACATACATCATTTTATCAATCTTAGCATTAGAAGGAGTAATTTTCACATAAGAAAAGGCATACCCTAGGTTGGTAATAATATCCTCAATTTTATCAATTCTAGTGGAATCTTGATCTATCTTTTCATTAACCATAGGTTCCTTTTCTTAAAAAAATTTAAGAGCAACTCCTACCTTCGATCCATATTGGGTAATTTGGTTATGGATCTTTCTATCCAAATTTTCAATCAACTCTACTGTGGCAACTTTATTTTCAATAATTTCAAGTCGTTGCATCGCGTGTTTCAAAGTTAAAATAGTTCCATTAACCAAAAGAGGTGGTGGGCCAAACAAAGCTATCATAGCATTATAAGAATCAAAAGTATGGCTACCCAAGAAATTTCCTCCCGTAATGGTATCAAGAATATATCTATTCCAAGGAGTGATGCCTACATAAAAATTGCGAAGAAGAACGGAAGTAGATTGCTTCCTAGTAGATCTATTTTGCGCATTGCAAATTCTGTACCAAGCATCTTTTAGATTTTCTCCCTCCCTTTGTTTAAAATTAAGGACCTCATTCTCGGGAGATAAAGGAGTAGATAAAGGACTAGCCATAACGACGAAGCAAGCAAAGAAAGGGCGAATGAAAAAGATGGCGAATAAAACGACAAGGGTGAAGTGGGGGAGGGGAAAACGAGAGGCAAATGGCAAATAATGTAATGCGAATGATAAGAGTTGTGATGGGTACTTGGTATGTCTTAACTTGGCGTAGATCTCCCTGGCAACGGCGCCAGAAATCCTTCTTGCTACCTCTTGAGCACTATGTTGGTTTTCCCTTGAAGAGGAAAGGGTGATGCAGTAAAGCAGCGTAAGTATTTCCCTCAGTTTTTGAGAACCAAGGTATCAATCCAGTAGGAGACCACGCGCGAGTCACCTCGTACCTACACAAACAAGTAAGAACCTCGCAACCAACGCGATAAAGGGGTTGTCAATCCCTTCACGGCCACTTGCAAGAGTGAGATCTGATAGAGATGATAATAATAAGATAAATATTTTTGGTATTTTTATGATATAGATTGAAAGTAAAGATTGCAAAATAAAATAGATTGGAAACTTGTATGATGGAAAATAGACCCGGGGGCCATAGGTTTCACTAGTGGCTTCTCTCAAGATAGCATAAGTATTACGGTGGGTGAACAAATTACTGTCGAGCAATTGATAGAAAAGCGAATAATTATGAGAATATCTAGGTATGATCATGTATATAGGCATCACGTCCGTGACAAGTAGACCGACTCCTGCCTGCATCTACTACTATTACTCCACACATCGACCGCTATCCAGCATGCATCTAGAGTATTAAGTTCATAAGAACACAGTAACGCCTTAAGCAAGATGACATGATGTAGAGGGATAAACTCATGCAATATGATATAAACCCCATCTTTTTATCCTCGATGGCAACAATACAATATGTGTCGTTTCCCTTTCTGTCACTGGGATCGAGCACCGCAAGATTGAACCCAAAGCTAAGCACTTCTCCCATTGCAAGAAAGATCAATCTAGTAGGCCAAACCAAACTGATAATTCGAAGCGACTTGCAAAGATTAACCAATCATACATAAAAGAATTCAGAGAAGATTCAAATATTGTTCATAGATAGACTTGATCATAAACCCACATTTCATCGGATCTCAACAAACACACCGCAAAAGAAGGTTACATCAAATAGATCTCCAAGAGAATTGAGGAGAACTTTGTATTGAGATCCAAAGAGAGAGAAGAAGCCATCTAGCTACTAGCTATGGACCCGAAGGTCTGAGGTAAACTACTCAAACATCATCGGAGGGGCCATGGAGTTGATGTAGAGGCCCACTGTGATCAATGCCCCCTCCAGCGGAGCTCCGGAAAAGGCCCCAAGGTGGGATCTCTTGGGTACAGATGGTTGCGGCAGTGGAAATAGGATTTTATGGTGCTCCTGGATGTTTTTGGGGTATGTGAACATATATAGGAGGAAGAAGTAGGTCGGTTGAGCCACGAGGGGCCCACGAGGGGGGAGGGCATGCCTAGGTGGGTAGGCGCGTCCCCTGCCCCGTGGCCGCCTCGTTCGTTTCTTGACGTCCACTCCAAGTCCTCTGGATCACGTTTGTTCCAAAAATCATGTTCCCGAAGGTTTCATTTCGTTTGGACTCCGTTTGATATTCCTTTTCTATGAAACACTGAAATAGGAAAAAAACAACAATTTGGGCTGGGCCTCTGATTAATAGGTTAGTCCCAAAAATAATATAAAATGTAAAATAAAGCCCATTAACATCCAAACCAGATAATATAATAGCATGGAACAATAAAAAATTATAGATACGTTGGAGACATATCAGATTTCTCCTTATCAACAAGTGGTGCGAGGGACAATGAAGACCGCGCCCGAAGGTGATACTTCGGGGGCCCAGGGTTTGGGGCATGCAGCCCCTTTGGGGACCAACAATAAAGGCCCCGAACTATCCGGTTTACAGTCGGAGATGACTCTAGAGTCGAACAAACACATCCCTTTGAAGGGAGTCCGTACTCCCATCACCGCTTCCAGGAATCAGGAGGCACCGGATACCTTGATGGACGTGTTGCAACATGCGTCCATCTCAGAGGAACATCGTACCTTGATGGGTACGGTAGCAGAGAGGATTCTGTCCGCGAGAAGCGGAATGAATGAAGCCTTCACGGGCCTGCTAAGTGGCTTCGAGGTATGCAATGTAATATCTTCAATTGCACTTTACATGCAAAAAATGCACCTGTGTATAGATAGTAGCCCCTGAGACTCCGGTTGGCGTCCGATAGGAGGCAATCAGAGGATCAAAAAAGATATACCCAGGAAATAATCTAACTAAGTGGAACACAGGTTGTTTCATCCACGACGACTGCCCGTGCTATAGAGGTTGCCGATCTAAAGCGGAAACTTGATGTGGCGGATGACGACATCACACTTATTAACAGGCGGCTTGACGAGGCGCAAGGTATGTTTTTGGGCAGTCAGTATATGTATGTATAATGATACAAGCACAAAGCTGAGAATTATATACTGAAATATGCATAACTGCAGATGGTGCTGCCGCGGTTGAGACCCTGCGGGCTAAGCTCGTTCGGGCCAAGGAGCAAGCCAGTATGAGTAATATGGCTGCCAAGAAGGCAGCTGAGGAGTTAAAGGCTGAGGGAGTCCTGGATTAGGGGGTCTCCGGAAAGCCGGACTATATCCTTTGGCCGGACCGTTGGACTATGAAGATACGAGATTGAAGACTTCGTCCCGTGTCTGGATGGGACTCTACTTGGCGTGGAAGGCAAGCTAGGCAATACGGATATGCATACCTCCTCCTTTGTAACCGACCTTGTGTAACCCTAGCCTCCTCCGGTGTCTATATAAACCAGAGGGTTTTAGTCTGTAGGACAACATATAATCATACCATAGGCTAGCTTTTAGGGTTTAGCCTCTCCGATCTCGTGGTAGATCAACTCTTGTACTACTCATACTATCAAGAATAATCAAGCAGGACGTAGGGTTTTACCTCCATCAAGAGGGCCTGAACCTGGGTAAAACATCGCGTCCCCTGCCTCCTGTTACCATCCGCCTTAGATGCACAGTTCGGGACCCCCTACCCAAGATCCGCCGGTTTTGACACCGACATTGGTGCTTTCATTGAGAGTTCCTCTGTGTCGTCATCATTAGGCTTGATGGCTCCTTTAATCATCGATAGCGATGCAGTCCAGGGTGGGACTTTTCTCCCCGGATAGATCTTTGTATTCGGCGGCTTCGCACTGCGGGCCAACTCGCTTGGCCATCTGGAGCAGATCGAGAGTTACGCCCCTGGCCACCAGGTCAGGTTTGGAAGCTTAAACTACATGGCTGATATCCGCGGAGACTTGATCTTCGATGGATTCGAGCCCCTGCCTAGTGCGCCACACGGTCACGATGAGCATGATTTAGCTCTACTATCAGACAGTGTTCCGGAGATCGCACCGGCAACTGCTCTGACCCTCAATTCGGAACCAGTTGCGCCATCCATGGACGGGTGGATAGACCCCGCCACGGAGGCCATATCCTCAGCGGCGATCGAGCCGAGTATCGACCTTACCTTTCATGAGAGCCATGATGCCAAGCTGCCGGATCCTTCCCCGGCCACGGACTCCGAACCGCCTATGCCCGTGCTTATCGAATCCGAGTGGGCGGCGATCATGGAGTTTACCTCCACGGATATCTTTCAGCACTCGCCCTTCGGCGACATACTGAACTCATGAAGGTCTCTCTCCTTGTCAGGAGAGTCCTGGCCGAACTATGTATGGCAGGATTGGGATGCGGATGACGAAGAAATTCGCCGCCCACCCACCACCCACTTAGTAGCCACTGTCGACGAGTTGACCGACATGCTCGACTTTGACTCCGAAGACATCGACGGCATGGACGATGATGTAGGAGGCGAACAAGAACCACTGCCCACAGGGCACTGGACAGCCACCTCGTCAGAGGACATATATATGGTGGACACACCCAAAGAAGGCAATGGCGATGGGATAGCGGAGGATGACCCCTCCAAGAAGCAACCCAAGCGCCGACATCAGCGGCGCCGCTCTAAGTCTCGCCAAGGCAAAAGCGGTGATACCGGCACAGGAGATAATAACACTCCGGACAGTGCCGAAGATGACAACAATCCCCTCCAGCAAGATTTAGAACAGGAGGACGGAGAAGCCAGCCCTCCCGAGAGAGCGGCAGATGGAGAGGCGGAGGATGATAATTACATGCCTCCCTCCGAAGACGAGGCAAGCCTAGACGACGACGAATTCGTCGTGCCTGAGGATCCCGTCGAACAAGAGCGCTTCAAGCGCCGACTTATAGCCACGGCAAATAGCCTTAAGAAAAAGCAACAACAGCTTCAAGCTGATCAAGATTTGCTAGCTGACAGATGGACTGAAGTCCTTGCGGCCGAAGAATACAAACTCGAACGCCCCTCCAAGAGTTACCCAAAGCGCAGGTTGCTACCCCGACTGGAGGAGGAAGCACCAAAACCTACATCTCCAGCGTATGACGCGGCTGATCGGCCACCTCGTGGCCGCGACAAAGAGGCATTTCAGCCAAAAGCTCAGCCCGCACCCCGACGCCACTCAAATAAAAATGTCAAGGCATGGGGAAATACGCCAGACCTGCGAGACGTATTGGAGGACAAAGAAAAACACGCAAGATTGATCTACAGATCACGAGGGCGCGCCACTATGCGAGACGATAACCGTCACGCCGGATATAGTAAAAGTAAATCCGGCCGTGCCGAACACAGCGGACAAGACTCATTTGAGCTGCGTCGCGATATAGCCCAGTACGGAGGCGCTACACACCCCCTATGCTTCATAGACGAAGTAATGGATCACCAAATCCAGAGGGTTTCAAACCCGTAAATATCGAACCATACGACGGCACAACAGATCCTGCAGTATGGATCGAGGACTTCCTCCTGCACATCCACATGGCCCGCGGTGACGATCTACACACCATCAAATACCTCCCACTCAAACTCAAAGGACCAGCTCAACATTGGCTCAACAGCCCGCTAGCAGAATCCATTGGCTGTTGGGAAGATCTGGAAGCCGCATTCCTCGACAACTTCCAGGGCACTTATGTGCGACCACTAGATGCCGATGACTTGAGCCATATAATGCAGCAGCCAAAGGAATCGTCCAGGCAATTCTGGACACGGTTCCTGACAAAGAAAAATCAAATCATCGACTGTCCGGATGCAGAGGCCCTAGCAGCTTTTAAGCACAACATCCGCGATGAGTGGCTCGCCCGGCACCTTGGCCAGGAAAAGCCGAAATCTATGGCATCCCTCACGACACTCATGACCTGCTTTTGCGCAGGAGAAGACAGCTGGCTGGCTCGCAGCAATAATATATCGAAGAACCATAGTACTTCGGATACCAAGGATGGCAATGGCAGGTCACGTCGCAACAAACACAAGCGCCGCATCAACAGCGACAATACCGAGGATACGGCAGTCAATGCCGGATTCAATTGCTCTAAACTCGGTCAGCGGAAAATGCCATTCAAAAGAAGCACTCCGGGCCCGTCCAGTTTGGACCATATACTCGATCGCTCGTGTCAAATACACGACACCCTCGACAAGCCAGCTAACCACACCAACAGGGATTGTTGGGTGTTCAAGCAGGCCGGCAAGTTAAATGCCAAAAACAAAGATAAGGGGTTGCATAGCGATGACAAGGAGGACCCCCGGCCACCGAACACCGGAGGACAGAAGAGGTTCCCCCCACAAGTGCGGACGGTGAACATGATATACGCAACCCACATCCCCAAGAGGGAGCGGAAGCATGCACTAAGGGACGTATATGCGTTGGAGCCAGTCGCCCCAAAGTTCAACCCATGGTCCTCCTGTCCGATCACCTTCGATCGTAGGGACCACCCCACTAGTATCCGTCATGGCGGATTCACGGCACTAGTCCTAGACCCAATCATTGACGGATTTCACCTCAATCGAGTCCTTATGGACGGCGGCAGCACCCTGAACCTGCTTTATCAGGACACAGTGTGCAAAATGGGTATAGACCCCTCAAGGATCAAACCCACAAAAACGACCTTCAAAGGCGTCATACCAGGTGTAGAGGCCCATTGCACAGGCTCAGTCACACTGGAAGTGTTCTCCGGACACCCGAATAACTTCCGAAGCGAGGAGTTAATCTTCGATATAGTCCCGTTCCACAGTGGCTATCAAGCACTGCTCGGGCGAACCGCATTTGCGAGATTCAATGTGGTACCGCATTATGCATACCTCAAGCTCAAGATTCCAGGACCTCGGGGGGTCATCTCATTCAATGGAAACACAGAGCGCTCTCTCCGCACGGAGGAGCACACTGCGACCCTCGCAGCAGAAGCGCAAAGCAGCCTCTTAAGGCAATCCACCAGTTCAGCGATTAAAAACCCGAACACCTTCAAGCGCGCCCGTAGTAATCGGCAACAAGACCGCCTGGCACGTTCTGAGCTCGCATAGCAATGCGGCCCCCGCCCCAGTCCCAGCCAAACGGCGAAATCCGTGCCACGCGTACATAATTACGCATTGAAAATACCATGGGCACAGGTGGGGAGGGGGCACGACTACAGCACACCCCAAGACGCGGCTCAACTGCACTAGGGGCTTCCCGCTTTGTTCTTTTTCTCTCTTTCAGGACTTTAATCTCTGGAAACCCTATTCGGCAGTATGATTGCCAGACACACGATGCAACAACCAAGGAGGCAGAAAGCTACGTCGCACCACGGGACTCCCAGGTGGCTTCTGATAACGAGTGAAATACCTGCTTTAAATACCATTCCTTAGCTTTCCCTTGGAGGGGACATGCCAAATAATCCTACTTTTTGCTTATCGCACTACTTGTATCATTCTGCTTCGACGCACCTTATTGAATAAACAATGCATAGCACTAGACTATTATCGCATTCTTTATTCTTCCTTTATATATATATATATGTTCATTCACAACATTCAGCACCCGTACACTCTGGTACGGCCAATACGCCAGGGGCTTAAGCATACCCCATAATACGACGTGAGAAGTCCGAACACTTTCGACAGTGCGGCACCCCGAACTTATAGAATTATATGCATCAACTCCGAATCATGTCTTGGGTCAATAGTTGGGTTTGCCCGGCTCCCATGTTTTGGTACCTTACGTTCCGCTATATAGGCTAAGGTAGCACTGGGAGAACTACTGTGATTGTGCCCCGGTTCATATGGGCTAAGCACCTCAGTAGAGAAAGCTAAAACTGACTGTCATGATAAGGCGAGAGCTGGTCGCTGTTCGGGAGGTCTCGAGTCCCTAAAGACTTATGCCACTTAGAGCGAGGAGTCGGCTTTGTCCGACTTAAGGCGTGTATAGCGCCCCGAATTCGGCCTTCCGAATACTAGGGGCTTCGCCAAAATTTAAAATTGTAGACTTCTATGGCTAAGTGAGAGTGATAAAGTATTATAGTCCGGTTGCCTTGTTCGTTGTGCTGAGCACCTCCCTCGAAGGACCCAACAATGGGAAACAGAGTGCTCAGGTTTATCCCAAACACCCCAGCACTCGTGGCATGGGGGCAGAAGCCGACGACTGGCCATCTCTCAGATTTGATAAACAACCGCACATAAGGTAATATTTTAAATTCAAACAAGGGTTGTATAGCGCACATGAACACGTTTTCATAATACAAGATCACACGAGCAAGTTCATTCAAAAATTACATCCTTCGCACACTCGTCCGCCACAAGACGGGCACCCTTCAGGACACCCTCATAATACATCTCGGGGTGGTGATGCTCCTTGCCCTGCGGCGGCCCCTCCTTCTCCAGCTTCTCGGCGTCCATCTTGGCCCAGTGCACCTTTGCACGGGCAAAAGCCCGGCGGGCACCTTTGATACTGACGGACCGCTTGATGACTTCCAGCCGTGGGCAGGCATCCACAAGCCGCCTCACCAGGCCAAAGTAGCTGTTGGCATGGGAGTCGCTAGGCCACATCCGGACTATAAAGCCCTTCATGGCCTGTTCGGCCGCCTTGTACAACTCGACCAGTTGCTTTAGCTGGTCGCTCATAGGCATCGGGTGTTCAGTCCCAGTATACTGAGACCAGAACAACTTCTCCATCGAGCTTCCCTCCTTGGCCTGGTAATACTTTGCGGCATCTGACACGCTACGGGGCAAATCTGCGAATGCTACCGGAGAGCTCCGGACTTGGGTAAGTAACAAGTAATTTACTTTCACATGCTTGCTTTGCATATTGAATGCCTTACCCGCCGCTATCTTCCTCATCGCCTCAATTTCCTGGAGGGCCTTTTGGGCTTCAGCCTTGTCATGCTTTGTTCTCTTGAGGGCCGCGGCAAGCTCGGACTCTCGCGTCTTCGAGTCAAGCTCCAAAGCCTCGTGCTTCTTTACGAGAGCCTGGAGCTCTTTCTGCACCTCGCCCACCCGTGCCTCTTGTTTTTCCCGCTCGGTGCGCTCCTCGGCCGCTTTGTTTTCGGCCTCGGACAATGTTTGCTTCAGGGTCGCCACTTCGGTCGTGGCCCCTGGCACATTCATGATGATCCTGTCATTTAGCAACCACATTTTCTTTCTTATATAGACAAGGTATTACTTACCTTTGTTCTCCTTGAGCTGCCTCTTGGCAAGGCCGAGCTCTTTCTCGGACCGCTCGAGGTCCTGCTTCAGTGCGGCGACCTCCACAGTCAGTGCGACAGAGGTCAACAACGAAGCCTGCATACGCATACAGACATACTTATATTAGACTCATGCAGATATTATTTGATCCTCTATTTGGCTTTTCTTTGTGAACACCAAACAGAGCATCAGGGGGTTACTATCTATGCGGTAATATTTTCCTATATTTTAAATACTTACCTCAAAGCCTGTTAGAAGGCTGGCACAGGCTTCAGTCAGTCCGCTCTTGGTGGATTGAACCTTCTTGATCACCGCACTCATAATAGTGCGGTGCTCTTCGTTGATGGTAGCACCGCGAAGCGCTCCCAGCAGGTCATCCGGTGCCTCTGCATGGACAGAGGTCACCGGCACAGATGGCTTGCCCCTTTTGGAAGGGGGCCGCCTGCCCGAGTCCGGAACCACTGGAGGTTCCGGCGCGGTGTTCGGCTCAGGTCCGAACTTGGAGCCCCCGGGAGCCTTGCTCCCTTTGCTCCTGGAGTCCGGAAGGTCACCTTGAGGCGCCTCCGGGACTGTCTCCCCCCGGCTCGGTTTCCCTTGAGACAATACCTCGGCATTGTCCGTAGGGCAAGGAGAGGAGGCGGTTGGAAGTGTATCACTATTCATGTCCAACGAGTCCAAGGAACCGTCCGACGATGATACGTCGATACGGGCTTGGGGTGGACTGCATAATCATATTCGACGTTAGGAGAAGCAGTGCGACAAAGGTATGCTATGAGTTACTCTGGTGTCCAAATACTTACAACTTCGCCAGGGGCTTGGCCCTGAGCAGCCACTCGTCTTTGCCGTCGGCGGCGGCGGTGGAGCAGTCCGAAAGGTGAGTCATTCCCTTCTTGGACCCTTCGGCCTCCCCGGTTGGGGCGGCCTTCCTTTTCTTGTCTCCCCCGGCTGGAGGGGAGAATCTTCATCTTTCTTCTCCTCGTTTTCACGGGAGGAGTGCGTCGTGGTGTTATCGTATGATGAGTCCGATACCACCTGGCACCGGGAACTCTTTCGGGTTCCCTTGGCCTTCTTCTTGGTCTTCTCTAGCACCTCATAAGGAGCCAGAGTCCGCATCTCCGCCAGGAGAGCGTCCACAGGGTCTTCGGGCAGAGGGGCCGGACAGTTAATCTGCTCCGATGTCTCCACCCAGTCCTGTCAAAGGCATGGGAGCTCAGACCCCGCACATGGTTAAGCTATGGGAAATGAATATCCTACAAGATGTACAGAACTTACCGAATTTGCAGGGCGCTTCGCGCTTAGCCCGCAGTCCTTGGTAAGAGAAGGAGGGACCTCGGTGCCCTTGAACAGCACCCTCCAGACGTCCTTATGTGACATGTCGAAGAGCTCGTGTAGAGTCTGGTGCTGGGCCGGGTCGAACTCCCATAAGTTGAAATCCCGTTGTTGACACGGGAGGATCCGGCAGAAGAGCATGACCTGGACTATGTTGAGAAGCTTAAGTTTCTTGCTTATCATGTTCCGGATACACTTCTGGAGTCCGTCCAGCTCCACCAATGAACCCCAGGACAGTCCCTTCTCCTTCCAGGAAGAGAGCCGCGTGGGGATTCCGGATCGAAACTCGGGGGACACCACCTAGTTGGTGTCGCGCGGCTCGGTGATGTAGAACCACCCCGATTGCCACTCCTTTATGGTCTCCACGAAGGAGCCCTCGAGCCATATAACGTTGGGAATTTTTCCCACCATGGATCCACCGCATTCTGCTTGTTGGCCGCCAACCACCTTCGGCTTGATATTGAAGGTCTTCAGCCACAGGCCGAAGTGGGGCCGGATGTGGAGGAAAGCCTTGCACACAACGATGAACACCGAGATGTTGAGGATGAAATTCGGGGCCAGATCATGAAAGTCCAGCCCATAATAGAACATAAGGCCTTGGACGAATGGATGGAGGGGAAACCCCAGTCCACGGACGAAGCGGGGGAGGAAAACCACCCTTTTGTGAGGTTCCGGGGTAGGGACGACCTGCCCCGCGGCTGGCAGCCGGTGCACGATATCCGCGGCTAAGTATCCGGCTCCATGTAGCTTTTTGATGTGCCCCTCCATGACGGACGAGGCCATCCACTTGCCTCCTGCTCGGGACATGTTTGGAGAGAGTTGAGGAGAAGGATGTGGACTTGGGCGTTGGAGCTCGAGTGCGCGAGAATGGATGAGCAAGGAGGAAGAAGTCGTGGGTAGAAAAAGGTGAAACCTTATCCCTTTATAAGGGCGGACGAAACTATGCGCCCCCCACCAGCCTGGTAAAACTCGCTTATCCCCCAAGCGCTGTAATTGGTGGCGCGGTTGGGTTACCCACGCCCGTATTGATGGGAATCCCGTAATAAGGGGAACACGATCTCTGCTTTGACAAGACGTGTCAAGAAACCGCCTCGCATTATGTGCAGGGCTGGTTAAAGAAAAATGGTTCGAATAATTACCGGGCCATGGCATGATATCATGCTGCCAAAATGTGTCAGTAGATTAGATTTGTGGAAATATTATTCTCTCTACGGTGGTATGTGGAACTTATTTTGCAGGGTCAGACACTATCCTTGTATTCAAACTCATCTATGGTGTATTCAGAGGAGGAACCCGCCTTGCAATGCCGAAGACAACACTGTGCGCCGGACTCATCGTCATTGAAGCCTGGTCCAGGGGCTACTGAGGGAGTCCTGGATTAGGGGGTCTTCGGACAGCCGAACTGTTGGACTATGAATATACGAGATTGAAGACTTTGTCCCGTGTCCGGATGGGACTCTACTTGGCGTGGAAGGCAAGCTAGGCAATACGGATATGCATACCCCCTCCTTTGTAACCGACCTTGTGTAACCCTAGCCTCCTCCGGTGTCTATATAAACCGGAGGGTTTTAGTCCATAGGACAACATACAATCATACCATAGGGTAGCTTTTAGGGTTTAGCCTCTACGATCTCGTGGTAGATCAACTCTTGTACAACTCATACTATCAAGAATAATCAAGCAGGACGTAGGGTTTTACCTCCATCAAGAGGGCCCGAACCTGGGTAAAACATCGTGTCCCCTGCCTCCTGTTACCATCCGCCTTAGATGCACAGTTCGGGACCCCTACCCAAGATCTGTTGGTTTTGACACCGACAAAGGCCGAACAGGCTGCTCAATGCCAGTGCGAAGAAAAAATATCTTCCATAGAGCAAGATCTAAAGGATGCCACTGGAAAATGCCAAGCACCCGAGGAGGAGAACAAGGCCAAAGTAGCCGAACTTGAGAGGGCATTACGAGAGGCGAGAGAGGCACGATCCGAGTCAAGAGCGGCTTGGGAGGAGATCCGGCAAGCCAGGGAGATAGCGGCCGGTAAGCCCTTTCTATTACAGACTAAATTCAGCGATCCGAAGTATGCCCTGCTAAATCAAATGTGGAGTTCTCCAGATGGATTCTTGGACTTGCCGAAGAGTACCTCCGATGCGACGCAGTTTTACCAAGCGCAAGAAGGGTGTGCAACGAAGAAGCTTTTCTGGTCACAATTCGGCACGCCAAAGAGCCTGCTGTTGCTGAACGAACAGATGGCCCAGTGGGCCGAGCTCCACAAGATATCCGGTTCTGCCACGAAGGATGTCATTGTCCGGCTGTGGCCGACTGAGCCAGTCCCGAATAGTTATTTTGGTTTGGTGCAGCGACTTGTGGATGTGGTGTCGCGTATCGACGCCATGAAGCAATCAACGTGCATTGAAGGTGCACAGATGGCCTTTGACCGTGTCAAGACGTATTGGGCGAAGATGAAGGCCACCGATATTGCAGCGAAGAGTCCACCCGAGGGCAAGGACAAACACATGCTGGAGCAATATTTCGAAGATGTCCCAGAGGGCGCCCGCTTAATAGAGGGCCAGTGCTCGAAGGATATGATCTTCGAGTGAATGTACCAAGATTGTAAAAAACAATTGTTGGAGTCAAAACCGGCGGATCTCGGGTAGGGGGTCCCGAACTATGCGTCTAAGGCGGATGGTAATAGGAGGCAGGGGACATGATGTTTTACCCAGGTTCGGGCCCTCTTTATGGAGGTAAAACCCTACGTCCTGCTTGATTTATTCTTGATGATATGGGTATTACAAGAGTTGATCTACCACGAGATCGGAGAGGCTAAACCCTAGAAGCTAGCCTATGGTATGATTGTATTTTGTCCTATGGACTAAAACCCTCCGGTTTATATAGACACCGGAGGGGGTTAGGGTTACACAAGGTCGGTTACAAAGGAGGAGATATCCATATCCGTATTGCCTAGCCTTCCACGCTAAGGAGAGTCCCATCCGGACACGGGACGAAGTCTTCAATCTCGTATCTTCATAGTCCAACAGTCTGGCCAAAGGATATAGTCTGGCTGTCCGGAGACCCCCTAATCCAGGACTCCCTCAGTAGCCCCTGAACCAGGCTTCAATGACGATGAGTCCGGCGCGCAGTGTTGTCTTCGGCATTGCAAGGCGGGTTCCTCCTCCGGATACACCACAGAAGAGTTTGAATGAAAGGTTAGTGTCCGACCCTGCAAAATAAGTTCCACATACCAGCATAGAGAGAATAATATTTCCACAAATCTAATCCGCTGACACGTTTTGGCAACATGACATCATGCCATGGCTCGGCGATTATTCGAACCGTTTTTCTTTAACCAGCCCCGCACATAACGTGAGGCAGTCTCTTGACACGTCTCGTCAAAGCAGAGATCGTGTCCCCCTTATTACGGGATTCTAATTAATACGGGCGTGGGCAACCCAACCACGCCTAGGACTCCTAGATTTTAGGCAAGTCCGAAACGACCACGAGGAGGACGCTTGATATTCACCTTCTTTATAAAGGGACAAGGCTTTTACTTTTTTCCCTCCCGTGCTCAATCGAATCCTTCCCCCGCCTCGAGTTCTAACACCCAAAGCCCAGGTCAAGCGCTTCGGACCTTCAATCATGTCCGGATCCAGCCTTCAGGGCCAGTGGATGCCCTCTTCCGTCACGGAGGAGGACATCAAAAAGTTGATGGAGGCCAGATATCTGACCGCCGAGATTTCACATAGGCTGCCCACCCGAGGGCAGGTCATCCCTACTCCCGAACCCAACGAGAGCGTCGTGTTCGTCTCCCACTTCCTCCGAGGACTAGGCCTTCCTCTGGATCCCTTTGTCAGGGGTCTTATGTTCTATTACGGGCTGGATTTTCATGATCTAGCCCCAGATTCCCTCCTACACATATCGTCATTCATTGTTGTTTGTGAGGCCTTTCTCTGGATTACCCCTCACTTCGGCCTGTGGCTCAAGACTTTTGACGTGAAGCCTAAGATGGTCGAAGGGCAGCACGCAGCGTGCGGAGGCGCTCTAATAAGCAAAATTGCTGGCGCTTCATGGCCGAAGGGTTCCTTTCCAGAGGTATCCGGATTATGTCAACAAGAGTGGTTTTACATCATAGCTCCCAGAAGTGCCAAGTGGGTAGCTGCCCCTGCTTTCCGCTCGGGCCCTCCACCACAACTGATGTCATGGATTAGCAAAGGGCTGAGCTGGGGTCCAGCCAAGGACGTGCCAATACTGCAGAGCCGCATTCAAGATCTCTTTGAAGGAGATTTCAGTCTGGTTATGGTGGTGCACGTCCTGCTGGTTCGTCGAGTTCAGCCTTGAAAATGCCGGTCCCTCCGCACATGGGAGTTCAACCCAGAAGGACCGCATACTATTTAGAATTTCCTTGGCCTGACGCATGAGGATATGTATAAATCATTCTTTGGACCCCAAATAGAGTGTCCGGATACTACCGAGGACGTGGGCCTGACCAGCAACCGCACCGCCGACCAAGTAAGTAATCCTCTAGCCGAACACACCGTCTTTCATGACGTCATTCTGAGAAATCACTTTTTGACTAGGACTAGCTATCAAAGGCAAAGATGATTTGGTGTTCGGCCCCCATTCTTGAGGGTTTGGACAATCCGGTACTGGAAAAGATGCTCGAGCTAGCACCTTGCCCGGAGCCCTCAAAGGAAGATAAAGGGGGGAATAATGAGGGTGAAAGCGGGCCCCCATCGCTACCAACTCTGACCGAGGGAGTGAGCGCCTCCGTGAGGGAGGATAACCAAGGGGAAGAATCTGACCTTCTCTCGCTCTGGGGAAGGAAGAGGACTGCTTCTGAAGATCCGGAAACCAAGGCTTCCAAACGGGAGAAGAAGTCTCCACCAGAGGGTCCTGCCTCGGAGGGTGCTCTTGCCGCACAAAGTCCGCGCGGGGATCAGCCCTCTAATGAGCCATAAGTGATCAAAAAATGCTTAATAGTAAAGATATTCTACCTTACTTCCGAGGAAAGTAACCGAAGCGTTTATCTTGCAGTTCGGACCTTAGCCCTTCTCAACAGAGCTCGTCTTCAGGGGATCTTCTTCCAGAGATGATGGAGAGCGAAACGCCTCCCTCGGCCTCCCCCGCTCAAGAAGCGGGCGACCTTGAAGTGTCGTCACGGAGGGCCTCCCCGGGTCCGGTGAGGCCAGAAGATAATCCTATGGTCACCCGAAGTCCCCAGTATCCGGCTCTTGAAGAGGGCAAACAAAAGAGTCTGACACCGTCTGGTATGCGGTCGGATGCACTGAGGGATCTGCTGAAGCGAGCGACCATCTCAGAAGAACACCGTACGTTAATGGGTACGGTGATGGAAAGGATTTCAACCGCCGAAAACGGGTTGCATGGCGCCTTTATGAGTCTACTAATAGGCTTTGAGGTACATGAAATGATATATATTTATGATAGTACCGCACATTTTTAGGTGTGCCCTGTGTAGATAGTAGCCCGTGAGACTCTGGTTGTCGCCAAGAAGGGCGACAAACAGAGGATCATAGTCCCAGGTAATAACCATACCGCTTTTATGTGCAGGTGGTGGAAGCTCCGGTGACTAGCCGGACTAATGAGTTTGCCGAACTAAAGCGGCAACTGGATGCGGCAGATGCCGATATCGAGCTTGTTAACAAGCGGCTTGATGAGGCACAGGGTAAGTGATGTTTTCTGGTGAATGTCACATAGTAAGAGCAGCATGATGCCAGTATCTTTAATATGTTGTGACTGCAGATGGAGCTGCCACCGTGGAGACCCTTCGGGCGGAACTTGCCCGTGCCAAAGAACAAGCAAGGAGTAGTAATGCGGCTGCTTTGAAGGCGGCCGAAGAGTTAAGAGCCGAGAAGGCCGCGCATTATGAGAGCAAAGAGAAAATGGCCAAGATGGCTGTAAAGTTAAAAGACACTACCGACTGTTGCCAGTTCCTTGAAGAATAAAACCAAGCGAAGGCGACGGACCTTGAGAAGGCCACGATGGCGACCAAAGACACCCGCTCTGCCATGAGAGTGAAGGAGGAGATGCATGAAGCCGGTGATATTGTGGCTAGGAAGCCCTTTTTGCTGTGGAGGAAGTTCGGAGATCCGCGGTATGCCGCTCTGGATCAGCTGTGGAGTTCGGCAGATGCATATCTGGATTTGTCGGCGAGTGCTATGGATGCGGCCGAATACTTCCGAGATCAAACAGATCGTGAAGTGGACAAGCTATTCTGGTCACAATTTAACGTTCCAGAGCGTTCGCTTCCACTAACTGACCAGCTTGCCAAATGGGCCGAACTCAATAGATTGTTCGGACTCGCCATGAGGTCCGTTGTAGATCATCTATGGCCGGAAAGGCCGAAGCCGAACAACTATTTCAGCTTAGTGCAACAGTTCCTTGGTGCAGTGCCGCGCATCAATGTGATGAAGAGGTCGGCGTGCATAGAAGGCTCGCGAATGGCCCTTGCCCGTGTCAAAGCATACTGGGCGGAGATGGATGGTACCACTGTTGCGGCGTAGGGTTCGGCCATAGGCCGAGTGGCTGCCGAGCACTATTTTGAAGAAGTTCTTGACGGTGCTCGTTTGATAGAGGCCCAGTGCTCGAAGAATATTTTGTTTGAGTGACATGTATTCCCATTGTAAAAACAATGTTTTATTAAATTTATCAAGGCTGTATTTATACTTTTGCCCGAAAGTAATATGATGCCTCCTGTGCGACCGTTTACGTATATATATGTATATCCTGAAAGATTGCAGTCGTCAGCTTCAGCCCCCACGCATATAATGCGGGGGTGTTCGCAGAAGACGCGTGTTCACACTTAATCCAACGTCTTGGTCCTATTAAGGAGGTGATGGCGCAGCGAACTAGGCAACCAGACTATAATGCTTTAACACTTTCACTTAGCCAGATGAGTTTGATAGTGGGGCTACTATATAGCCCCTGGTGGCTCCGCACTCACCCGAGTTCGGGGTGCGTACATTCCTGGCCGGGAAACGACCCTTCGTTAAGGTGGAGGAATTCTAAGATTCCGATAGGTCATCGAGTGGTTTACCAGTCTCACGCTATATCATGACAGTCAGTTTCCGGCTTTCTCTACTGAGTTGCTCGTCCGGATGAACCAGGGCACAATCGCAGTAGTTCTCCTGGTGCCGCCTTAGCCGATAGAGCGGAACGTAAGGCAGCAAAACACAGGAGACGGGCAAACCCAACATTTGACCAAAGACATGATTCGGAGCTGATGCATATAAGGCCAAACTTGCGACGTCGAACACTCCCAAAGGTATTCGGTCTTTATGGTGTAAACCGGGCCTAAATAGTGCCCTTTGTAAGAAGCCCCTGGTGTCCAGGTACGTGCATTATTCTGACGTGGCCACATGCCAAGACATCAGCATCTTTCTCAATTGTACCGAGAATCCGAGGGATGTGTATCAACAAGAGACAGGAAAAAAGGTTGACGCAGGGTCTTAATCTAAAAATAATCCTTGGAACGGGTCCCTGCTGCACGTCTGCGCCTGTGTCTCTGTTTTGCCGTATCCTGGACGAGTGTAGCACGATGGTCATCTGTAAAAGAGAGGAACTTAGGTGAAAAGTTGTCGTGCAAAAAGGTAGGTTTAAAGGAACCATGTACAATTCAAGATGAGTAAAAATTGCCACTTGTCTGCGCGCGTTGAGCCCCTTGTATTTGTAAGAGGGGTGTGGCCATCAAACCTGTATGAGTTACACATAGCCTGGCTGACAAGTGTGAAGAAGCTCAAGGTTCTCGTGAGCTCATGAAGAGCCTGGCTGACAAGTGTGTGCAAGCCTACAATGAGGCTGAGAAGCGCAAGGCCCTTGGTCATCCTGGCATCGATCCCAGGATGGCTACAAAGAAGAAGAAGAAGCCAGCTGTGGCCGAACCCGAAGCGCCAAGGCAGGAAGCAGATCCCATTGTCTTCCCAGCCAGCATGACTGGCTCGAAGCCAAAGGTCAGGTCAACCGCTTCAGAACTGAAGAAGACGAGGACTGCTGAGGCTGAAGCGAGAAAGAGGAAACATCCTGAAGCCTCTGATGCTGCTCCCTCCAAGAAGAAGCGCAAGACCAAGAAGGATCAGGCTACTCCCACAGAGCCCTTAGTTGTTGAACCTATCTCCATGGTTCGCCCTGCAGCTGAACATCAAGAGCGCCAACTGACTGTCCATGAGCCTGCTTCCCAGAGGCTCATGAAGCTGAAGACATTCCAGCAGTTGATCCCACCGCTGGTGAAGACATTGGTCACCATGCCAATGTTGAAGATGATGTAGTTCTTCCTCAGATCGAGCACAACTTGGTATCATCGCATGTGCTTACGCACAGCAAACTCATCAGCATTGGTCGTCCTCTGACGCCAGTTGCTCAGGATGCATCATGGGCTGATCACCCACAACAACAAGTCACACCACCCCGGCAAGAAGAAGAAGATGACTCTGAGGCCCAGCCAACTCCGTCTCCAGAGGCGTCGCCAGCGTTACGCAGGCTTCGCAAAGGACCAAGGTCTCAAGTCCCTCTTTCGAGCGTTCCAGAAGGAGAAGTGCCCCACCAATCTGTTGCACGTCAAGTGTTTCCAGATGCCACTTCTACTGTGAATGTCTCCGAGTCTGAGGCTAAAGCTGCTGAAGACATTCCGGCTGCATCAGCCAACGACACACGAGAAGAAGAACGTGTCCCTACTCCCCCCATTAATGAAGAAGCTGTTCTCGAGGAGAACGTGTCTGTGCCCGACCCTCCAGCTCATCAAGTGGAGGTTGAGAATCTTGAGGCTGCCACCACCAACACAAATGAAGCCAATGACGTAGTCATGGCTGAAGCAAATGTGGAGCCTGCACCAACAAATGTGCCAGAAGTCAGTGAAGCCAATGATGCTACTGCTCCTGTTCCTGCGCCTGCTGCTGGTCCTCAGTTTGACTATCACGCTGAGCACAGGCCTCAGGTACATAAGCCAATGCCAAGGTTGCCCAGGTTTCCAGGTCCTGCATCAGCGCCTGGATCCTTTAATGTCAACGGCTTCAAAGCAGACAACACCTTCTTCAATAGCGCCAAGAACCCCTACTCAAGGGAAGGAATATCTTCTGATCGGTTCTGGAGCTATCTACAGCAAAGTTATTACTCATGCATTCTGTACAATCAAGGTCGCATTTTCCCTCATATGCGTCTTGACACTGAAGCCATAACTGGTCTGCCTTACTTGGAAGAAGCTCTGGATTTCTTCAAAGAGTCTGGATTGTTGCCTTTCGTCACCGACCAAGAGCACTAGAACGAAGAGTTGCTGCTCCAATTCTACGCCACTCTTTACATTTGTGGCTGCAACAGAGATCCGAAGACTTGGGTCCTTGAGTGGATGACCGGCAATGTTCATCACGAAGCCAAAGCCTTTGATATCATTGAGCTCACTGGTCTGCCCACTCCTGGAGATCTTTATGAACCTGGTTGTCAGCTTCACAGTGCAGCTATGGAGAGCATCTTTCAGAAGCCTGAACCGAACATGAGTCAGATGCTTAGCATGATGAATCCTTTGCCTCTAGATGCTGCATATCCTAAGGAGTTCTTTGTTGAAGATCTTGAGTATCTGCCACACACTATCTATCACATTATCAGGCGAACTCTCTGGCCCATCAAAGGACATTCTCCACATGCAAAGCTGGAAGGTGCAATGAAGACTTTGGTCTTTTATATTCTTCATGGCAAATGCTTCAATGCACAAGACTTCTTCATCCGCCAACTTGCTGCATCATGATCTGATCTTTTTGGCTTGAAGTTTTACGCTCCATGGATAATGCGGCTGATCAAACTACACTCAACTGTCTCATATCAGCCCTCTACTCGCAATCATCGGATCTTTCTACCTGACGTTGATATGTCCGTTGAAGCCATCTATCCAGAGCCTGCCAAGGAGCCTCTTAGTCTTCAGAATGCTAAGCATCAAAGTTTCTCTCAAAACATTGAAGGAGTTGAAGCAGTCACTCGTGTTTATCCTCTGGCTGGTACTACACGTGCACCTCATCGTGCCCTCACTAAAGCCACTGAAAGCACTATTGCCCAACGACCCAAGAAGCGATCTCGTGTTCTCAATGACCGAGAGCTTCTGGTTGCCCTTCATCAGAAACAGGATAGGCATCATGACTGGCTGAAGCGCCAAATGCAAAGCCTCTTGGTGGATGTCAACCGCATTCGCAATCTTGCCACCAAGAATGCCTTTGTTGCCCATGAAACCTATCCGCGTACATGGAAAGGGCTGACGCTTATGTGTTCTGAAGATGATCTTCAAGAGGATGGCTTCTCTGAACATTTCAAGTTTGACTCCACACCTCCAAGAAGGACTGTGCTGCGACGAACTCCGTCTCTTGAAGACTCTGAGTTCTCTTCCTCCGCGGCAACTGTGAATGCCAGAGTGATCGAGGACGAAGACGATGCCACTTCACCGCCCCCTACTTCTGCATGCATCGACACTGCCCCGAGTTCGTCTGCACCGCCGAACAACACCGACGACCTTGCTGCTTCACCTACTCCTCATGGGAACGAGTAGATGCTCTATGTCTTCAAACCTTTTTGGTCCTTACTGACAAAAGGGGGAGAAGCATATGAGTTTGATAGTCTTCAAGCGGGTCCATATGGGCGGTTGCTTTATGTTTTGCCTAGTGTTTACAACTCTCGTTTTGATACATTTGGTTCTTTGAGTTGTAACACTTAAACTCGATGGTCGTCTGCTACTTATTTGCTATTCTGTGATGCGATGATAAATTCCGCATGTGCGACGATAAATTCCGCACTTAGATCATTTTTGCAGACATCCATTTTTCATTATGCATGTCATTATCTTCACATACTTTTCATGCATGATGAATTGTCATCATAAGTTGAAGAGGATCTCCACAAGTACAACCTGCCATGTGCATTTGCATTCCAAAAGCAAATTACTTATATGCACATCTTCAGGGGGAGCCCTTGCAACTTATGAAGACAATTCCCTATCCTTTACAATTTCACATATTATATTCCCCGTTGAAAACTTCAACTAGTTTGTCATCAATCACCAAAAAGGGGGAGATTGTAAGTGCATCTAGTGCCACCCCTAGTTGGTTTTGGAGTATTGACGACAAACCTAGTTGAGGGACTAATGTGTTTGTGAGAATTGCAGGATAACACAGGTAGAAGTCCCTCATTGATTCGGTTTTCCTACCAGAGATGACCCCTAAAAATGTATGAAGACATTGAAGTCAAAGGTGGTATGTGAAGACATTCACATTGAAGACTATGACAAGAGAAGACATCGCGTGAAGACTATGGAGCGCGAAGACTTAGCAGTTTCGTCGTTCTGTGTTTTTCTTTGTTGAGTCATAGAAACCACCGTACTGTTAAGTGGGGTCCAAGAGAACCAGTCAGAATGACTGAAGTGATGCTTAACCAAAATCCTATGTCTTCGAGTGAAGACTATGAGAGCAAATCTTGTCCAGAGTTGGATAAGTCAGCTTTGCTTGTAGCCCAAGTAAAGTTGCCGTGTGTGTTTGAAATCTGACCGTTGGAACACGTGTCAGTTCCTTAGTGACCCAGGGTCATTTCGGACAAATCAGGTCGGGTTGCCTAGTGGCTATAAATAGCCCACCCCCTACAACCATAAACGGTTGGCTGCTCAGAGTTAGAGTACGGCTTTTGTCGTTTGAGAGCAACCCACCTCGAAGCCTTTGAGAGAGAATTCCTTGCGAGGATAAAGCCCTAACACCCAGAGCCAAAGAGTGTTAGGCATCACTTAAGTCTTCCTGTCTGTGTGATCTGAAGACTTATTACACTTGAGGACTGTGAATCCTCCAGCCGGTTAGGCGTCGCGTTCTGAGCATCCAAGAGTCATTGTGGATCGCCGGTGAACGAAGTCTGTGAAGGTTTGGAAGTCTACCTTGAAGACTTACCAGAGTGATTGGGCGAGGACTGGGTGTCCTTAGCTCAAGGGGAATAAGGTGAAGACGAGGTCTTCTGAGTTGAATCTCAGCCTCCCTAACCAGACGTACAGTTGTCACAGCAACTGGAACTGGTCCAACAAATCATTGTCTTCAACGAGTCACTGGTTTCATCCTTCCCTTCCCTTTACTTACTGTTGGTCCTTGTGAAGTCATTGTACGATTGCATCACCATTTGGCTTCACTGAGTGATTACTTGTTCTGATTGGCTTCACAATATCTTCCTACCTGATCCTTACTGACTAGCTGCTATTAGTCATTGTGCTTTCACTTCATTGAATACTTGACTATGGTTTGCCTAGTGTAGTCTACCTTCCGCTGCATGGTAATAGGTTTATTTCTATCGTTTGTCTTCGAAACTTACATGTTTTGAAGACTTCCATAAAAATCGCCTATTCACCCCCCCTCTAGTCGATCACTAGCACTTTCAGTTACGTCATGATTTCCCGTTTCCATCTCTAACTTCGGATGTACTTGGGTTGCTGGTGCTGCATCGGGCTAGCCAGCTGTCCACGCCCGCGCAAAAGCGGGTCATGAGGCTTGTTAATGCTTCCATTGTTTCTCGGCTTTTCTTGGCCGAGGTGTCTGGCAAGCCATTCGTCTCAGACGCTGTGCTTAAAAGTTGCCAAGGCTTCGGCGTCCGGACAATCGACTATTTGGTTCTTTTTAGTAAGAAACCTGTTCCAAAGCTTTCGGGTTGACTCTCCGGGCTATTGAGTTATATGACTCACGTCTGCATCCGGAGGTCGGACATAAGTCCCTTGAAAATTCGCCCGAAAAGCATCTTCAAGCTCTTCCCAGCTTCCAATGGAGGTTTCGGGGAGGCTTTTAAGCCAGTGCCGAGCTGGCCCTTTGAGCTTGAGGGGTATGTACTTGATGGCGTGGAGATCATCTCCTCGAGCCATATGGATATGGAGGATATAGTCCTCAATCCAGACCCCAGGGTCTGTTGTTCCGTCGTATGCCTCTATGTTTATGGGTTTGAATCCCTCTGGAAATTCATGGTCCAGCACCTCATCCGTGAAACATAGGGGGTGTGCGGCACCCCTGTATCCGGGTGTACGGTGGTGTTCGGATGTTTGTTGTGTTGCATCGTATGCTGGAGCGCGCTTGCGTGGTCCATAAATGGATCTGGTTGCGCCATCCTTTTGATGCGATCCCTCACGTGGATCGCGTATTGGCTTATGTGCGGCATTGTTTGCCGCTCTATGTTGGCCGTGAGGTCGTCTATCCGGCCAGATGGCTGTTTTAATTTTTGGTTCCGGGTTATCTAAGGCCTCCTCATCGAATTCAGGTAGCAACTTCCGCTTCGGGTAGCTCTTGGTGTGGCGATTACCGCCGTTCCTCGCTGATGTGCTGAGTACTTTACTCCATCTGATTCTGAGTGTGTCTTGCGCAGCCTTGAGCCTTTGCTTCTGTTTTTTTAGACTCCTCGCGGTGGCAACAAGCCTTTGATGGGCATTCTATTGCTCCGGGTGTCTGTCCGGTGTGATGTCGTCCGGATTATTATCTTTGATAGAGTCGGGCTGTTCTGTTTGATTCTCCGTGTTGCCGTGGTCCGGCGATGGTTCACCCTGCTCTAATGCTGGGTCTATATGATCGTTATTTCTGCCGAGGCGGGATTTGGGGTGGCGCTTACGCCGCCGCTTTGACTGCTTCTCGAGGGGACAACCCTTCGTTGTGTCCTTCCTTTCCTCGTCGTCGTTTTCTTTTGGTGTGCCCACCATGTATACGTCATGTGATGAAGTGGGCGTCTGCTGCCCTGTGGGCAGTGGTTCCTGTTTGTCTCCTGCATCGTCGTCCATACCGTCGATGTCTTTGGAGTCGAGCATGTCAGTTAAATCGTCGACAGTGGCTACTAAGTGGGTGGTGGGTGGGCGACGAATTTCTTCGTCATTCGCATCCCAATCCCGTCGGAGGTAGTTCGGCCAGGATCCTCCTGACAAGGAGAGAGACCTTAATGAGTTCAGTATGTCGCCAAAGGGCGAGTGCTAATAAATATCCGCGGAGGTAAACTCCATGATCGGCGCCCAATCGGATCCGATAGGAATGGCGCAGGCGGTTCGGAGTCCGTGGCCGGAGAAGGATCCGGCAGTTTGACAACACGGCTCTTGTGATTGGTAAGGTCGATATTTGGCTCGATCGCCGCTGAGGATACGGCCTTCGTGATGGGGTCTATCCACCCGTCCATGGATGGCGCAACTGGCTCCGAATTAAGGGTCGGGGCGGCTGCCGGTGCGATTTCTTGAACACTGTCCGACGATAGAGCTAAATCGTACTCATCGTGACCGCATGGCGCACAAGGTAGTGGCTCGAATCCATCGAAGATCAAGTCTCCGCGGATATCGGCCGTGTTGTTTAAGCTTCCCAACCTGACCTGGTGGCCAGGGGCGTAACTTTCGATCTGCTCCAGATGACCAAGCGAGTTCGCCCGCAGTGCGAAGCCGCCGAATACAAAGATCTGTCCGGGGAGAAAACTCTCACCCTAGACTGCATCGCTATCGATGATAGTAGGAGGCATCAAGCCTAACGGCGACGACACAGAGGAACTCTCAATGAAAGCACCAATGTCGGTGTCAAAACCGGCGGATCTCGGGTAGGGGGTCCCGAACTGTGCGTCTAAGGCGGATGGTAACAGGAGGCAGGGGACACGATGTTTTACCCAGGTTCGGGCCCTCTTGATGGAGGTAAAACCCTACATCCTGCTTGATTTATTCTTGATGATATGGGTATTATAAGAGTTGATCTACCACGAGATCGGAGAGGCTAAACCCTAGAAGCTAGCCTATGGTATGATTGTATGTTGTCCTACGAACTAAAACCCTCCGGTTTATATAGACACTGGAGGGGGTTAGGGTTACACAAGGTCGGTTACAAAGGAGGAGATATCCATATCCGTATTTCCTAGCTTGCCTTCCACACCAAGGAGAGTCCCATCCGGACACGGGACGAAGTCTTCAATCTCGTATCTTCATAGTCCAACAGTCCGACCAAAGGATATAGTCCGGGTGTCCAGAGACCCCATAATCCAGGACTCCCTCAACAATATTATGATATATTAAGGCTACGTTTTTATACCTTTTCCTAAAAGTTTTGGTTCCTCTTGTGCGGCCGTCCTTGTACAATTTGAAAGTTTTCCAGTTGTCAGCTTTGGCCCCCACACATAAAATACGGGGCTGTTCGGAATAGCACTTGATCACTCTTGACCCAATGTCTTGGTCTGTGAAGGAGGTCTCATGGCAGAGAACTAGGCAATAGGACTATAGGGCTTTAACACTTTCACTTAGGCATAGGTGTTTGACGGCGAGTCTACGATATAGCCCCTGTTATGTACGCGGTTGTCTGCTACCTCTTGAGCACTGCGTTGGTTTTCCCTTGAAGAGGAAAGGGTAATGCATCAAAGTAGCATAAGTATTTCCCTCAGTTTTTGAGAACCAAGGTATCAATCCAGTAGGAGGCCACACACGAGTCCCTCGCACCTACACAAACAAATATAATCCTCGCAACCAACGCAATAAAGGGGTTGTCAACCCCTTCACGGTCACTTACGAAAGTGAGATCTGATAGATATGATAAGATAATATTTTTGGTATTTTTATGATAAACATGCAAAGTAAAGAAATCAAAATAAATGGAAAAGGAAATAGCTTGTTGACGGAAGATTAATATGATGGAAAATAGACCCGGGGGCCATAGGTTTCACTAGTGGCTTCTCTCAAGAGCATAAGTATTACGGTGGGTAAACAAACTACTGTTGAGCAATTGATAGAATTGAGCATAGTTATGAGAATACCTTGGTATGATCATGTATAGAGGCATCACGTCCGAGACAAGTAGACCGACTCCTGCCTGCATCTACTACTATTACTCCCACACATCGACCGCTATCCAGCATGCATCTAGAGTATTAAGTTCAAAAGAACAGAGTAACACTTTGAGCAAGATGACATGATGTAGAGGGATAAACTCATGCAATATGATATAAACCCCATGTTGTTATCCTCGATGGCAACAATACAATACGTGCCTTGCTGCCCCTACTGTCACTGGGAAAGGACACTACAAGATTGAAACCAAAGCTATGCACTTCTCTCATTGCACGAAAGATCAATCTAGTAGGCTAAACCAAACTGATAATTCGAAGAGACTTGCAAAGATAACCAATCATACATAAAAGAATTCAGAGAAGATTCAAATATTGTTCATAGATAAACTTGATCATAAACCCACAATTCATTGGTCTCAACAAAGACACCGCAAAAGAAGATTACATAGAATAGATCTCCACAAGAGAGGGGGAGAACTTTGTATTGAGATCCAAAAGGAGAGAAGAAGCCATCTACCTAATAACTATGGACCCAAAGGTCTGAAGTGAACTACTCACACTTCATCGGAGAGGCTATGGTGTTGATGTAGAAGCCCTCCGTGATCGATGCCCCCTCCGGTGGAGCTCCGGAAAAGGCCCCAAGATGGGATCTCACGGATACAGAAAGTTACGGTGGTGGAATCAGGGTTTTGGCTCCGTATCTGGTAGTTTGGGGGTACGTAGGTATATATAGGAGGAAGGAGTACGTCGGTGTAGCAACATGGGCCCCACGAGGGTGGAGGGCGCGCCTGGGGGGGGGGGGTAGGCGTGCCCCCCTACCTCGTGCCTTCCTTGCTGATTGCTTGATGTAGGGTCCAAGTCCTCTGGATCATGTTCATTCCAAAAATCACGTTCCCAAAGGTTTCATTCCGTTTGGACTCCGTTTGATATTATTTTTCTGCGAAACCCTAAAATAGGCAAACAACATCAATTCTGGGCTGGGCCTCCAGTTAATAGGTTAGTCCCAAAAGTAATATAAAAGTATATAATAAAGCCCAATAATGTCCAAAACAGGATATAATATAGCATGGAACAATCAAAAATTATAGATACGTTAGAGACGTATCAAGCATTTCTCGTGAGCGCTGAAGTTTCTGTTTTTTATAGCAAGATTAAAAAGACTTTCCCCAAGTCTTCCCAACGGTTCTACTTGGCACAAACACTAATTAAACACAAAAAACTCAACCAAAACAGAGGCTAGATAAATTATTTATTACTAAACAGGAACAAAAAGCAAGGAATAAAAATAAAATTGGGTTGCCTCCCAACAAGCGGTATCGTTTAACGCCCCTAGCTAGGCATAAAAGCAAGGATAGATCTAGGTATTGCCATCTTTGGTAGGCAATCCATAAGTGGCTCTCATAATAGATTCATATGGTAATTTAATTTTCTTTCTAGGGAAGTGTTCCATGCCTTTCCTTAACGGAAATTGGAATCTAATATTCCCTTCCTTCATATCAATAATTAAACCAATTATTCCAAGGAAAGGTCTACCAAGAATAATAGGACATGAAGGATTGCGATCTATGTCAAGAACAATAAAATCTACGGGCACACAATTCCAATTTGCAACAATAAGAACATCATTAATTCTTCCCATAGGTTTCTTAATAGTTGAATCCGCAAGGTGCAAGTTTAAAGAGCAATCATCAAAATCACGGAAACCTAGCAAATCACACAAAGTCCTTGGAATCATGGAAACACTAGCACCCAAATCACACAAAGTATAGCATTCATGATCTTTAATTTTAATTTTAATAGTAGGTTCCCACTCATCATAAAGTTTTCTATGGATAGAAACTTCCAACTCAAGTTTTTCTTCATAAGATTACATCAAAGCAGCAACGATATGTTTGGTAAAGGCTTTATTTTGACTATAAGCATGATGAGAATTTAGCACGGATTGCAACAAGGAAATACAATCTATCTAAGAGCAATTATCATAATTAAATTCCTTGAGATCCAAAATAGTGGGTTCATTGATATTTAAAGTTTTGACTTCTTCAATCCCACTTTTAACAATTTTAGCATCAAGATCTAAAGACTCAGAATTTTTGGAACGTCTTCTAGGTAAAGGTGGATCATATTCAGTCCCATCATTATCAAGATTCATATTGCAAAACAAAGATTTAATAGGGGACACATCAATAACTTTTAGATCTTCATCTTTATTATCATGGAAACTAGAAGAACACGCTTTTATAAGACAATCTTTCTTAGCACGCATCCTAGCGGTTCTTTCTTTGCACTCATCAATGGAAATTCTCATGGCTTTGAGAGACTCATTGATATCATGCTTAGGTGGAATAGATCTAAGTTTCAAAGGTAAAGGTGGAAGAATAAAAAATTATAGATACGTTGGAGACGTATCATTGTCCCAATACGGTGCGCTACATAGGTGACCTTAAAAACGGTCCTTCGTGTAATACAGAAGGAATCACGAAAGATTCTTATAAGTCATCGAGTGGTTGACCAGCTCTCGCCGCATCATGAAAACCAATTTTCGGCTTTCTCTACTGAGGTGCTTAATCAGATGAACCGGAAACAAAATCGTAGTAGTTCTCCCTTTACTACCCTAGCCGATAGAGCGGAACGTAAGGCAGTAAGCACAGGAGCCAGGCAACCCAACTATTGACCAAAGACATGATTCGGAGATGATGCATATAACGCCAAAGCTCATGAAGCCGAGGTGTGCTGTAAAGCTGTTTGGACTTGTCGGTGACTCACTTGTTCCCATATCGAGCCCCTGATAATTTGTGCCGAGGTGCGTGTGTGAAACAACCGAAGAAGCAAAATTCGGTTCTATAGAAAAAGCGAATACAGATTATGTTCACTGGGACCTGATTGATACGTAAATCGCCATCTTACATATAATAACGCCACAACCCAGGCTATTTGACATGCCGGGGGTTGAAGGCTGAGGAAAAAAGGCACTTTACAGGCTCGAAATAGAGAGTGTGGTCTACAAAGAATTATTTGGACCTCCTGTCGCACTTCTGCGCCGCCTTGCCTCGGTGGAAGGACTCCTTAACAGGAATAGCCTTTGAGTAAGTTTATGAACCCGAACTCCGAAAGAGTCCGAGAGATGACCAGCCTTTGAGCCGCCTGTGGTAAAAGATAAAAAATGGTTTTAGAAAAGAAAAATAGGCTATGGGAGCGCTTATCCATATTGTGCCTCCGCCAACGACCAGGGTACTTTAAGTGCATAATTATGTATGCGCGGTATAGACTTCGCAGGCATATGAGGAGAATGACAAAGGCCGAACTGCTAATCCAGCCTGAGATTGATCGGCCCTGTTTGATAGAGATCGGCGGCTGAATGGCCGATAAGATATGCGGCTTGATGAGGCCGCTTTGAACTTCGCTGTGTTAGCCGTAGTGTGACCCTCTGTACGGAGGGAGCATTCCGTATTTCCATTTATTGTTATGACGCCGCGTGGACCGGACATCTTAAGTTTTGCATGGGCATAGTGTGGGACCACATTAAAGCGAGCAAAAGCAGTACACCCCAGAAGTGCATGGTAGCCAATGCGGAATGGGGCAATATCGAAGGTCAAGCCTTCGCTTCGAAAGTTGTTCGGCGAACCGAAAACTGAAGGAAATATGCCCTAGAGGCAATAATAAAGTTATTATTTATTTCCTTATTTCATGATAAATGTTTATTATTCATGCTAGAATTGTATTAACCGGAAACATAATACATGTGTGAATACATAGACAAACAGAGTGTCACTAGTATGCCTCTACTTGACTAGCTCATTAATCAAAGATGGTTATGTTTCCTAACCATAGACATGATTTGTCATTTGATAAACGAGATCACATCATTAGGAGAATGATGTGGTTGACCTGACCCATTCCGTTAGCTTAGCACTTGATCGTTTTAGTTTACTGCTATTGCTTTCTTCATAACTTATACATGTTCCTATGACTATGAGATTATGCAACTCCCGATTACCGGAGGAACACTTTGTGTGCTACCAAATGTCACAACATAACTGGGTGATTATAAAGGTGCTCTATAGGTGTTTCCGATGGTACTTGTTGAGTTGGCATATATCGAGACTAGGATTTGTCACTCCGATTGTCGAAGAGCTATCTCTGGGCCCTCTCGGTAATGCACATCACTATAAGCCTTGCAAGCAATGTAACTAATGAGTTAGTTGTGGGATGATGCATTACGAAACGAGTAACGAGACTTGCCGGTAACGAGATTGAACTAGGTATTGAGATACCGACGATCGAATCTCGGGCAAGTAACATACCGATGACAAAGGGAACAACGTATGTTGTTATGCGGTTCGACCGATAAAGATCTTCGTAGAATATGTAGGAGCCAATATGGGCATCCACGTTCCGCTATTGGTTATTGATCGGAGAAGTGTCTCGGTCATATCTACATAGTTCTCGAACCCATAGGGTCCGCATGCTTAACGTTCGTTGATGATATAGTATTTATGAGTTATGTATGTTTGTCGGCGTTCTGGGAACGGGAGTCCCCAGACTAGCCCGCCTGCGGCCCACGGCGTGGCTGGCAGGCCTGTACGACCCATCTTCATCAACAAGGAAGAAGACCCTCGCGAGGGGCCAAGCCTCGCACGGCGGACGACACAAGACTTCCTCAGAAGCGGCCTCACCAGGCTGGTTCGTGAGGGGCGGAGAGTTCAAGGTCGGGCAAACCTCGTGAGGTTCTCATGACGTAAGCCATGACGATCGAGACCAGGCGGGCGCCAGCGCGCGCAGCGTCCTTGTTTCCTCTTTGGTGCTAAGGGGGCAAGCGCAGGCGCAGAGTACCGAGGCATCAAGCAAAGGTTTCCATATTGGTGCAATGAGACCAAGACCAGAAGGACCGCAAGACGTAGGTCACCATGGAGCCCAGGACGACGTCACCACCAGAACCTTTGGCAGGTGAAGACTACCTTTTGTCAGGATAGCTTGTACTATTTGTCCCCCTTCAAACTGGCCGTTGTGGGATCCCTTCCTGCTCAATATTTGGGAAGAGGATCAGGGCCCCTATAAATAGGACTAGCCACCACCATAGCTGAAAAGGGAAAAAAGATCATCCTCAACCACACAAGTTCACCAAGCACAAGAATGCCTCAACCTCAGGAGGTTGTTCTTCCCCTTGTACTGTTCGTCCTCAGCCCAAGAGGCAATCTACCACCACCACACTGGAGTAGGGTATTACACCACAGCGGTGGCCCGAACCAGTATAAATCTTGCGTCCTTTGTGTTGCGAGTTCGTCGAGTTAGTTCGTGAGATCTTAGCTAAGTTAGGACGTGGATCGATAGGGGGGAGATCTTCGCGCGCACCCCAAGTTCGAACCTTAAGGATTTAGCCAGAACCCGTGATTCGACATTTGGTGTGCCAGGTAGGGGTGCGCTGGAGTCTTCGTTCCGTCGGCTCATGCTCCACCATCTCCACGCCCGCCCCCCATGGCGGACGCCCCTCCAACTGGATCTACCGGTGCCCACGACGGCACTCGGGGGCTCCGAGCCCTTGCCCCCGCCTTGCGGCAGGTGCAGTGGCCACCCAAGTTCAAGCCAGAGATGCCGCCGTGCTACGATGGCGCGGCGGACCTGTCGGCTTTCTTGCTAGCATACGAGGAGGCCGTTCTGGAAGCCCAGGGTGACGACAAGATCATGGCCAACTGGTTCCCAATGGCCCTTGTGGGCGCGCCGCGCTCCTGGCTCCTCACTTGCCGGAGTCTTCCGTCACCACCTGGGAGGGGCTGCGCAGCCTCTTCGTCACTCACTTCGGGGAACCGGCGGCCCCCGTCGTCGCAGCTCTACTCGGCGGTTCGCAAGCACCACCCTTAGATCAGCACGTCAAGCTGTACCTTCACCAGATCGGCGTCGCTTCCAAGCGCCCGGGGCTCCGCCCGGCTGGGCCGCGCCTGAGGCCAACCTCACCTTCGACTCGGAGGACCATCCCGCCTACATCATCGGTTCGGGTGCGCTCCCGATGCCGTGCGCACCCACCATCAGCCACGTATCCATCACCAAGACGCTCGTCGACGGTGGCGCCGGCCTCAATGTGCTCTCTGTCGAGGCCTTCAGCCTCCTTCACGTACCGTTTGAGCGAGTCCGCCCTAGCAAGCCCTTCTCGGGAGTTGGCGGAGGCCCCGCCCGCTCCCTGGGACAGATCCGCCTCCCCGTGACCTTCGGCACGCGCGACAACTACCACACCGAGCTCATCGACTTCGACATCACCCACATTGGCCTCTCATACAACGACATCCTCGGGTACCCAGCTCTGGCCTAGTTCATGGTAGCAACCCATCCTGCTTACAATCTCATGAAGATACCGAGGAGCCAGGGTCTCCTCACCATCAAGGGGACGCCAAGGAGGCCCTGGCGATGCTCAAGCTTGCCCTAAAGGCTGCCGCGACAGCACGACCCACCGACGCGGATACCTCCAAGGCCAAGGGAGCCGTGCCAACCAAGAAGAAGCAGTTCTTCACTCAGGCCAAGGCAGAAACCAAGCAAGTGTTGGTCGAGGAGGACGGGTCCTCAGGGGCAACCTTTATCATAGGCGCCCGCTGTTGGGGAACGTAGTAATTTGAAAAAAAATTCCAACGCACACGCAAGATCATGGTGATGCATAGCAACGAGAGGGGAGAGTGTTGTCCACGTACCCTCATAGACCGAAAGCGGAAGCGTTAGCACAACACGATTGATGTAGTCGTACGTCTTCACGATCCGACCGATCAAGTACCGAACGTACAACACCTCCGAGTTCAGCACACATTTAGCCCGACGACGTTCCTTGAACTCCGATCCAGCCGAGTGTTGAGAAAGAGAGTTTCGTCAACATGACGGCGTGGTGACGATGTTGATGTTCTACCAATGCAGGGCTTCGCCTAAGCACCGCTACAGTATTATCGAGGTGACTATGGTGGAGGGGGGCACCGCACACGGCTAAGAGATGATCAACTTGATCAACTTGTGTGTCTAGAGGTGCCCCCGCCCCTGTATATAAAGGAGCAAGGGGGAGAGGTGCGGCCAGCCTTGGGGCGCGCCAGGAGGAGTCCTACTCCCACCAGGAGTAGGACTCCCCCCTTTCCTAGTTGGAATAGGACTTGGGAGGGGGGAAGAAGGAAAGAGGGGGCCGGCCCCCTTTGCCCTAAACCAATTCGGTTTGGGCCTTGGGGGGGGGGGGTGCCCCACACTTCCCTTGCTTCCCTCATTTTGCACTAAGGCTCATGTAGGCCCATTAAACCCCCGGGGGGTTCCGGTAACCTCCCAGTACTCCGGTAAAATCCCGATTTCACCCGGAACACTTCCGATATCCAAACATAGGCTTCCAATATATCAATCTTCATGTCTCGACCATTTCGAGACTCCTCGTCATGTCCGTGATCACATCCGGGACTCCGAACAACCTACGGTACATCAAAACATATAAACTCATAATATAACTGTCATCATAGTGTTAAGTGTGCGGACCCTACGGGTTCGAGAACTATGTAGACATGACCGAGACATGTCTCCGGTCAATAACCAATAGCGGAAACTGGATGCTCATATTGGCTCCTACATATTCTACGAAGATCTTTATCGGTCAGATCGCATAGCAACATACGTTGTTCCCTTTGTCATCGGTATGTTACTTGCCCGAGATTCGATCGTCGGTATCTCAATACCTAGTTCAATCTCGTTACCGGCAAGTCTCTTTACTCGTTCCATAATACATCATCCTGCAATTAACTCATTAGTTGAAATGCTTGCAAGGCTTAAGTGATGTGCATTACCGAGAGGGCCCAGAGATACCTCTCCGACAATCGGAGTGACAAATCCTAATCTCGAAATACGCCAACCCAACAAGTACCCCTGGAGACACCTGTGGAGCACCTTTATAATCACCAAGTTATGTTGTGACGTTTGGTAGCACACAAAGTGTTCCTCCGGTAAACGGGAGTTGCATAATCTCATAGTCATAGGAACATGTATAAGTCATGAAGAAAGCAATAGCAACAAACTAAACGATCAAGTGTTATGCTAACAGAATGGGTCAAGTCAATCACATCATTCTCCTAATGATGTGATCCCGTTAATCAAATGACAACCCATGTCTATGGTTAGGAAACTTAACCATCTTTGATCAACAAGCTAGTCAAGTAGAGGTATACTAGTGACACTCTGTTTGTCTATGTATTCACACATGTATTATATTTCCGGTTAATACAATTCTAGCATGAATAATAAACATTTATCATGATATAAGGAAATAAAAAATAACTTTATTATTGCCTCTAGGGAATATTTCCTTCAGTCTCCCACTTGCACTAGAGTCAATAATCTAGATTACACAGTAATGATTCTAACACCCATGGAGCCTTGGTGCTGATCATGTTTTGCTCGTGGAAGAGGCTTAGTCAGCGGGTATGCTACATTCAGATCCGTATGTATCTTGCAAATTTCTATCTCTCCCACCTGGACTAGATCCCGGATGGAATTGAAGCGTCTCTTGATGTGCTTGGTTCTCTTGTGAAATCTGGATTCCTTCGCCAAGGCAATTGCACCAGTATTGTCACAAAAGATTTTCATTGGACCCGATGCACTAGGTATGACACCTAGATCGGATATGAACTCCTTCATCCAGACTCCTTCGTTTGCTGCTTCCGAAGCAGCTATGTACTCCGCTTCACATGTAGATCCGCCACGACCCTTTGTTTAGAACTGCACCAACTGACAGCTCGACCATTCAATGTAAACACATATCCGGTTTGCGATTTAGAATCATCCTGATCAGTGTCAAAGCTTGCATCAACGTAGCAGTTTACGATGAGCTCTTTGTAACCTCCATAATCGAGAAACATATCCTTAGTCCATTTCAGGTATTTCAGGATGTTCTTGACTGCTGTCCAGTGATCCACTCCTGGATTAATTTGGTACCTCCCTGCTAGACTTATAGCAAGGCACACATCAGGTCTGTTACACAGCATTGCATACATGATAGAGCCTATGGCTGAAGCATAGGGAACATCTATCATTTTCTCTCTATCTTCTGCAGTAGTCGGGCATTGAGTCTTACTCAACTTCACACCTTGTAACACAGGCAAGAACCCTTTCTTTGCTTGATGCATTTTGAACTTCTTCAAAACTTTGTCAAGGTATGTGCTTTGTGAAAGCCCAATTAAGCGTCTTGATCTATCTCTATAGATCTTGATGCCCAATATATAAGCAGCTTCACCGAGGCCTTTCATTGAAAAACTCTTATTCAAGTATCCCTTCATGCTAGCCAAAAATTCTATATCATTTCCAATCAACAATATGTCATCCACATATAATATTAGAAATGCTGCAGAGCTCCCACTCACTTTCTTGTAAATACAGGCTTCTCCAAAAGTCTGTATAAAACCAAATGCTTTGATCACACTATCAAAGCATTTATTCCAACTCTGAGAGGCTTGCACCAGTCCATAAATGGATTGCTGGAGCTTGCACACTTTGTTAGCTCCCTTTGGATCGACAAAACCTTCTGGTTGCATCATATACAACTCTTCTTCCAGAAATCCATTCAAGAATGCAGTTTTGACATCCATCTGCCATATTTAATAATCATAAAACGCGGCGGTTGCTAACATGATTCAGACAGACTTAAGCATCGCTACGGGTGACAAGGTCTCATCATAGTCAATCCCTTGAACTTGTCGAAAACCTTTCGCAACAAGTCGAGCTTTGTAGATAGTAACATTACCATCAGTGTTAGTCTTCTTCTTGAAGATCCACTTATTCTCAATTGTTTGCCGATCAGCGGGTAAGTCAACCAAAGTCCACACTTTGTTCTCATACATGGATCCCATCTCAGATTTCATGGCTTCAAGCCATTTTGCGGAATCTGGGCTCACCATCGCTTCTTCATAGTTCGTAGGTTCATCATGATCTAGTAGCATGACTTCCAGAACAGGATTACCGTACCACTCTAGTGCAGATCTTACTCTGGTTGACCTACGAGGTTCAGTAATAGCTTGATCTAAAGTTTCATGATCATCATCATTAACTTCCTCACTAATTGGTGTAGGTGTTGCAGAAACCGTTTTCTATGATGAACTACTTTCCAATAAGAGAGTAGGTACAGTTACCTCATCAAGTTCGACTTTCCTCCCACTCACTTCTTTCGAGAGAAACTCCTTCTCTAGAAAAACTCCGAATTTAGCAACAAAAGTCTTGCCTTCGGATCTGTGATAGAAGGTGTACCTGTCGTGGTTCTAACTTTGACAGTGATGTAGGGGGGTATGTATGGAGAGGCTAGATCTTAGCTATGGAGGAGTTGTAAGCACACGAGGATTACGAGTTCAGGCCCTTCTCGGAGGAAGTAATAGCCCTACGCCTCGGTGCCCAGAGGCGGTCGACTGAATTATGTGTGTATGAATAACAGGGGTGCCCACCCTTGATACTGAGGAGGGGGGTGGCTTATATAGAGTTCGCCAGGCCCCTCCAGCCCTCAGTAATGCAAGGTTTAAAGTACATTAAGACTGGGGGTTACTGGTAACGCCCCTATTAAAGTGCTATGATGACCGTAAAAGCTACTTAATGACCGACCGTTTGCGTGCAGGGTGACTTTAGATCTCCTGGCAGTCGAGTGGTTGGAATTTGGTCGAGTGATTGCTTCGTGGTCGAGTGTCTTGAATCTGTCGAGTGGGATACCTCCAAGTCGATTGAAAGGTGACTTCTTCTAGGGATGTCCTTGGGTAGGGTACTTAGGACAGGTCCATGCCCCTATCCTAGGTACATAGCTTCATCATTAGCCCCCGAATGGATCGAGGTTCGAGTGGGGAAGGAGTTGGGGATCTTTCCGACTGGTTCTTCATGTTATATGAACGTCTTGTTTTGGATCAATTGTCACGGATGACGTTGTCAACTTCTTTCAGTCGCCTTGATCCATTCTTGGCCTCTTGTCGAGTGAATTTCTTTACTTGTGAAGTTCCGAGTGATGGTGTGAAAGGGATCTTCTTTTTGACGAGTTGTTCTGTGGCCCGCGGATTTTGCGGGATTTGAATTTCGGGAAGCGCGCGGGACGGGGGCGGCCGCAGTAATCGTATGGGATAGGACGGAAGCTCCTCAATCCCCGCGCCACCTTTTTCGCCACGTACCGCGCGCGCGCCTGTTGCGGGATTTGACGGGATTGCCTGGGCCTACCAGTCAGCCACTCGGAAGCGACCTCTTATAAGCTGCCAGCTCGGGACCCCCGAACAGTGGCCTTCACTTTTCCCCCTTCCTTCACAAGATCCTCCGCCACCTCCGCTCCCACCTTGGTGCCATAGGTCTGTTCGAGCTTCACCGACGATGATGGTGAAGGAGAAGGCGTCGGCTCTGGAGCGCGCGAAGAAGGCGGCGGTGCAGGGGAAGGGGAAGAAGTCCACTCGGGGCGGATCTTCCTCGGGGACTACTCTGCCCAAGGATTGGATCTAGGGCGAATGGATGTCGTCGGTGATTCGGCAGGATGATCTCGATGATCTGGTCGAGGGGGGATTCATTCCCCACGAATCTGCGCGCCTCCTGGGGAAAGAAGTCGAACCCCAGCCTCTTGATGGTGAGTGCGTCCTCCTCGCCACCCATATCGATCGTGGATTCTCTCTGCCTCCTCATCCTTTTTTCTGGAGCTTCTTGAACTTCTTCGTAGTGCAGCTCCATCACTTTACTCCCAATTCTATTGTGTATCTTGCTGCTTTCGTTTCCTTGTGTGAGAACTTCTTGGGTTGCCGCCCCCATTGGGGACTCTTCAAGCACATCTTCACTTGCCGCTCTCAGTCGGTCAAGAAGGCCAAGTCGAGTGACGAACGGACGCAGGTGATCCAGCTGTGCGGAGGGCCTGGCGATCCAGATGAGGGGAAAAAGTTCCTTTCCGTTTATCACTTTTCCGAGTCAGTCCGTGGGTGGCAGTCGACTTGGTTTTACTGTAAAGACCAGGTGACCTTAGGACAGTCGACCGGGCTTCCCCCTTTTTCTCTGAATCGAGCACAAAAACCTACCTCTCTAAAAGTGACGCCGGAGGAAAAGGCGCAAGTCAAGGTGCTGGTCAGCCGAGTGGTTCAGCTTGTCCGCGACGGTGTGACTGGCATGGACTTGTTGGAAGTCTTCCTTCGGAGGCGCATCCAACCGCTTCAGGCTCGTGATCACCCGATGTGGCTGTACTCGGGTCTCGAAGACACCACTCGGATTCACCCAGAGGAGGTCACTAATGAGATGTTGGAAGGGTGGCTGTCGAGTATCACAGGGAACAAGGACAACCCCCGAGGAGCCAGGAGGATTCCTCCACTCGACCAAACATACGAAGTGGACAAGGTCTGACCTTGCGTTTCTGACTGTGATCTTGCTTTCTTTATTTGTTCTTTTTCGATCAGTCAATTGACTTTTGTCTCGTTTGTTGTCCCCTAGGCCACTACTGAGATGTACTCGACACCCAATGGAGCACAGCAGACCGAGGAAGGAGAGGCGAGCGGAGGCGAAAGTGGAGACAAGGGAGAAGAGTGGGAATCTGATGGCGAAGGAGAGGGGGATGACGACGACGACTCCAGTGAAGAGGAGGAGGAGGAAGAAGTCGAACCTCCCCACTCGGAACGGTGATCCAAGTTTACACACGACCCTGCGTGGGAACGTGGTAAGGCGACTATCCCTGTTGGGCAGTCGTCGAAGCGCCCTCGAACCTCATCTCCAGCACCGACAGAAAAAGCTCCCAAGCACCCACGCGCGACGCCGTCCAAGCCGCCCAAGGCTCTGCCCAAGATGAAGATGACTGTCCCCACCATTTCTGGGTAATAGTAGAATTTGTTTTCCTTTGTCAAACGTGACGGACTCTTGGTCGACTCATTGAATAAGCTGACTGACTTTCGAAATTTGCAGTGCTGCCACCTCGGAGATCTTCGCCAAGGACGATGATCAAGAGATGGAAGACACTGTTACCTCCAACCCCGGTACGATTACTGATGCTCTGCTTTTAGTCGACTGACGATTTCTTATAATTCCGGTCGATTGGATTTTTCTTGTAGCTCCTCCTCATGTCATTGACCTCCCTGATGATGACGATGAAGTGCCGCTGAGGGCGCGAAGGAACAGGAGGGCGCCGGCTGGCAAGACCCCAGAAACTACTCCGGCGCCTAAGGCCGCAGTCCGGGAGGGTGGTGATACCACTCGGGTTTCTGTGACCTTCACTGAACCTCTGACGAGTGTCCGGCCTTCGACGTCGACTGCAAATCAGCCTTCGCTTTTTGCCACACACCACGTCCCTGAGGACCAAGTGGGTGCCGCTAAAGAGGCTATACGCCAGGCGGGGATCATGATGGAGCAAGTGAAGGTGGTTCGGGAAGCCAACCAAGCAGCTTATGACGCGAGCTCAGCTCTTCAGAGCAACGTCTAGGTCAGTCGATTCACCGCTTGTTCTGTTAGGATATGCTATCTGAAGAATCTCTTTTCCGAATATCTTTATATCTGTACGCCCACTGGGTGTGTCTATTAATCTTTTTGATGAGTGGGGGCATGCTAAGTGCACCCACTAGGTGTAGTCCCCGAGACTACGGTGGACTTCTGGCAGTCGACTGTAGTCTTTATATTATGTTGCTTTAGCTGAACTTCTTCACTCGGTCTGGTCAGGCCATGTCGAATGGAATTGTACACGGTCGGCTGCGGGCAGTTGATTTTTTTTGGTCGAACCAGTGGGGGCATGCTGAGTGCACCCACTGGGTGTAGTCCCCGAGACTACTGTCGAATGTTTTTGATTCGGCTCTAGTCTTAGAAACACCATCATTGTCTCTTGGTTAGTCGGAAGCAACTTATCTTGGATGTCTGTCGACTGATTTTTTGCGGAAATCCTGTGAACTTGTGGCTCGCTACACTGAGTTGGAGAACAAACAGATCCAGCTGAACCTTGACTTGAAGCTTGCTCAGGAGAACTTGCAGAAGGCGAGGGACTTATTCTAGTAGTTGTTCCTTATGGATTTTTGTGCTCCCGAAGTCCGACCTTTTTACTTGATGTTCTAGATATCAAACCATATCTATGGGTGGATTACGCTAGCACATCAAGGAGAACATTAGAAGCGGAGTGCTAAATGTCTCTCGGTCGATCATCCAGATTTTGTCCCCTTGGCCTCGCTAAGGTGAAATCTGAGAAAGTGTTATCTTCCTTTGCATCTGCATCGTCCATCGCTATTCATCATGGTAGTATGTTGTGTTGTCAGCACCCTTGACGCGGTTGTTGATAAAACCTTGATGATTGTGGAAATGCTCAAGTTCTTGAGAGCACGCACAAGCGCTACGTGTTATCATCGGCACTAACTGGGATTCCTCTCAGTTTCCTCGGCAATGCTATGACCCTTTCAAACAGTGAATTCACTCTCTATTGTTGGGTTCTTCCCCAGTTACCAGAATCATTCCCAGCATTTGCATTTTGTTCCCAGCTTGCACCGCCAATGTGCCATTCTACCATGGGTCTCTTCCATTTCCGGTGATAAGCAAAAATCATCCATTGCGTTGTCTTCAACAAGGTAGTCCACATCATCCATTCCAGTCCGGGTGTACCATTCCTTTGCACTCCGCCAAACGATCGTTGTGAATTGCCTTAGGCTGGTATGAAGAGTTTCAATGATCTCTGAATCAAAAGTAATTCTTTTTGCCACTTAGGGGAATAGCTCTTTGCGTCACTTTTCCCAAGGTGCCCGTTACGGAATCCTGGCAGTTATTTCTTCGCCACCTTGACACCATCCACCATTTTACCTAAGCGTGGAATGGTTGCCTACCAATTTGAACCTTCATCATCCATTTCTTTACCATCATTCCTAATGTGTGTTTGGTGTCTCAACTCAAGAGTTGTTCTTACGTCTCTCCATGAACTGATCTTGAGTTGCTTGATCTTCAAAGACGAGTAAATCCTGTAGGGTTTCCCCCTTCTTTCTATTGTTGTGTCGAGTGAAGATCTCAAAAGCAAAGACGTCAAGACCAAAATGATGGAATGAATCAACCTCTTTGAGAAGGACATTTGGATCATGAAGATTGTGATAGTTTTTTGACTCCCCCTTTTCCTTTTACCTCACGTCTTGAATCTCGGGGCGAGATCCTCGTTTAGTGGGGGTGAGCTGTCACAGCCCCAGATCAGCCCTTGTTTGTTTTTGCTTTAGCATCCATGCATCATGCTTAAATTTTATGAAATTTGAAATGGGGATTGCTCAAACCCTAGCACCAGATCAAATCAACTAGGTTCAAATAAAAATATTCTCAATGAACCCAAAATGCTCTTCAGAAAAGTTCATTATTTTTGGATTGGTCTAGAACCTCTCCCAAAAATGGTGCACTTTTTCCTAGGCCATTCTGGATTTTTGAATTAAATCATTACTTATTTGCATTTGGGCATTTAAATACTATAAAATATTATTAAATGCTCAAACAATCCCAAACTGAAATGTTTACTGTAGGATATATTTCCAACAGTGGTCATGAGCAGTTGCATGATTTTTGGGATTGATTTAGTATTTTTAATAAAGCCACAAAGTTGCAGAAAATAGAAAAGAGAAAGAAAGAGAGAGAGAATCTTACCTGGCGCTCACCTGGTAGCCAAACCGGCCCAGCACTGCAGCTGGCCGGCCCAGCCCACCAGTGCAGCCCCTCCGTCGTCTTCCTCCCCTCGCCCCGAAGCAGCTGCGTGCCCGGCGCGCAGGCGAGCCGCGCCAGCTCCTCCTTGCCTGCCTGGCTACCCCCTCGTCGCCCTGGTCGCCTCCCGCGACGCCACGCAACCCCCCCGACGCTCTCTCACTCTCTCTGGATCTCTTCCCTTCCTCTGTTCTCCCCACCGAGAGCCGCCGCCGACGTCGCTCGCAACCACCGCGGCCACAGCCACTTCCTCGCTCCCTCTCTGCGTACCCGAGCTCAGCCCGGACCCCAAGCCCCTCTACGTCGACCCACCGAAGCCCGGATGCCCCAAGACGATGCCGCGGCGCTTCTTCCCCGACCACGGCCGCCGGATGCCGCCGTCCGATTCATCCTCTCCGCCATCTCCCCGAGCACGCCGACCTGCTCTTCGAACTCACTGTGAGCTCCTACGCCTCCCCTCTCTCTTCCCCGCCTCGATTGCGCCCTGCAGCCTCGATCCCACCGGAGCCGGAGCTTGCTTGCCGCCGTCCATGTCTCTGTCGCGGCTAGAACCCACATGTGTCGCGCCCGAGCACGCTGTCGTCCTCAGCGTGCTCCCAGGAACCCAAAGCACCTAACCACTCGTCCTCCCGTGCACCGCAGCGCCGGTCCCGCGAACCCCCGAGCTCCGGCCGCCGCCTAAGTGGTCGCCGCCGTCGACCCCGGCCTCCCCGTGCCCAGCTGCGTGCGCCCCTAGATGCGCAGGAGCACGGGCTCCCTCTTGGTGCCCTCAGCGCGACCAGCCGCGGGCTGTAGCGCCGTCCCGAGCAACTCCGGCGAGGTCTCGCCGTCGCCGTGGTCGCCGGCGTCACTTGCTGACGTGGCTGGCTTAATTAGCCACTAAACACCGCACCGTGTCACTGGCACTGGGCCCCACGCTTTAATTAATCTTAGTTTATTTTTTGTTTAGTTTAGTCTAATTGCAGTGGCCCCACGCGCCAGTTTTGACCGTGCTGACGTGGCCGTTGACTGGGCCCACACGTCAGCGGCACTAACCAGCCCCAGTCACTGACCAGTGGACCCCACTGGCCAGGTTTGACCAGCAGCAGCGTCTGTTGACCTGCTGACGTCATAGTGACACAATGCTGACGCAATAAGTATTTTCTGGATTTATTTTTATACAGGAAATTCCAGAAAATTGTATAAACTTCTAAAAATCATAGAAATTCAACCGTAACTCCAAATTAAATAATTTATATATGAAAAATTATCAGAAAAATTCAAGGAATCCATCTGTACCATTTTCATGCATGTTCGAACAACTTGTAGCTGCTGTTTAGCACAAATCAATTAAATGGCATTTGAATAATCACATATGGAGTTTGAATTTGAATCTTGTATTCAAACCAACTTCATTTAATCTGTTGCTAGTTGCATTAGCTCAAAACACATTCATATTGCCATGTCATGAGCATGCATCATATTGTGCATTGCATTGATTGTATTTCTTCTTTGTTGCCAGTATCTGTTCCCTCCCGGTAGACGATGTTCCGACGTTGTGATCGTTGACACTGATGAAGACTCAATGTTATCTTCAGAAGTGCCAGGCAAGCAAAACCCCCTTGTTCATTGCGATAAAATTCCACTCTCTCGCTCCTGCTCTCTTTTACTGCATTAGGATAACATCGATTCATTTGTTACTTGCTGCGGTAGTTGAACCCCTTTATCCTCTGCATGACCTGTCATTCCACAGTAATTAGATGAAACCCACTAGCATGAGTAGGAGTTGTTTGAGCCTTGATGTGCCTACTCATTCATGCTTGTTTGTCATGCCTGCTACTGCTTAGAGTTGAGTCAGGTCTGACTCATCGGGGATAAATCAGAGGTGTGTGAACATGTCCTACTGTGTGTGAGCTAAGTGTGTGAACACGATTTGGTAAAAGGTAATGGTGAGAGGCCATGTAGGAGTACATGGTGGGTTGTCTCATTGAAGCCGTCCTTAGGAACTGAGTTCTGTGTTTGTGATCCATGATTCAGCTACTACCATGCATTGGGCCCTGAAATATGACCCCGCTCGACTTCTTATTCACCCTTGTCCTCTGTCCAGGAGTTGCAAGTAGTTTTTGGTGTTTGTAGCCTACTGGAGGCCGTGGACAGCGCTAACCGTAGGGGTGGGCTGTGATGCGGTAGGTACGTGGCCGGGAATACCGGGCACCCGTTAGGTGTCACGGAACCCTGTACACATTGTTCGGGGCCGTATGGGAAACCTCGGCCGGACTCCCTGCGGATGGAACCTGGATAGGCGATAAACCTGGACTAGAGACTTAGGTGTTTAGGTAGGTCGTGGTCTACACCCACGTCGGCTTTCGCTTGAAGTCTGCCGAGCACATGTCCTGTGCAGACGCTAAGTGGTGGAAACATGTATGAAGAAGTACACCCCTGCAGGGTTAACATCATCTATTCGAATAGCCGTGTCCGCGGTAAAGGACTTCTGGGTTGCTTATATCAGTTCATAGACAAGTGAAAGTGGATACTCTAAAATACGCAAGATAAGCGTGAGTGCTATGGATGGCGTTCTCATAGGGAGACGGGAGCGGATCCATAGTGGTGTATTGATATGGTGAATATGTGGACTCGTGTGCGCCACCTCAAAAGAGTTACTTGCAGTCGTAGTTCAGGATAGCCACCGAGTCAAAGCTGGCTTGCTGCAGTTAAACCCCACCATCCCCTTTGTTGATAATGATGCATATGTAGTTAGTTCTGATGTAAGTCTTGCTGGGTACATTTGTACTCACGTTGCTTAATTTATGTTTTTGCAGAGAGACTTCAGTCTCGCTAGTAGTTCCACGTGGACTTCGCCGTTTAGCTTGTTACCTCAGCTACGATCTTGTGCCCTCGGCAGGATCTGATAGATAGTCAGGCTTCTCAGCCTTTTTCATTTATAGATGTCTGTACTCAGACATGATAGCTTCCGCTTGTGCTTTGATTTGTATGCTCTGAATGTTGGGTCATGAGACCCTTGTTTGTAATATCTCGCTCCTCGGAGCCTAATGAATACTTACTTGTGTCGTAGAGTCATGTTGTGATGCCTTGTTGTAGTTGCACATATCAAGCATATTGCGTGTATGATTGAAATGCTTGGTATGTGTGGGATCTGACTATCTAGTTGTTTATCCTTAGTAGCCTCTCTTACCGGGAAATGTCTCCTAGTGTTTCCACCGAGCCATGGTAGCTTGCTACTGCTCCGGAACACTTAGGCTGGCCGGCATGTGTCCTTCTTCGTTCCTGTGTCTGTCCCTTCGGGGAAATGTCACGTGATGAATACTAGAGTCCTGTTAGCCCGCTACAGCCCGGTTCACCGGAGTCCTGCTAGCCCAGTGCTACAGCCTGGATTCACTCGCTGATGACCGACACGTTCGATGCTGGGTCATGGATGCCTGTCCTTGTGAGTCTGTGCCACTTTGGGTTTACGACTAGCCATGTCAGCCTGGGCTCCTTATCATATGGATGCTAGCGACACTATCATATACGTGTGCCAAAAGGCGCAAACGGTCCCAGGCAAAGGTAAGGCGACACCCGTGGGAATACCGTGCGTGAGGCCGCAAAGTGATATGAGGTGTTACATGCTAGATCGATGTGGCATTGAGTCGGGGTCCTGACAGTGTTGGTATCAGAGCTTGACTGCCTGTAGGATTACCAAGCCAAACTGGTCGAAGTTGAGTCTAGAAATTCTTTAGTTATATAAGGGAATTGATTGTGGGATGGAACGTAAGGCTCTTTTTTCTCCTTATACCTTATGCCTTCTGATCCGAGTCATCTTATCCTTCCTACGGGGTTAAGGAACTAGGCTATCTCCTCTTTCTATCAGGATCACGTGTTACTAATCAGTAGACTTATAAGATTGTTGGATTTAAGTCTCAGTTCAGTTCCTACTACTTCCGTATGTTAATTGTTGATCTCGAAACCTTGATATTGTGCTTCTGAGTGGTTATGCCACCATTTTTGTGAATGTCTCAAATCTTTTCTGAGCATTTACAGCCGTTATGCTGTCCGAGTCATCCCAGGTTTCTAAACAGTCTGATGCATTTGCAAATCCTTTCTTTCCGTTCCCGATGTCGTTTATGGTCAGAATAAGCACACTAACCGGTGTGTTGAGGTAATTTATTGCCTCGACATATATGTTGGAGCTACTATTATGACCCTAGGTGTTTTAGGGAGTCACCTAGTAATCTAGCAACGTTTTGTGTTCCCAGTGTGATGATTCTGGTCGTCATTATCGAAAGCATCCCGTGATGCCATTTAGTTAGTAGGCATTCTATTTCTGGGTTCTGAACCCGAGATTCACCCCATTTACCTCATGTTGATAGTGTTGCTAGTTCCTTTAGGAAATTAGTAACTTTTGCATTAGTCCTCGAGGTCCATGGTATTTTCCTTCTTCCAAATACTATGAACCACTTATGGCAGTAGTTTGTTGAATCAAAAGATCATAATCGGAGTACTCTTGAGGAGTTCTCCATTCATAAATCGTGACTCTGCCAGTCCTACCTCTCTGCATGGGTTATCCGGAAGAAACATGTTGAACTTGGTTCGACATACTAATCTATGCATCCAAAACTCAGAAAATTATATGCTCTTTGAGTTGTCCCTCCTTAATTGTTTTCTGACCTCCATCTATCAATTGATAATCAAGAGTATGCTTGCATCCGCTCATCGATGCCTATTACTCTTGTGGTCCGTCAAGCCATTCTGTCCTGAATGACTTGGAGAAACAAACTCCGGTACCTCATCCATATCTAGGATTGGGTCAAAGTAGTTGTATTTCGCAGATCAAATGCCAATCCAGCTTTTGGTTCTGTTCTACCTTGGAGTATTACCCCCTTTATGTCAGAATTGTCATGAGAACTGTACCAACTCTCATGAATTTTGACGTAGTGATTCTCACCATCATTAGTCATTCCTCGGTCCTCGTGTTGATGCAACCGGAATACCGACAAACGAATTGTGATGTGTGAAATCAATACTCCTAGCAACCTCGTTGCTTGGTAGTTAAAGGATAATAATTTCATTCTTAGCGTGTTGGTTTTTGAATCATCCTTCTAAGACTGATCGTGCTACCTAGTCCTTATTTCTGTGCACCCTTCGATTGATGAGTTAGGATCTTGTCAAGTCCTCACTCATTTGATCATATCGTCTTGCCCTCAAAAGCGAGATTGTTCTCGAGCTTAGTAACATACCGGTGGTTCGTGATTTTCCAAATATCTTCTCGGAAGTATTACCAGGTTGTCCCCTGACTGTTATGTTGAGCTCGTGATCAAGTTGGTTTCTTGTGAACCACCTTCTCTCCAATAATCAATGTTAGATATCCCTGAGCTAGTTGGTTAAGCTAGACAACAACTTGGAGAGTTGTAAGATATAAGCTTGTCCGATATAGTTCATTATAAGGATGTCTTGTATGTGTGTTGAAGAAAGTTGATATTTTCATCGACTGAACCTCGTGATCAGTTAATGGACCTATCATTTTTATCTAACCTTTGATTGGAGTATGGGCTATCATCCAATCAGACCAGAACCAACGATATTCGTAATGTTGTCTTACTCGTGGTTGATCCCTCGAGCATACACCATTATATCTTTTGGGTCTGACCAATGCTATCACTTGTTCACTTAACTATGGAATTCCTTTTAAAGGGAAACCCGGAAGAATTGTTGTTGAGCCCATTGACAACATCCTTATCTCCTCCATGATTTTGTTGAACATTAAGCTAGTGTTGGAAACTTTTGAAAGCATTTTCTTCATGCTAGCTCATGAAGTATTTGTTTGATGAAAGGAGTGACTTCCTCTTATACACGTGCATTTGGTGAAAGTTGCCGCCGTGAATTTGAGAAAGTTAGTTTTGCTTCCTCTGGAATCATCCCAAATCAGTCATGCACACGTGCGAAGTATTCTGTGGTCTGGAGACTTGCAACCTTCATTCCATAGGTGTCCCTAGCACACTAAGCCACTGATTGACTTGTTCAAGGAAAAGACGTCTATGCTTGGGATCTAATCCATGGACTTGCGTAAAGACTTCGATATCCTCGATTATGGTTCCCCACCTGAACTCGGTAGTGTTTTATGATAAGACTACTATGTGGTCATTCTTGTCTGGGACAACGTGTTCACATGTTTGTAGCAGAACCAGCTCATGTTTTGGAGCTTACTATCATAGTTCATTCCCCGAGAATCTCGCAACATCATCTCGTCGATTTGTGTTGCAAACTTTCATTTTCTTCCTAGACTCGATGAGTCTGGAATATCCTGACACCAACCAGATCCGAATCTCAGGCATATATGATGGTTTGGAACATTTCCCAAGAACTATAATATCGGTCCCTCGGAAACCGGTAAAGTGGATGTCGTGGCCAACACACCCAGCCGGAAGACCTGTTATTATAATATCTTGATTGGAGAAATTGGCCACCTCCCCATAAGGATCTCGTAGAATTTATTCTAGTAGTTGTTCCTTATGGATTTTTGTGCTCCCGAAGTCCGACCTTTTTACTTGATGTTCTAGATATCAAACCATATCTATGGGTGGATTACGCTAGCACATCAAGGAGAACATTAGAAGCGGAGTGCTAAATGTCTCTCGGTCGATCATCCAGATTTCGTCCCCTTGGCCTCGCTAAGGTGAAATCTGAGAAAGTGTTATCTTCCTTTGCATCTGCATCGTCCATCGCTATTCATCATGGTAGTATGTTGTGTTGTCAGCACCCTTGACGCGGTTGTTGATAAAACCTTGATGATTGTGGAAATGCTCAAGTTCTTGAGAGCACGCACAAGCACTACGTGTTATCATCGGCACTAACTGGGATTCCTCTCAGTTTCCTCGGCAATGCTATGACCCTTTCAAACAGTGAATTCACTCTCTATTGTTGGGTTCTTCCCCAGTTACCAGAATCATTCCCAGCATTTGCATTTTGTTCCTAGCTTGCACCGCCAATGTGCCATTCTACCATGGGTCTCTTCCATTTCCGGTGATAAGCAAAAATCATCCATTGCGTTGTCTTCAACAAGGTAGTCCACATCATCCATTCCAGTCCGGGTGTACCATTCCTTTGCACTCCGCCAAACGATCGTTGTGAATTGCCTTAGGCTGGTATGAAGAGTTTCAATGATCTCTGAATCAAAAGTAATTCTTTTTGCCACTTAGGGGAATAGCTCTTTGCGTCACTTTTCCCAAGGTGCCCGTTACGGAATCCTGGCAGTTATTTCTTCGCCACCTTGACACCATCCACCATTTTACCTAAGCGTGGAATGGTTGCCTACCAATTTGAACCTTCGTCATCCATTTCTTTACCATCATTCCTAATGTGTGTTTGGTGTCTCAACTCAAGAGTTGTTCTTACGTCTCTCCATGAACTGATCTTGAGTTGCTCGATCTTCAAAGACGAGTAAATCCTGTAGGGTTTCCCCCTTCTTTCTGTTGTTGTGTCGAGTGAAGATCTCGAAACCAAAGATGTCAAGACCAAAATGATGGAATGAGTCAACCTCTTTGAGAAGGACATTTGGATCATGAAGATTGTGATAGTTTTTTGACTCCCCCTTTTCCTCTTACCTCACGTCTTGAATCTCGGGGCGAGATTCTCGTTTAGTGGGGGTGAGCTGTCACAGCCCCAGATCAGCCCTTGTTTGTTTTTGCTTTAGCATCCATGCATCATGCTTAAATTTTATGAAATTTGAAATGGGGATTGCTCAAACCCTAGCACCAGATCAAATCAACTAGGTTCAAATAAAAATATTCTCAATGAACCCAAAATGCTCTTCAGAAAAGTTCATTATTTTTGGATTGGTCTAGAACCTCTCCCAAAAATGGTGCACTTTTTCCTAGGCCATTCTGGATTTTTGAATTAAATCATTACTTATTTGCATTTGGGCATTTAAATACTATAAAATATTATTAAATGCTCAAACAATCCCAAACTGAAATGTTTACTGTAGGATATATTTCCAACAGTGGTCATGAGCAGTTGCATGATTTTTGGGATTGATTTAGTATTTTTAATAAAGCCACAAAGTTGCAGAAAATAGAAAAGAGAAAGAAAGAGAGAGAGAATCTTACCTGGCGCTCACCTGGTAGCCAAACCGGCCCAGCACTGCAGCCCCTCCGTCGTCTTCCTCCCCTCGCCCCGAAGCAGCTGCGTGCCCGGCGCGCAGGCGAGCCGCGCCAGCTCCTCCTTGCCAGCCTGGCTACCCCCTCGTCGCCCTGGTCGCCTCCCGCGACGCCACGCAACCCCCCGACGCTCTCTCACTCTCTCTGGATCTCTTCCCTTCCTCTGTTCTCCCCACCGAGAGCCGCCGCCAACGTCGCTCGCAACCACCGCGGCCACAGCCACTTCCTCGCTCCCTCTCTGCGTACCCGAGCTCAGCCCGGACCCCAAGCCCCTCTACGTCGACCCACCGAAGCCCGGATGCCCCAAGACGATGCCGCGGTGCTTCTTCCCCGACCACGGCCGCCGGATGCCGCCGTCCGATTCATCCTCTCCGCCATCTCCCCGAGCACGCCAACCTCCTCTTCGAACTCACTGTGAGCTCCTATGCCTCCCCTCTCTCTTCCCCGCCTCGATTGCGCCCTGTAGCCTCGATCCCACCGGAGCCGGAGCTTGCTTGCTGCCGTCCATGTCTCTGTCGCGGCTAGAACCCACATGTGTCGCGCCCGAGCACGCTGTCGTCCTCAGCATGCTCCCAGGAACCCAAAGCACCTAACCACTCGTCCTCCCGTGCACCGCAGCGCCGGTCCCGCGAACCCCCGAGCTCCGGCCGCCGCCTAAGTGGTCGCCGCCGTCGACCCCGGCCTCCCCGTGCCCAGCTGCATGCGCCCCTAGATGCGTGGGAGCACGGGCTCCCTCTTGGTGCCCTCAGTGCGACCAGCCGCGGGCTGTAGCGCCGTCCCGAGCAACTCCGGCGAGGTCTCGCCGTCGCCGTGGTCGCCGGCGTCACTTGCTGACGTGGCTGGCTTAATTAACCACTAAACACCGCACCGTGTCACTGGCACTGGGCCCCACGCTTTAATTAATCTTAGTTTATTTTCTGTTTAGTTTAGTCTAATTGCAGTGGCCCCACGCGCCAGTTTTGACCGTGCTGACGTGGCCGTTGACTGGGCCCACACGTCAGCGGCACTAACCAGCCCCAGTCACTGACCAGTGGACCCCACTGGTCAGGTTTGACTAGCAGCAGCGTCTCTTGACCTGCTGACGTCATAGTGACGCAATGCTGACGCAATAAGTATTTTTTGGATTTATTTTTATACAGGAAATTCCAGAAAATTGTATAAACTTCTAAAAATCATAGAAATTCAACCGTAACTCCAAATTAAATAATTTATATATGAAAAATTATCAGAAAAATTCAAGGAATCCATATGTACCATTTTCATGCATGTTAGAACAACTTATAGCTGCTGTTTAGCACAAATCCATTAAATGGCATTTGAATAATCACATATGGAGTTTGAATTTGAATCTTGTATTCAAACCAACTTCATTTAATCTGTTGCTAGTTGCATTAGCTCAAAACACATTCATATTGCCATGTCATGAGCATGCATCATATTGTGCATTGCATTGATTGTATTTCTTCTTTGTTGCCGGTATCTGTTCCCTCCCGGTAGACGATGTTCCGACGTTGTGATCGTTGACACTGATGAAGACTCAATGTTATCTTCAGAAGTGCCAGGCAAGCAAAACCCCCTTGTTCATTCTGATAAAATCCCACTCTCTCGCTCCTGCTCTCTTTTACTGCATTAGGACAACATCGATTCATCTGTTACTTGCTGCGGTAGCTAAACCCCTTTATCCTCTGCATGACCTGTCATTCCACAGTAATTAGATGAAACCCACTAGCATGAGTAGGAGTTGTTTGAGCCCTGATGTGCCTACTCATTCATGCTTGTTTGTCATGCCTGCTACTGCTTAGAGTTGAGTAAGGTCTGATTCATCGGGGATGAATCAGAGGTGTGTGAACATGTCCTACTGTGTGTGAGCTAAGTGTGTGAACACGATTTGGTAAAAGGTAACGGTGAGAGGCCATGTAGGAGTACATGGTGGGTTGTCTCATTGAAGCCGTCCTTAGGAACTGAGTTCTGTGTTTGTGATCCATGATTCAGCTACTACCATGCATTGGGCCCTGAAATATGACCCCGCTCGACTTCTTATTCACCCTTGTCCTCTGTCCAGGAGTTGCAAGTAGTTTCTGGTGTTTGTAGCCTACTGGAGGCCATGGACAGCGCTGACCGTACGGGTGGGCTGTGATGCGGTAGGTACGTGGCCGTGAATACCGGGCACCCGTTAGCTGTCACGGAACCCTGTACACATCGTTCGGGGCCGTATGGGAAACCTCGGCCGGACTCCCTGCGGATGGAACCTGGATAGGAGATAAACCTGGACTAGAGACTTAGGTGTTTAGGTAGGTCGTGGTCTACACCCACGTCGGCTTTCGCTTGAAGTCTGCCGAGCACATGTCGTGTGCAGACGCTAAGTGGTGGAAACATGTATGAAGAAGTACACCCCTGCAGGGTTAACATCATCTATTCGAATAGCCGTGTCCGCGGTAAAGGACTTCTGGGTTGCTTATATCAGTTCATAGACAAGTGAAAGTGGATACTCTAAAATACGCAAGATAAGCGTGAGTGCTATGGATGGCGTTCTCGTAGGGAGACGGGAGCGGATCCATAGTGGTGTATTGATATGGTGAATATGTGGACTCATGTGCGCCACCTCAAAAGAGTTACTTGCAGTCGTAGTTCAGGATAGCCACCGAGTCAAAGCTGGCTTGCTGCAGTTAAACCCCACCATCCCCTTTGTTGATAATGATGCATATGTAGTTAGTTCTGATGTAAGTCTTGCTGGGTACATTTGTACTCACGTTGCTTAATTTATGTTTTTGCAGAGAGACTTCAGTCTCGCTAGTAGTTCCACGTGGACTTCGCCGTTTAGCTTGTTACCTCAGCTATGATCTTGTGCCCTCGGCAGGATCTGATAGATAGTCAGGCTTCTCAGCCTTTTTCATTTATAGATGTCTGTACTCAGACATGATAGCTTCCGCTTGTGCTTTGATTTGTATGCTCTGAATGTTGGGTCATGAGACCCTTGTTTGTAATATCTCGCTCCTCGAAGCCTAATGAATACTTACTTGTGTCGTAGAGTCATGTTGTGATGCCTTGTTGTAGTTGCACATATCAAGCATATTGCGTGTATGATTGAAATGCTTGGCATGTGTGGGATCTGACTATCTAGTTGTTTATCCTTAGTAGCCTCTCTTACCGGGAAATGTCTCCTAGTGTTTCCACCGAGCCATGGTAGCTTGCTACTGCTCCGGAACACTTAGGCTGGCCGGCATGTGTCCTTCTTCGTTCCTGTGTCTGTCCCTTCGGGCAAATGTCACGCGATGAATACCAGAGTCCTGTTAGCCCGCTACAGCCCGGTTCACCGGAGTCCTGCTAGCCCAGTGCTACAGCCTGGATTCACTCGCTGATGACCGACACGTTCGATGCTGGGTCATGGATGCCTGTCCTTGTGAGTCTGTGCCACTTTGGGTTTACGACTAGCCATGTCAGCCTGGGCTCCTTATCATATGGATGCTAGCGACACTATCATATACGTGTGCCAAAAGGCGCAAACGGTCCCGGGCAAAGGTAAGGCGACACCCGTGGGAATACCGTGCGTGAGGCCGCAAAGTGATATGAGGTGTTACATGCTAGATCGATGTGGCATTGAGTCGGGGTCCTGACAATGCTTCACTTTAAATTTGCCTCGGAATGCCAAGTGGATTTTGTAACCGTTAAATTCTGTCGAGCTGGAGGCTCGAGTACTTTGATCTGCAGTCTAGAACCTTTGGATCTTATCAGAACTTGATTTATCGTTTAATATCTTCATGAATTATCTGTCGAGTGGAACTTTTTCTTCACTCGAAATAACTTTGTATTTGTGGTGCAAATCCGAAGGAGAAGGTAGCAGTCGATTTGCACCTCGTCGTCCTTGCGGATTGGGATGTGTTCCGTACTTAGGCAAGCACTGGGCTGCAGCTAAGCCTCCAAGTGGAAGGTCTGCTCTCCACTCGGTAGGATTTTAAAAACTTAGGCGAGTACTGGACTGCAGCTAAGCCCCCGAGTGGGAGGTCTGCTCTCCACTCGGTAGGATTTTTTCAAACTTAGGCGAGTACTGGACTGCAGCTAAGCCCCCCGAGTGGGAGGTCTGCTCACCACTCGGTAGGATTTTTAAATACTTAGGGGCCGAGGCGAGCACTGGGCTGCCAGCCTAAGGCCACTCGGATGTGGGGAGTCTGGGCTAACCACTCGTAGGATTTTTAAACACTTAGGCGAGCACTGGGCTGCAGCTAAGCCTCCGGGTGGGAGTCTGGCTCACCACTCGGTAGGATTTTTAAACACTTAGGCGAGCACTGGGCTGCAGCTAAGCCTCCGAGTGGGAGTCTGGCTCACCACTCGGTAGGATTTTTAAACACTTAGGCGAGCACTGGGCTGCAACTAAGCCTCCGAGTGGGAGGTTTGCTCTCCACTCGGTAGGATTTTTAAACACTTAGGCGAGCACCGGGCTGCAGCTAAGCCTCCGAGTGGTAGGTTTGCTCTCCACTTGGTAGGATTTTTAAACGCTTAGGCGAGCACTGTGCTGCAGCTAAGCCTCCGAGTGGGAGTCCGGCTCACCACTCGGTAGGATTTTGAAACACTTAGGCGAGCACTGGGCTGCAAGCTAAGCCTCCGAGTGGGAGTCTGGCTCACCACTCGGTAGGATTTTAAACACTTAGGCGAGCACTGGGCTGCAGCTAAGCCTCCGAGTGGGAGGTTTGCTCTCCACTCGGTAGGATATTTAAACACTTAGGCGAGCACTGGGCTGCAGCTAAGCCTCCGAGTGGGAGGTTTGCTCTCCACTCGGTAGGATTTTTAAACACTTAGGCGAGCACTGGGCTGCAGCTAAGCCTCCGAGTGGGAGTCTGGCTCACCACTCGGTAGGATTTTTAAACACTTAGGCGAGCACTGGGCTGCAGCTAAACCTCCGAGTGGGAGTCTGGCTCGCCACTCGGTAGGATTTTTAAACACTTAGGCGAGCACTGAGCTGCAGCTAAGCCTCCGAGAGGGAGTCTGGCTCACCACTCGGTAGGATTTTTTTTTACAAACTCAGGCGAAACGGATTCGCAGCTAAGCCACCCACTGGGGGATTTCACACGCAAACAAAAGCAACAACAATTATAGGAAAATTTGTAACACTCTTGTCTTTGATAAATAGACTACAGAAGTTTTTCTTATTACATCTCATCCGAGTGAGAATTCAAGTGTGAAAGGGGTGGAGCAGTTCTGCATTCCAAGCTCGTGGCTCATCGATCTGGTGATCGACATTGTAAAGGTGATACGCTCCATTGTGGAGGAATCTGGTGATGATGAAGGGACCTTCCCAAGTAGGAGCGAGCTTGTGTGGTTTCTGTTGATCCACTCGGAGGACCAAATCTCCTTCTTGGAAGGCTCGACTCTTCACATTTCTGGCATGGAATCGATGCAAGTCTTGCTGATAAATGGTCGATCGGATCGTAGCCATTTCTCTTTCTTCTTCCAGGAGGTCGACTGCGTCTTGCCGGGCTTGTTCTGCTTCATCTTCAGTATAAAGCTCGACACGGGGTGCATTGTGAAGTAGATCACTCGGCAGGACTGCTTCCGCTCCGTAAACCAGAAAGAACAGAGTTCTTCCAGTCGACCGATTCGGGGTAGTCCTCAATCCCCACAGAACTGACGGAAGCTCGTCGACCCAAGCGCCTGCTGCGTGCTTGAGATCACGCATCAGCCGAGGCTTTAGTCCTTTGAGAATCAGACCATTTGCGGGTGGGCGACCGATGCGTAGTCTACTCATGTGCCTTGAGAGGCGCAAAAAGCTCTGAACTTGTCTGAACCAAAGTTTGACCCATTGTCGGTGATGATGCTATGCGGGACTCCATATTTGAATGCTAACACTCTGACGAAACTGATAGCAATGCAAGCATCAAGATTCTTATTAGGCTTAGCTTCAATCCATTTGGTAAACTTGTCGACTGCCACAAGCACATGTGTGAAACCGCTCCTGCCTATTCTCAATGGGCCAGCCATGTCCAGTCCCCAAACAGCGAAGGGCCAGACGAGTGGAATGGTCTTCAGGGCTGATGCAGTTTTGTGCGACATGTTGGAGTAGAACTGGCACCCTTCACACTTGTCGACTATCTCTTTTGCCATTTCATTCGCTCTTGGCCAGTAAAATCCCGCTCGGTATGCTTTAGCCACAATGGTCCGAGAGGACGCATGATGACCACAGGTCCCCGAGTGGATATCATCAAGGATTATCTGACCTTCTTCTAGTGTTATACACTTCTGACCGACTCCAATCGCGCTTTCTCTATACAACTGTCCCTTTATGACTGTAAAGGCCTTGGATCGACGGATGATCTGTCGAGCCTCTCCTTCGTCCTCCGGGAGTTCCTTTCTCAGGATATACGCGATGTACGGTATTGTCCAGTCAGGGGTGATTGCCAAAACTTCCATGATTAGGTCGACCACTGCCGGAATTTCAACTTCAGTCGGATCTGTGGCACTCTTTGGCTACGGGGCTTCATCTGTAAAAGGATCTTCTTGGACTGATGGCGAGTGGATGTGTTCCAAAAACACATTGCTGGGGATGGCTTCACTCTTGGAGCCTATCTTTGCCAAATCATCAGCCGCTTGATTTTTTAGTCGGGGGATGTGATGAAGCTCTAACCCCTCGAATTTCTTCTCTAACTTTCTCACTGCATTGCAATAACCAGTCATAGCTGGACTTCTGACGTCCCATTCTTTCATCACCTGATTAACCACCAAATCTGAGTCGCCATAGACCATGAGGCGACGGACGCCGAGTGAAATGGCCATGCGCAACCCATACAAAAGTGCTTCATATTCGGCTTCGTTATTGGAGGAATCGAAGTGAATCTGGAGAACATATCTGAGCTTATCTCCTCGGGGGGAAACCAATACTACCCCAGCACCGGAACCATTCAGCATCTTAGATCCATCGAAGAACATGGTCCAGTGCTCTGAGTGAACTTGAGTCGGAAGTTGCTGTTCGATCCACTCGGTGACGAAATCTGCAATTTCTTGGGACTTGATAGCTTTCTTTGCCTCAAACTTGATATCTAGGGGAAGAAGTTCAATCGCCCATTTGGCCACTCGACCAGTTGCATCTCTGTGGTGCAAAATCTCTAATAGTGGAGCGTCGCTGACGACTGTAATGGAATGATCAGAGAAGTAATGTGCAACCTTCTTCGTGGTCATATAAATCCCATATACAAGCTTCTGGTAATGAGGATATCTTTTCTTTGAAGGAGTCAAAACTTCAGAAACATAATATACTGGGCGCTGAACTTTGAAGGCCTTTCCTTCTTCTTCCCGCTCGACCGTAAGTACTGTACTGACAAGTTGTCCTGTGGCTGCAATGTAAATCAGCAAAGGCTCCTTGCTGATTGGGGAGCAAGCACCGGCTGGGTGGAGAGCAGAGCTTTGAGCTCTATAAACGCTGCATCAGCTTCTGGAGTCCACTCGAACTTGTCGGACTTCTTCATCAGTCGGTAAAGAGGCAATGCCTTTTCACCGAGGCGAGAGATGAATCGACTTAAAGCGGCCAAGCATCCTGTAAGCTTCTGGACGTCATGCACACGCACAGGACGTTTCATCCGGAGTATAGTACCAATTTTTTCAGGATTGGCGTCGATTCCCCATTCGGAAACGAGAAAACCGAGTAACTTCCCACATGGAATTCCGAACGTGCACTTTGACAGATTGAGCTTGATATCATACCTCCTGAGGTTGGCAAAGGTTTCAGCAAGGTCAGTCAGCAGGTCGGAACCCTTCCATGACTTGACCACAATATCATCTATGTATGCCTCCACATTCCGACTGATTTGAGTGAGCAAACACTTCTGAATCATCCTCATGAATGTGGCTCCGGCATTCTTGAGGCTGAACGGCATGGTGACATAACAGAAGCACCCGAATGGAGTGATGAAAGCTGTTTTGATCTCATTGGGCCCGTACAGACGGATCTGATGGTACCCGGAATAGGCATCTAGGAAAGACAAACGCTCACATCCCGCAGTCGAGTCGACTATCTGGTCAATGCGGGGGAGAGGAAAATGATCTTTCGGGCAGGCCCGATTGATATGCTTGAAATCAATGCACATGCGAAGTGACTGGTCCTTCTTGGGGACCATGACAACATTGGCGAGCCACTCGGGGTGGTAAATTTCTCGGATGAACTCCGCTGCTAAGAGCCGAGCCACCTCCTCGCCAATGGCCTTCCTCTTCTGGATGGCGGACCGTCGAAGATGTTCTTTCATAGGTTTAAATTTTGGGTCGACTCGTAGACGGTGCTTAGCCAGCCCCTGGGAACTCCAGGCATGTCAGCAGGCTTCCATGCGAAGATGTCCCAGTTCTCACGGAGGAACTGGATGAGCGCTTCTTCCTATTTGGAGTCGACCGTCGTTGGGATGTGATTCGGAGCAGCGTTTGGATTGGTCGGGTGAATGTGAACTGCCTTCGTTTCACCGGACGACTAAAAAGCTGATTCTGACGCAGGCTTCTTAGCTCGTAGCAACTCACTCGGATCTACAGTCTTCTGATACTCTTGCAGCTCGACCACCGCCATCTGAGCGTCAGCAATCTTTGAGCCTTTCTGAAAACACTCTTCTGCTTTCTTCCGATTTCCTGTAACAGTGATCACACCTTTGGGACCAGGCATCTTCAATTTGAGATACACATAACATGGTCGAGCCATGAAGAGTGCATAAGCTGGCCTGCCCAAAATAGCGTGATAAGCACTTTGGAAATCCACAACTTCAAATGTCAACTTTTCCTTGCGGTAATTCTTGGAATCACCGAAAACCACATCAAGAGCAATTTGGCCGAGTGACTCGGCTTTCTTCCCAGGAATTACTCCATGGAAACTCATGTTACTGGTGCTGAGCCTGGACATCGGAATGCCCATCCCTTTCAATGTTTCTGCATACAGTATGTTCAAACCGCTGCCTCCATCCATCAGGACTTTGGTCAGTCGAGTGCCTTCGACAACTCGGTCGACCACCAGAGCTTGCCTCCCAAGGGTGGCAATGTGCATAGGGTGATCAGACTAGTCGAATGTGATGGTAGTCTGGGACCACTTCAGATAATTGGGTGTTACGGGAGCAACCATATTCACCTCACGGTTAATAGCCTTCAGTCGACTTTTGCTCTCAACATCAGCAAAAATCATCAGGGTGGAATTGACCTGGGGGTACCCATCGTCACTATCTTCCTTGTCCTCAACTTTGTCCGACTCCTTTTCCTTATCTTTGGACTGCTTGCCCTGAAACTGCTGGATCAGAAGCCAACACTGTCGAGTGGTATGCTTTGGGTAAATGAGTTTACCCTCTTCATCTTTCTTGGTGTGGATGTGACATGGTAGATCCAAAACATCATTTCCATCTTGGTCTTTAACTTTCTTGGGGTTCCAAGGTCCTTTGGGTTTTCCCTTAAATTTTCCCTGGGTTACGGCCAGGGCCTCCCCAGGAGGGGCTGGCTCGGCTTTCCGCTTCTGTTTCCGACTGGAATTTCCTCCGGTTTCCTGGGCGACTGCTTTATGCTTGCCACTCCGGAGTCGATCCTCATCTTCACCATTAGCGTATTTGGTGGAAATCTCCATCATCCGATCCAGAGACATCTCTCCGGTTCGACCGAGCTTCAGATTCAATTCTCTGTACTTAACGCCTTCCTTAAAGGCACAAACTGCTTGATGATCTGGTACATTTTCAACTGTGTGATGCAATGTGATCCACCTCTGGATGTAATCCCTCAGAGTTTCATTCGGTTTCTGCATGCAAGACCGCAATTCCGTAAGGCCTGCAGGTCGCTTGCATGTTCCTTCAAATGTGGTGACAAACACTCGGGAGAGATCCTCCCAAGTGTAAATGCTGCTGGGTGCTAACTGATTCAGCCACGCTCTGGCCGAGCCTTCTAACATGAGAGGCATGTGCTTCATGGCTACCTCATCGTTCCCACCGCCAATCTGGGCAGCCACTCAGTAATCTTCGAGCCAAGTATCGGGCTTGGACTCACCGGTGAACTTACTAACTCCAGTCGCCAACCTGAAGTTGGGAGGAATTACAGCGGCTCTGATGGCTCGACTCAAACACTCCGGCCCCGAAACATGTACTCTGCTACTGGTAGGCGCATCTCTGTCATGGCCTTCTCGGCGAGCTCTATTCCCGTCGACCAAACCTTGAATGAGAATGGATCTCGCATCAAAGCCTGGTTCCCTGAGGTCGACTGGAATTCTCCGCCCAACACTATGAGGGTGTCTGTCAGCCTGCTGTCAAGGCACATATGATCCACTCCTCGGGGGAGGGGTTGGCACTCGACGTCGATCATCACGATCGAATCGGTGATCATACTGCTCATTCCTTCTATATTGATCACGCCGGTCTCCACGTCTCTCACGCCTCGGAGGCGATCTTGGGCTGTGAGCCAACTGGACTGTATCCACTGCAATGGATCGACTGTGGATCCTGTTCCACGACTGAGAAACAGCGGAATTGTGGTCTCCCGCTGCCCGGAGCAACGCTCTGATTTGCAACAAGCCTCTGCCAGCCTCTGGCTGGGAGGGCTGAATCGACTCTGCTATACGGGCCGCAGCCGCCAAATTTTGAATCGGAGTACGATATACCTGCGGGGGTGGAAAGAGTTGACGTCGATTGGATTCTGGAGCCCGTTGACGCGCTCGCTCGTCGAGTATTTGCTGGAGATTCTCCAGTCGAGTGCGCTCGGCCAAGTTAGCCAAGCGCGCGTCCTCCAAGGCTCGGGCCTCGGGGGTTTCTCCAACGATAGTAGTGTGGAGTGCATCCATGTTCCGGCGGCGAAGCTCCTCCCGCTGCAACGACGTGAGAGGCTCGGGGAGATACTCCTCGTGAGGACGCGACGGGTCGCCCCCATCCGCGCCTCCGTCAGCGCGGGTGAAACCGGGAGGACTATGTGGCCCATTGATCACCAGAACCTCTGCAGCTGGGTCACTACTGTCGCATTCGGATGCGGTCTCTGCGGAGCCAGTCGACAGGTCGAACATGCCGTGGAGGGATTCGTCGGGCTCGATTGCCGCGACTTGTGGGGTGGCCGACTGGCGGGCCACCACATGCCTCACCCACCTCTGAAGCCTCGACCGACTAGAGCGCTTGCGCCGGCGAGAAATAGGGCAGGGAGATGCCACGGGAGCCGACCGATACTGGGTCGACGGCTGCCGCAGGAGGACACCACGGACGCATGCGCGAATGTGCATCGCCCCGCGGATGGGGAGCGCGTCGACGTCGAGTGGAGCCTCCTGAAGCCAAGCGGAGTCGTCGGCGATGAATGTGAGCGCGCCGAGACGGATCTCGCGGCCCTCCACCAAAGCTCCGCCCGAAACCATGATCAAGGAGATCGGAAAAAAATGCAACTTCTCAAACTAGGCGCTAAGACTCCTAGGCCCACGGTGGGCGCCAACTGTCGTGGTTCTAACTCTGACAGTGATGTAGGGGGGTATGTATGGAGAGGCTAGATCTTAGCTACGGAGGAGTTGTAAGCACACGAGGATTACGAGTTCAGGCCCTTCTCGGAGGAAGTAACAGCCCTACGTCTTGGTGCCCGGAGGCGGTCGACTGAATTATGTGTGTATGAATAACAGGGGTGCCCACCCTTGATACTGAGGAGGGGGGGTGGCTTATATAGAGTTCGCCAGGCCCCTCCAGCCCTCAGTAATGCAAGGTTTAAAGTACATTAAGATTGGGGGTTACTGGTAACGCCCCTAATAAAGTGCTATGATGACCATAAAAGCTACTTAATGACTGACCTTTTGCGTGTAGGGTGACTTTAGATCTCTTGGCAGTCGAGTGGTTGGAATTTGGTTGAGTGATTGCTTCTTGGTCGAGTGTCTTGAATCTGTCGAGTGGGATACCTCCAAGTCGATTGAAAGGTGACTTCTTCTAGGGATGTCCTTGGGTAGTGTACTTAGGACAGGTCCATGCCCCTATCCTAGGTACATAGCTTCATCAGTACCCAACAGTCTCCTTTGGGTATCCTATGAAGACACATTTCTCCGATTTGGGTTCGAGCTTATCAGGTTGAAGCTTTTTCACATAAGCATCACAGCCCCAAACTTTTAGAAATGACAACTTTGGTTTCTTATCAAACCACAGTTCATAAGGCGTCATCTCAACAGATTTCGATGGTGCCCTATTTAACGTGAATGCGGCCGTCTCTAAAGCATAACCCCAAAACGATAGCGGTAAATCTGTAAGAGACATCATAGATCGCACCATATCTAGTAAAGTACGACTACAACGTTCAAACACACCATTACGCTGTGGTGTTCCGGGTGGCGTGAGTTGCGAAACTATTCCGCATTGTTTCAAATGTAGACCAAACTCGTAACTCAAATATTCTCCTCCACGATCAGATCATAGAAACTTTAATTTCTTGTTACGATGATTTTTAACTTCACTCTGAAATTCTTTGAACTTTTCAAATGTTTCAGACTTATGCTTCATTAAGTAGATATACCCATATCTGCTTAAATCATCTGTGAAGGTGAGAAAGTAACGATATCTGCCACGAGCCTCAACATTCATCGGACCACATACATCTATATGTATGATTTCCAACAAATCTGTTGCTCTCTCCATAGTTCCGGAGAACGACGTTTTAGTCCTCTTGCCCATGAGGCACGGTTCGCAAGTATCAAGTGATTCATAATCAAGTGGTTCCAAAAGTCCATCAGTATGGAGTTTCTTCATGCGCTTTACATCGATATGACCTAAACGGCAGTGCCACAAATAAGTTGCACTATCATTATCAACTTTGCATCTTTTGGCTTCAACATTATGAATATGTGTGTCACTACTATCGAGATTCAATAAGAATAGACCACTCTTCACGGGTGCATGACCATCAAAGATATTACTCATATAAATAGAACAACCATTATTCTCTGATTTAAATGGATAACCGTCTCACATCAAACAAGATCCAGATATAATGTTCATGCTCAACGCTAGCACCAAATAACAATTATTTAGGTCTAATACTAATCCCGAAGGTATATGTAGAGGTAGCGTGCCGACCGCGATCACATCGACTTTGGAACCGTTTCCCACGCGCATCGTCACCTCGTCCTTAGCCAATCTTCACTTAATCCGTAGCCCCTGTTTCGAGTTGCAAATATTAGCAACAGAACCAGAATCAAATACCCAGGTGCTACTGCGAGCATTAGTAAGGTACACATCAATAACATGTATATCACATATACCTTTGTTCACCTTGCCATCCTTCTTATCCGCCAAATATTTGGGGCAGTTCCGCTTCCAGTGACCAGTCTACTTGCAGTAGAAGCACTCAGTTTCAGGCTTAGGTCCAGACTTGGGTTTCTTCTCTTAAGCAGCAACTTGCTTGCTGTTCTTCTTGAAGTTCCCCTTCTTCTTCCCTTTGCCCTTTTTCTTGAAACTAGTGGTCTTGTTGTCCATCAACACTTGATGCTCCTTCTTGATTTCTACCTCTGCAGCTTTTAGCACTGCGAAGAGCTCGGGAATTGTTTTATTCATCCCTTGCATATTATAGTTCATCACGAAGCTCTTGTAGCTTGGCGGCAGTGATTGAAGAACTCTGTCAATGACACTATCAACCGGAAGATCAACTCCCAGCTGAGTCAAGTGATTATGGTACCCAGACATTCTGAGTATATGTTCACTGACAGAACTATTCTCCTCCATTTTGCAACTATAGAACTTATTGGAGACTTCATATCTCTCAATCCGGGAATTTGTTTGAAATATTAACTTCAACTCCTGGAACATCTCATATACTCCATGACGTTCAAAACGTCGTTGAAGTCCCGGTTCTAAGCCATAAAGCATGGCACACTGAACTATCGAGTAGTCATCAACATGCAACTGCCAGGCATTCACAATGTCTGCAGTTGCTGGCGTAGGAGGTACACCTAGCGGTGCTTCCAGGACGTAACTCTTCTGTGCAGCAATGAGGATAATCCTCAAGTTACGGACCCAGTCCGTGTAATTGCTACCATCATCTTTCAACTTTGCTTTCTCAAGGAATGCATTTAAAATTCAATGGAACAACAGCACGAGCCATCTATCTACAATCAACATAGACAAGCAAGATACTATCAGGTACTAAGTTCATGATAAATTTAAGTTCAATTAATCATATTACTTAAGAACTCCCACTTAGATAGACATCCCTCTAATCCTCTAAGTGAACACGTGATCCAAATCAACTAAACCATGTCCGATCATCACGTGAGATGGAGTAGTTTCAATGCTGAACATCACTATGTTGATCATATCTACTATATGATTCACGCTCAACCTTTCGGTCTCTGTGTTCCGAGGCCATATCTGTTATATGCTAGGCTCGTCAAGTTTAACCTGAGTATTCCGCGTGTGCAACTGTTTTGCACCCATTGTATTTGAACGTACAGCCTATCACACCCGATCATCACATGGTGTCTCAGCATGAAGAACTTTCGCAACGGTGCATACTCAGGGAGAACACTTATACTTTGATAATTTAGTGAGGGATCATCTTATAATGCTACTGTCAATCAAAGCAAGATAAGATGCATAAAAGATAAACATCACATGCAATCAATATAAGTGATATGATATGTCCATCATCATCTTGTGCTTGTGATCTCCATCTCCGAAGCACCGTCATGATCACCATCGTCACCGGCGCGACACCTTGATCTCCATCGTAGCATCGTTGTCGTCTTGCCAATTTTATGCTTCCACGACTATCGCTACCACTTAGTGATAAAGTAAAGCATTACAAGGCCATTGCATTGCATACAATAAAGTGACAACCATATGGCTCCTGCCAGTTGCCAATAACTCGGTTACAAAACATGATCATCTCATACAATAAAAATTTTCATCATGTCTTGACCATATCACATCACAACATGCCCTGCAAAAACAAGTTAGACGTCCTCTACTTTGTTGCTGCAAGTTTTACATGGCTGCTACGGACTTAGCAAGAACCGTTCTTACCTACGCATCAAAACCACAATGATAGTTTGTCGAGTTGGTGCTGTTTTAACCTTCGCAAGGACCGGGCGTAGCCACACTCGGTTCAACTAAAGTTGGAGAAACTGACACCCGCCATCCACCTATGTGCAAAGCACGCCGGTAGAACCAGTCTCGTGTAAGCGTACACGTAATGTCGGTCCGGGCCGCTTCATCCAACAATACCGCCGAACCAAAGTATGACATGCTGGTAAGAAGTATGACTTATATCGCCCACAACTCACTTGTGTTCTACTCATGCATATGACATCCACGCATGAAACCTAGCTCGGATGCCATTGTTGGGGAACGCAGTAATTTGAAAAAAATTCCTACGCACACGCAAGATCATGGTGATGCATAGCAACAAGATGGGAGAGTGTTGTCCATGTACCCTTGTAGACCGAAAGCGGAAGCGTTAGCACAACGCGGTTTATGTAGTCGTACATCTTCACGATCCGACCGATCAAGTACCGAATGTATGACACCTCCGAGTTCAGCACACGTTCAGCCTGATGACGTCCCTCGAACTCCGAACCAACCAAGTCCTGAGGGAGAGTTTCGTCAGCACGACGGCGTGGTGATGATGTTGATGTTCTACCGACGTAGGGCTTCGCCTAAGCACCGCTACAGTATTATCGAGGTGACTATGGTGGAGGGGGGCACCGCACACGGCTAAGAGATGATCAACTTGATCAACTTGTGTGTCTAGAGGTGCCCCCTGCCCCTGTTTATAAAGGAGCAGGGGGGAGAGGTGCGGCTAGCCTTGGGGCGCGCCAGGAGGAGTCCTACTCCCACCGGGAGTAGGACTTGGGAGGGGGAAGAAGGAAAGAGGGGGCTGTCGTGGTTCTAAGTCTGACAATGATGTAGGGGGGTAAGTATGGAGAGGCAAGATCTTAGCTATAGAGGAGTTGTAGGAACGCAAGATTTACGAGTTCAGGCCCTTCTCGGAGGAAGTAATAGCCCTACGTCTCGGAGCCCGGAGGCGGTTGACTGGATTATGCGTGCGTGCATTACAGGCATGCGAACCTCTGTTTCAGAGGAGGGGGGTGGCTTATATAGAGTGCACCAAGACCCCAGCCAGCCCACGACACAAATGGTTCAATGTACATTAAGGCAGGGCGTTACTGGTAACGCTAGTAATAAAGTGCTATGATGACCATAAAAGCTACTTAATAACCGACCGTTAGCATACAGAGCGCCTTTAGGTCACCTGACCGTCGAATGGCTTGGTCTTGGTCGAGTGATTGCTTCTTGGTCGAGTATCTTCAAGTCTGTCGAGTGAGACACCTTCAAGTCGATTGGAAGATGATTTCTTCTGGAGATGTCCTTGGGTAGGTCAGTTTGGACAGGTCCATGACCCTACCCTAGGTACACAGCTTCATCATTAGCCCCCGAATGGATCGAGGTTTGAGTGGGATAGGGCTTGAGCATTTTTCCGACTCGTTTTCATGACGCGAGCATACCTTGTTTCGGATCAATGAACCCGAGTGTTGACAGCGACTTCCTTTCCAGTCACCTTGATCCATTCTTAATTATTCATCGAGTGAGTTTCTTTACTCGAAAGGCTCCGAGTGACGGTGCAGAGGAGATCTTTGGTTTGACAAGTTGTTCTGCTGTCTGCGGATTTCGTGGGATCTGAATTGTGGGAAGCGCGCAGGACGGGGGAGGCCGCAGTAATCGGATGGGATAGAGCGGAGCCGCCTCAATCCCCGCGCCACCTTTCTCGCCACGTATCGCGCGCGCGATTGTTACGGGATTTGACAGAGCCGCCTGGGCCTACCCGTTAGCCACTCGGAAGCGGCCTCATATAAGGTGTTGGACCGGGGTCTCCCGAACAGTGCGTTCCCATTACCTCTTCTCCTCTTCATGCCCGTCCGCTGCGCTCGCTCTCGCCCCAGCGCCACCGCTCCGTACGCGTCTCGCCGGCGACAATGGGGAAGGAGAAGACGACGGCTCTGTAGCGGGCAAAGATGGCGACGGCGAGGTCGAAGGGGAAGGCGACTAGTCGGGGCGGATCTTCCTCGCGAACCGGCCTGCCGAAGGGCTGGATCCAGGGCGACTGGATCCACTCGAGGATCACCCAAGAAGACCTTGACGACCTGGCCGAAGGGGGGCTGATCCCCTATGACTCGGCGTGGCTTCCGGGGAAGGAATCTGAGCCGCAACCTCAGGAGGGTGAGCGTGTTCTTCTTGCCACCCACGTTGACCGTGGATTTTCCTTGCCTCCTCACCCTTTCTTTTGAGGGTTTCTGAACTTCCTTGGGGCACAACTCCACCACTTTACTCCCAACACAATCGTTTATCTCGCCGCTTTCATTTCTTTGTGTGAGAACTTCCTGGGTTGCCGGCCTCACTAGGGTCTTTTCAAGCACATTTTCACTTGTCGCTCCCAGACGGTTAAAAAGGCTAACCCGAGTGACAAGAGGACGTAAGTGATTCAGATGTGTGGGGGTCTTGGTATCCAAATGAGAGGGAAAAGTTCTTTTCTGGCCATGATTCTTCCCGACTCAGTCTGCGGATGGCAGTCAACCTGGTTTTACTGTAAGGACCAGTCGACGCCAGGGCAGTCGATTGGCCTCCCTCCCTTTACCATGGACCGAGTGAGGAAACCCTCCCCTTTGAAGGTCCTGCCGGAGGAGAAGGCGCAGGTGAGGGTGCTGGTCGATCGAGTGGTCCAGCTTATCCGTGACGGGGTCAACGGTATGGATCTCTTGGAGGTCTTCCTTCAGCGGCGCATCCAACCTCTTAAAGCCCGAGACCATCCAATGTGGATGTATTCGGGTCTTGAAGACTCCACTCGGATCCACCCGGAGGAGGTCGACGACGACACACTGGAGAAGTGGCTGTCGGGCATTACCGGGAACAAGGACAATTCCAGGGGAGCCAGGAGAGTCCCTCCATTCGACCAGTCTCATGCACCAGAGAAGGTCTGATTCTGAGTTTTTTGCTTTGTAATTTGAATTCGCTCCTGCATACACTGTGTCGACTGACTTTGTTCTCCCTGCTTTCTTTCAGGCCATTATTGAAATGTAGTCAATGCCCAACGGAGAGCAAGAACAAGCTCTGGAAGGCGAGGCAAGCGGCAGCGACAGTGGCGAGTGGACTTCTGACGGTGAAGGGGGTGGAGGAAGCAACGACTCAAGTGATGAAGAAGAAGTCGAGTCGCCTCCTCGCCGGGAGAGGCGATCCAAGCTCGACCAAGAACGACCGAGTGCCCGTGAAAAGGTAACTGCTCAGGCTGGTCAGTCTTCGAAGCGTCCTCGGGTCTCTTCACCAACCCCGACTGAGAAAGCGCCGAAGCACCCCAAAGTTGGAGAGCCGAAGACTCGGAAGGCGTTGCCGAAGATTAAAATTGACATCCCCGTTGCTTCCGCGTGAGTGTCTCCTTTCGTATTTACTCGACGCTTCATGCTGTTTGTTTTTCTTGTTTTAACTGGACGGACTTTGGGATTGTCAGTGCTGCCACTTCTGGGACCTCAGCTTACAGGGACGAGGACGAGGTGATGGAGGATGCGGTCACTTCTAATCTGGGTATGATTTCTGCCATACTGTCTTTGTTTGGTCGATCCAATTGCAATGTGCATCATTGAGTGATGTGACTTTGGCAATTGAACTCTGCACAGCTCCCAACATTATTGACCTCCCAGACGATGACGAAGAGCCCGAGAGGCCTTTGACGAGGAAGAGTAGGCAAGCTGCTACAAGCGAGGTGCTACAGTCGACACCGAGGGCGGAACCAGTCGTTCAGGATGCTGGCGACGCCAATGGGAGTTCTGTTACCTTTGCTGTGCCACTGTCGAGTGCCTTGCCTTCTTCGTCGACTGCTCAGGCCTCTGTCGACCCACCTTCGGTTTTTGCGACCCATCATGTCCCGGAGGACGAAGTGAACGCTGCCAGGGAAGCTATACGCCAGGCGGGTGTCATGATGGAGAAGATGAAGATGGTGCGAGACACCAGTCAGGCTGCCTACGACACCAGCTCGGCTCTCCAAAGCAACGCTCAGGTTAGTTGGTTGCTGCTTGTTCTGTTAGGATATGATATCTGAAGACTCCTTTCTGAAAATATTTGCGTTAGTACACCCACTGGGTGCGTTGCTTGAACTTTGAATTAGTGGGGGCACGCTGAGTGCACCCACTGGGTGTAGTCGCCGAGACTGCGGTGGTCTGTGGGCAGTCGACTATAGTCTTTGTATCTTGTCGAGTGTAAACCGAATTGATAGTTTGTCTCTTCCACTCGGTCTGGTCGAGTGCGGTCGGAACCGGTGGGGGCACGCCAAGTGCACCCACTGGGTGTAGTCCCCGAGACCGCGGTCGACTGCTGGCAGTCGACTGTGGTCTGAGCTCTTTCTGTCCCCCCTTTTTTTACTCCCTGCACTCGACTCTGGCGGGCCGGTCGAGTGGGATCAGAACCGGTGGGGGCACGCAAAGTGCACCCGCTGGGTGTAGTCCCCGAGGCTATGGTGGATTGTGGGTAGTCGACCGTAGCCTTAGTAACTTTTTTTGCTGTAAAAAGAACTTCTCCCCTTTGATTTCAGAAATCTTGTGATCTTGGAGCTCGCTTTGCTGACTTGGAGAAACAGCAGATCCAACTGAACCTTGACTTGGAGCTGGCCAAGATAGAGCTACAAAGGGTCAAGGACGGCGCCACTGGTAAGACGAATTTATCGACTGGTCTGTCTTAAGCTTGAGTACCCTTCTGCTCTTTCTGAATCAGGCATCATTTCTTTGTAGAGAAACTGAGAGAAGCTCTGGCGAAGGAGGATCGGGATTTGGATGCTGCTCGAAAGGAGGCTGACGACAAAACCGCTCTAGCTGCACAGAAACTAGCTTCGGTCGGCCAGTTGGAAGAAGAGAATACCAGGCTGAAATCGGCTCTGAATGATGCCAACAAGGAGTGCTCGCGCTGGAAGAAGGAGAATGTCATCCTGGGCGAGAAGATGGAAAGCATTGCTCGCAGGAGGGACGATCTGGAGAGCTACCTGAGGAGTCTTGCCAGGAAATTGTTCATCAACCTTGAAGGTGCACATTTTGTTCCGACTGATTTTTTGCGTCGACTCGGTGTATGTAAATTGACTTATCCTTGGACCGTGATGCAGAGTTTTGCCAGAGCTTCGAGGAGGAGACTGGGCGGATCGAACCTGGTTTGGATCCGATCAATTCTCCCGTGAAAGATGAAACTGCCATGAATCTGCTCCGACTGGAATCTCGCATTGATGGTGTCGTGGACTACTTGGCTCGACTGAAGGTCACCATGTCACGGATCGACCCGGCACTTTGGCCAGAGGCTGTGCTCGAAAATGATCTTGAGTCCCTCATGACTCGACTAAATTAAATCCCTGACCGAGTGCAGGAGTGGAAGAAGTCTGCTGCTCGGTGTGGCGCTGATGTGGCTCTGTCTTTGGTTCGTGTCCACTGCAAGGAGGTGCGACAAGACAAACTGGCAGCAATCAGGGTCGCCAACGCCCAGAAGCATGACTTCCGAACTTTTATGGACACTTTCATCAATGCAGCCACTCGGATAGCCGACGGCGTCGACCTGGATGAGTTCGTCGAGCCTGCCAGCCCTCCTCCTGCGGAGTGAACAAACTTTTATGCCTCACCTTAAATTTGCCTCGGAATGCCGAGTGGTTTTTGTAACCGTTAAACTCTTTCGGGCTGAATGCCCGAGCACTTTGATCTGTGGTCCGGAAACCTTTAGGATTTATCCGAACTTGGTTTATCGTTGAATATCTTTATGCATTCCCTGTCGAGTGGAAATCATTCTTTATTCGAGACAACCTTTGTATTTGTCGCGCAGCCCCGAAGGAGACGGTAGCAGTCGACCTGCACCTCGTCGTCCTTGCGGGTCAGCGATGGAGCGCACGTTGTATTTGTGGAGAAGCTCCCCAAGGAGGAGGTAGCAGTCGACCTGCACCTTGTTGTCCTTGCGGGTCATCGATGGAGCGCATGTTGTATTTGTGGCAAAGCTCCCCAAGGAGGAGGTAGCAGTCGACCTGCCCCTTGTTACTGCAGAGCAGGATGAAGTGCGCGTTGTATTTGTGGTGAAGCTCCCCAAGGAGGAGGTAGCAGTCGACCTGCCCCTTGTTACTGCAGAGCAGGATGTGTTTCAAACTTAGGCGAGTGCCTGACTGCAGCTAAGTCCTCAAGTGAGAGTACTTAGGCGAGTACTGGACTGCAGCTAAGTCCCCGAGTTGGAGGGCTGCTCTCCACTCGGTAGGATTTTTTCGAACTTAGGCGAGTGCCTGACTGCAGCTAAGTCCTCAAGTGAGAGAACTTAGGCGATTACTGGACTGCAGCTAAGCCCCAGAGTGGGAGGACTGCTCTCCACTCGGTCGGATTTTTTCAAACTTAGGCGAGTGCCTGACTGCAGCTAAGTCCTCAAGTGAGAGAACTTAGGCGAGTACTGGACTGCAGCTAAGCCCCCGAGTGGGAGGACTGCTCTCCACTCGGTAGGATTTTTCCAAACTTAGGCGAGTGCCTGACTGCAGCTTAGTCCTCAAGTGAGGGAACTTAGGCGAGTACTGGACTGCAGCTAAGACCCCGAGTGGGAGGACTGCTCTCCACTCGGTAGGATTTTTTCAAACTTAGGCGAGTGCCTGACTGCAGCTAAGTCCTCAAGTGAGGGAACTTAGGCGAGTACTGGACTGCAGCTAAGCCCCCGAGTGGGAGGACTACTCTCCACTCGGTAGGATTTTTTCAAACTTCGGCGAGTGCCTGACTATGGCTAAGTCCTCAAGTGAGGGAACTTAGGCGAGTACTAGACTGCAGCTAAGCCCTCGAGTGGGAGGACTGCTCTCCACTCGGTAGGATTTTTTCAAACTTAGGCGAAACGGATTCGCAGCTAAGCCACCCACTAGGGGATTTCATTCGCAAACAAAAAACAATAACAATCACTGGGAAAATTATAACGCTCTTGTCTTTGAAAAATAAACTACATGAGTTTTTTCTTATTACATCTCATCCGAGTGAGAATTCAAGTATAAAAGAGGCGGAGTAGCTCCGCATTCCAGGCTCGCGGCTCATCAATCTGGCAGTCGACATTGTAGAGGTGGTATGCTCCATTGCGAAGGACTCTGGTGACTATGAAGGGGCCTTCCCAAGTAGGGGCGAGTTTGTGTGGTTTCTGCTGATCCACTCGGAGGACTAAGTCTCCCTCTTGGAAGACTCGACCCTTCACATTTCTGGCATGGAATCGACACAAGTCTTGTTGGTAGACGGCCGATCGGATCATGGCCATTTCTCTTTCTTCTCCCAGGAGGTCGACTGCGTCCTGCCGGGCTTGTTCTGCTTCATCTTCAGAGTAGAGCTCAACTCGGGGAGCATTGTGAAGCAGGTCACTCGGCAAGACTGCCTCGGCTCCGTAGACCAGAAAGAATGGGGTTATTCTGATCGATCGGTTCGGGGTTGTCCTCAATCCCCAAAGGACTGATGGAAGCTCGTCGACCCATGCACCTGCTGCGTGCTTGAGATCACGCATCAACCGGGGTTTCAGTCCTTTGAGAATTAGGCCGTTTGCCCTTTTTGCTTGCCCATTCGACTGGGGGTGAGCGACCGAAGCATAGTCGACTCGGGTACCCTGAGAGGCGCAAAAGGCCCTGAATTTGTCAGAATCGAAGTTTGAACCATTGTCAGTGATGATGCTGTGCGGAACTCCATATCTGAATATCAACACAGTGACAAAACTGATAGTAGTGCAAGCGTCAAGATTCTTGATAGGCTTGGCTTCAATCCATTTGGTGAACTTGTCGACTGCTACTAGCACATGAGTGAAGCCGCTCCTGCCTGTTCTCAGTGGTCCAAGCATGTCCAGCCCCCAAACAGCGAAGGCCAGACGAGTGGAATGGTTTTCAGGGCTGACGCGGGCTTGTACAACATATTGGAGTAATACTGACATCCTTCACACTTGTCGACTATCTCTTTTGCCATTTCATTGGCTCTTGGCTAGTAGAATCCCGCTCGGTATGCTTTAGACACAATGGTCCGAGAGGACGCATGGTGACGACAGGTCCCTGAGTGGACATCATCAAGGATCATCAGACCTTCTTCTGGTGTAATACACCTCTGACTGACTCCAGTCGTGCTTTCTTTATATAACTGTCCTTTTATGACTGTAAAGGCCTTGGACTGTCGGACGATCTGTCGAGCCTCTTCTTCATCCTCTGGGAGCTCTTTCCTTAGGACGTATGCAATGTACGGTACTGTCCAGTCGGGAGTGATGACCAAGACTTCCATGATCAGGTCGACTACAGCTGGAATTTCAACTTTAGTCGAATCCATGGCGCTTTTTGGCTGCAGGGCCTCTTCACTAAAGGGATCCTCCTGAACTGATGGTATGTGAATGTGTTCCAAAAACACATTGCTGGGGATGACTTCTCTTTTGGAACCTATTTTTGCCAGATCATCAGCTGCTTGATTTTTCAGTCGGGGTATGTGATGAAGCTCTAACCCCTCAAATTTATTCTCCAACTTTCTCACTGCATTGCAATAACCAATCATGGCTGGACTTCTGACGTCCCATTCCTTCATCACCTGATTAACCCCCAAATCTGAGTCGCCATAGACCATGAGGCGACGGACGCCGAGTGAAATGGCCATGCGCAACCCATACAAAAGTGCTTCGTATTCTGCCTCGTTGTTGGAGGAATCAAAGTGGATTTGAAGAACATAACTGAGTTTATCTCCTCTAGGGGAGACCAACACTACTCCAGCACCGGAACCATTCAGCATCTTGGAACCATCGAAGAACATGGTCCAATGCTCCGAGTGAACCTGAGTCGGCAGCTGCTGTTCAATCCACTCGGCAACGAAATCTGCGATTGCCTGGGACTTAATAGCTTGCTTTGCCTCAAACTTGATATCTAGAGGAAGGAGTTCAATCACCCATTTTGCCACTCGACCGGTTGCATCCCTGTTATGCAGGATCTCTGACAATGGAGCATCGCTGACGACTGTAATGGAATGATCAGAGAAGTAATGAGCAACTTTCTTTGTGGTCATATAAATCCCGTATACAAGCTTCTAATAATGAGGATATCAAAACTTCAGAAATATAATATACCGGGCGCTGAACTTTGAAGGCTTTTCCTTCTTCTTCCCGCTCGACCATAAGTACCATACTGACGACTTGTCCCGTGGCTGCAATGTAAAGCAGCAAAGGCTCCTTACTGATTAGGGCAGCAAGCACCGGCTGGGTGGAGAGCAGAGCTTTGAGCTCTGCAAACGCTGCATCAGCTTCAGGAGTCCACTCGAACTTGTCGGACTTCTTCATCAATCGGTAAAGGGGCAATGCCTTTTCACCGAGACGAGATATTAATCGACTTAAAGCTGCCAAGCAACCAGTAAGCTTCTGGACGTCGTGCACCCGCACAGGACTTTTCATTCGAAGTATAGTGCCGACTTTTTCTGGATTGGCGTCGATTCCCCGTTTGAAAACGAGAAAACCGAGTAATTTTCCGCTAGGAACTCCGAATGTGCACTTTGATGGATAAAGCTTGATATCATACCTCCTGAGGTTGGCAAAGGTTTCAGCAAGGTCAGCCAGCAGGTCGGAACCCTTCTACGACTTGACCACAATATCATCCATATACGCCTCCACATTCTGACTGATTTGAGTGAGCAAACACTTCTTAATTATTCTTGAATGTGGCCCCGGCATTCTTGAGGCCGAACGGCATGGTAACATAACAGAAGCACCCGAATGGAGTGATGAAAGCTGTTTTGATCTCGTCAGGTCTATACAGACGGATCTGATGGTACCTGGAATAGGTGTCTAAAGAAGACAATCGCTCACATCCCGTAGTCGAGTCGACTATCTGATCGATGTGGGGGAGAGGAAAATGATCTTTCGGGCATGCCCGATTGATATGTTTAAAGTCAATGCACATGCAAAGTGACTTGTCCTTCTTGGGGACCATAACAACGTTGGCGAGCCACACGGAGTGGTAAATTTCTCGGATGAACTCCGTTGCTAAGAGCTGAGCCACCTCCTCGGCAATGGCCTTTCTCTTCTGGACGGCGGACCGCCGGAGATGTTCCTTGACAGGTTTTACTGTTGAGTCAACTCTCAGGCGATGCTCAGCCAGCTCCCTGGGAACACCTGGCATGTCAGAAGGCTTCCATGCGAAAATGTCCCAGTTCTCACGGAGGGACTGGATGAGCGCTTCTTCCTATTTGGAGTCGAGTGTTGTCGAGATATGAGTCGGAGCAGCGCCGGGATCGGTCGGGTGGATGTGAGCTGTCTTCGTATCGCGAGTCGACTGGAAAGCCGATTCTGTGGCGGGCTTCTTGGCTCGCAACAAATCACTCGGGTCTGCAGTCTTCTGGTATTCCTGAAACTCCACCATTTCCATCTGAGCATCAGCGATCTTCGAACCTTTCTGAAAACATTCTTCCGCTTTCTTCCGATTGCCCGTAATAGTGATCACACCTTTGGGGCCAGGCATCTTCAATTTGAGATACACATAACATGGTCGGGCCATGAAGCGTGCATAAGCCGGCCTGCCTAAAATAGCGTGGTAGGCACTCTGGAAGTCTACAACTTCAAATGTCAACTTTTCTTTGCAATAATTCTTGGAATCACCGAAAACCGCATCAAGAGCAATCTGGCCGAGTGATTCAGCCTTCTTCCTAGGAATGACTCCATGGAAACTCATATTGCTGGCACTGAGTCTGGACATTGGAATGCCCATCCCTTTCAACGTCTCAGCATACAATATGTTCAAACCACTACCACCATCCATCAAGACTTTGGTTAGTCGAGTGCCTTCAACCACTGGGTCGACCACCAGAGCTTGCCTCCCAGGGGTGGCAATATGCATTGGGTGATCGGACTGGTCGAACGTGATGGCAGTCTGAGACCATTTCAAATAACTTGGTGTTGCCGGAGCAACCATATACACCTCTCGGTTGATGACTTTCAGTCGACTTTGCTCTCATCATCAGCAAAAATCATCAGGGTGGAATTGACTTGGGGGTATCAATTGTCGCTATCTTCCTTGTCCTCAAGTTTTCCTAACTCCATTTCTTTATCTTTGATCTGCTTGCCCTGGAACTGCTGGATTAAGAGTCGACACTGTCGAGTGGTATGTTTTGGGTAAATAAAATTACCCTCTTCATCTTTCTTGGTGTGGACGAGGCACGGCAAATCCAACACATCATTTCCGTCCCGGTCTTTAACTTTCTTGGGGTTCCAAGGTCCTTTGGATTTCCCCTTAAACTTTCCTTGAGTCACAGCTAAGGCTTCCCCAGGAGCAGCTGGCTCGGCTTTCCGCTTCTATTTCCGATTGGAATTTCCTCCGGTTTCCTGGGCGACTGACTTCAGCTTGCCACTCCAGAGTCGATCCTCATCTTCTCCATTAGCGTACTTGGTGGCAATCTCCATCATTTGGTTCAGATACATATCTCCGGTTCGACCGAATTTCAGATTCAGTTCTCTGTACTTGACGCCTTTTTTGAAGGCACAGACTGCTTGTTGGTCAGGCACATTCTCTACCGTGTGGTGCAACGTGATCCATCTCTGGATGTAATCCCTCAAGGTTTCATTCGGCTTCTGCACGCAGGACCGCAGTTCCGTCAACCCTGCCGGTCGTTTGCATGTTCCTTCGAATATGGTGACAAACACTCGGGCGAGATCTTCCCAAGTGTAAATGCTGCTAGGTGCTAACTGGTTCAGCCACGCATTGGCCGAGCCCTCCAACATGAGAGGCAGGTGCTTCATGGCCACCTCGTCATTGCCGCCGCCAATTTGGACGGCCACTCGGTAGTCTTCAAGCCAAGTATCGGGCCTGGACTCGCCAGTGAACTTGCTGACTCCAGTCGCCAACCTGAAGTTGGGAGGAATCACAGCGGCCCTGATAGCTCTACTAAAGCACTCTGGCCCCGAAACATGTGCTCTGCTTCTGGTAGGAGCATCTCTGTCGTGTCCTTCCTGGTGAGCTCTGTTCCTGTCAACCAAACCTTGAACGAGAATGGATCTCGCATCGAAGCCTGGCTCCCTGGAGTCGACTGGAATCCTTCACCCAACACTATGAGGGCGCCTATCATCCTGTTGTCGAGGCGCATACGACCCGCTCCTCGGGGGAGGGGTGGGCACTCGACATCGATCATCACGATCGAATTGGTGATCATATTCCTCACGGTTATCATGCTGATTACGCCGGTCCCCACGTCCGTCACGCCTCGAGGGCGATCTTGGGCTATGAGCCGACTGGACTGTGTCTGCGGCAACGGATCTACTGTGAATCCTGTTCCGCAACTGAGAAATAGCGGAATTTTGGTCTCCTGCTGCCCGGAGCAACACTCTGATCTGCAGCAAGCCTCTGCCAGCCTCCGACTGGGAAGGCTGAATCGACTCAGCTATGCGGGCTGCAGCTGCTAAATTCTGAATTGGAGTTCGATAAACCTGCGGGGGCGGGAAAAGCTGACGTCGACTGGATTCGGGAACCCGTTGTCGCGCACGCTCGTCGAGTGCTCGCTGGAGGTTCTCCAGTCGAGTGCGCTCGGCCAAGTTTTCCAGGCACGCGTCCTCCAAGGCACGAGCCTTGGGGGTTTCTCCAATGATAGGAGTGTGTAATGCATCCATGTTTCGGCGGCGAAGTTCTTCTCTCTGCACCGACGTGAGAGGCTCGGGAAGATATTCCTCATGAGGACGCGACGGGTCGCCTCCACCCGCGCCTCCGTCGGTGCAGAGAAAACTGGGAGGACTGGGAGGTCCATCGACCATCAGAACCTCTACCACCGGATTGCTGCTGTCGCACTCGGATGCGGTCTCTGCGGAGCCGGCCGACAGGTCGAACAGGCCGTAGAGGGATTCATCAGGCTCGATCGCCGCGACTTGAGGGGTGGCCGACTGGCGTGCCACCGCGTGTCTTACCCACCACTGGAGTCTCGACCGACCAGAGCGCTTGCGCCGGCAGGAAGCTGGGAGGGAGGACAACACAGGAGCCGACCGGTTGGGGGTCGACGGTTGCCGTAGGAGAACGCCGCGGACGCACGCGCTAAAGTGCGTTGCCCCGCGGACAGGGAGTGCGTCCACGTCGAGCGGAGCCTCCTGAAGCCACGCGGAGTCGTCGACGATGAACGTGCGCACGCCGAGACGGATCTCGCGGCCCTCCACCAAAACTCCGCCGAAAACCATGATGATTCGGGTCGGAAAAGATCGCAACTCCTCCAACAAAACACTAAAACACCTGCCCCATGGTGGGCGCCAACTGTCGTGGTTCTAAGTCTGACAGTGATGTAGGGGGGTAAGTATGGAGAGGCAAGATCTTAGCTATAGAGGAGTTGTAGGAACGCAAGATTTACGAGTTCAGGCCCTTCTCGGAGGAAGTAATAGCCCTACATCTCGGAGCCCGGAGGCGGTCGACTGGATTATGCATGTGTGAATTACACGCGTGCGAACCCCTGTTTCGGAGGAGGGGGGGGGGGGCGGCTTATATAGAGTGCGCCAAGACCCCAGCCAGCCCACGATACAAAGTGTTCAATGTACATTAAGGCAGGGCGTTACTGGTAACGCTAGTAATAAAGTGCTATGATGACCATAAAAGCTACTTAATAACCGACCGTTAGCATGCGGAGCGCCTTTAGGTCACCTGACCGTCGAATGGCTTGGTCTTGGTCGAGTATCTTCAAGTGTGTCGAGTGAGACACCTTCAAGTCGATTGAAAGATGATTTCTTCTGGAGATGTCCTTGGGTAGGTCAGTTTGGACAGGTCCATGACCCTACCCTAGGTACATAGCTTCATTAGGGGCCCGCCCCCCTTTGCCCTAAACCAATTCGGTTTGGGCCTTGGGGGCGCGCCCCACACTTCCCTTGCTTCCCTCCTTTTCCACTAAGGCACATGTAGGCCCATTAAACCCCCGGGGGGTTCCGGTAATCTCCCGGTACTCTGGTAAAATCCCGATTTCACCCGGAACACTTCTGATATCCAAACATAGGCTTCCAATATATCAATCTTCATGTCTCAACCATTTCGAGACTCCTCGTCATGTCCGTGATCACATCCGGGACTCCGAACAACCTTCGGTACATCAAAACATATAAACTCATAATATAACTGTCATCGTAGCGTTAAGCGTGCGGACCCTATCGGTTCGAGAACTATGTAGACATGACCGAGATACGTCTCCGGTCAATAACCAATAGCAGAAACTGGATGCTCATATTGGCTCGTTCATATTCTACGAAGATCTTTATCGGTCAGACTGCATAACAACATACGTTGTTCCCTTTGTCATCGGTATGTGACTTGCCCGAGATTCGATCATCGGTATCTCAATACCTATTTCAATCTCGTTACAGGCAAGTCTCTTTACTCGTTCCATAATACATCATCCTGCAATGAACTCATTAGTTGCAATGCTTGCAAGGCTTACGTGATGTGCATTACCGAGAGGGCCCAGAGATACCTCTCCGACAATCGGAGTGACAAATCCTACTCTCGAAATACGCCAACCCAACAAGTACCTTCGGAGACACCTATAGAGCACCTTTATAATCACCCAGTTACGTTGTGACATTTGGTAGCACACAAAGTGTTCCTCCGGTAAATGGGAGTTGCATAATCTCATAGTCATAGGAACATGTATAAGTCATGAAGAAAGCAATAGCAACAAACTAAATGATCAAGTGCTATGCTAACGGAATGGGTCAAGTCAATCACATCATTCTCCTAATGATGTGATCCCGTTAATCAAATGACAACTCATGTCTATGGTTAGGAAACTTAACCATCTTTGATCAACGAGCTAGTCAAGTAGAGGCATACTAGTGACACTCTGTTTGTCTATGTATTCACACATGTATTATGTTTCCGGTTAATACAATTCTAGCATGAATAATAAACATTTATCATGATATAAGGAAATAAATAATAACTTTATTATTGCCTCTAGGGCATATTTCCTTCACCAGCCTCGAGCCTGCTCAGGAGGAGGCGCTAGTGAAGATTTTGTGTGCAAACAAGGGAGTGTTCGCCTGGGAGCCTGATCAGCTGGTAGGGGTCCCAAGAGAGGTAACAGAGCATCGCCTGAAGGTGTGCCCCAATGTACGCCTTGTGAAGCAGAAGGCAAGGCGGCAGTCCATGGAGAAGCAAGCTTTCATCGTCCAAGAAACTCGCAAGTTGGAGGCTGCGGGTGTCATACGCGAGGTTCGGTACCCCGAGTGGCTGGCGAACCCCGTCGTTGTCCCCAAGAAAGGCGGGAAGGAGCAAATGTGTGTCGACTTCACCAACCTTTATAAGGCCTGCCCCCAAGATCCGTTCCCGCTTCCACGCATCGACCAGATCGTCGACTCCACCGCCGTGTTCGACTTGCTATGCTTCCTGGATGCGTTCTTAGGGTATCACCAAATCAAGATGGCGGTAGAAGATGTGGAGAAGACGGCCTTCCTGACCCCGTGTGGGATGTACTGCTACACCTGCATGCCGTTCGGGCTGCGCAACACGGGTGCAACCTTCCAGCGACTCATGCACATCGCCTTAGGGCGGTAGCTCGGGAGAAACACCGAAGCCTACGTTGATGACATCGTGGTGAAGTCTCAGGAGGCGGGGACATTGATCCAAGACCTAGAGGAGACCTTTGAAAGTGTTCGCCAGGTGGACTTGTGGCTCAATTCGGAGAAATGCGTGTTTGGCGTCCCCTCCGGCAAGCTACTGGGTTTCCTGGTGTCCCACAGGGGGATCGTGGCCAACCCAGAGAAGGTGAAGGCCATTGAAGACATGAGTCCACCATAGACCCTCAAGGAAATGCAGAAGTTGGCTGGTCGGGTGACTGCGTTGGGGTGCTTCATCCCCATACTGGGAGAGCGTGCCCTACCCTTCTTCAAGATGATGAAAAAGAAGGGCCCGTTCGAGTGGACCCCACAGGCCGACCAAGCTTTCCAAGACATCAAGAGATACCTGACCAGCCCTCCAGTGATGGTGGTGCCACGACCTCGCAAGCCCCTAGTGCTCCATCTTGCTGCCACCCCGTACTCAGCCAGTGAGGCCTTGGTGGCGGTTCGGGAAGAACACCAAGCGAAGTGCGCATCATGCTGTGCCATGCCTCCAGCAGAGACAATGCAAGACCAGAAGGGCGCCACAAGGGCCGCAGCAGCAGCGACAGAGGATCAGGCTCGGCAGGACGACGCCCCCATACCCGCGAAGACTTCGGCAAGCGACCAAGCGTCGGGGGCTCTACCCCCTCAGGATACACCCCAGCTTCCAGAAGACGCAAATCTCGTCAGCACACCAACCCTCGCCGAGCATCCGGTATACTTCGTCAGCACGGTGTTGCGGGACGCATGAGCGCGGCACCACATGCCTCAGAAGCTCCTACTCGCACTCCTAGTAGCCTTGTGAAAGCTGCTGCACTACTTCCATGGCCACCCCATCAAGGTCGTCTCAGCTTACCCATTCGAGAGAGTGATCAGGAGCCCCAACTCTGCTGGAAGAGTCGCTGAACGGAACATCGAGTTGCAAGCATTCCAGCTGGAGTTCAGTACTACCAGGGTTATCAAGGGGGCCGCGCTCGCTGATTTCGTGGCAGAATGGATGGACGCCCCGACGCTTGAAGAAGGCGAAGACTGGTCCCTCTCGCCAGGAAGCGAGGCGCCTGATGGCTGGGTCATGTATTTCGATGGTGCCTTCGTGCACCAGGGTGTGGGGGCTGGAGCAGTACTCATCTTGCCCACTCAGGACAAGCTCCACTACGCCATGCAGCTCTGCTCCTAGCAGGGTGAGAAGGTCTCCAACAACATTGCAGAATACGAGGGCCTCATAGCCGGCCTGAAGGCTGCGGCGTCGCTGGGAGTGAAGCGTCTCACTATCAGGGGCGACTCGCAGCTCCTCGTCAACTTCTCCAACAAGGTATACGAGCCGAAGGACGAGCACATGGAAGCATACCTCACGGAGGTGCGCAAGATGGAGAAGCAATTTCTGGGCATGGAGTTGCAGCACGTGGCCCATGGCACCAACAAGGAAGCAGACGACATCGCCGTAGGAGCATCCAAGCGATAGCCCCAGGAGCCTGGCGTCTTCGAGGAGCGACTCTTCAAGCCATCAGCAACGTCGCCGCTTTCAAGAACAACTTAGCCTCGGGAGGAACTCCTGCAGCCGCCTGCCTCAGGAGCCCCAGCCTGTGGCCCGACCTTAGGGGCGCGTGTACTCCTGGTGCTCGAGCCCCAAGAGGGATGCTGGACCAAGGAATTCATGGAATACCTGATGCAAGGGGCATTGCCAGAGAAGGAGGAGGACGCGGAGCGTGTGGCCCGTCAGGCCACGGCATACTACATCCAGGACGGTGAGTTATACAGAAAGTGACCAAATGACGTTACGTTGTGTTGTATCTCCAGGGAACAAGGGAAAGAGCTGATAGCTGACATACACGGCAGAGACTGTGGGCACCACTTGTCGTCGCGAACCCTTGTCGGCAAGGCATTCCGAAATGGATTCTATTGGCCTACGACGCTCAACGACACGACCGAGCTGGTGAAATCCTGCGAGGCCTGCCAATTCCATGCCAAGCAGATCCATCAGCCAGCTCAGGGCCTCCAGACCATCCCACTCTCATGGCCGTTCACGGTCTGGGGGCTGGATATTCTGGGCCCGTTCCCTCGGGCACCTGGGGGCTATCGGTACCTCTACGTCGCCATCGACAAGTTCACTAAGTTGCCGGAGGTTGAAGTCATCCGCGCCATCCCAATTGGCTATACAGTCAAGTTCATCAAGGGCCTCGTGAGCTGTTTTGGGGCCCCCAACCACATCATCACCGATAACGGCTCGCAGTTCACTAGTAATCTCTTCAAGTCATATTGTGCTAACCTTGGAACGCAGATCTGCTACGCCTCAGTAGCACACCCGAGGAGCAATGGCCAGGCCGAACGCGCCAACGCGGAGGTCTTGAAGGGCCTCAAGACCAGGACCTTCAAGAAGAAGCTCGAGGCCTGTGGCAGGGGCTGGCACGATGAGCTCCAGTCTGTGTTGTGGTCGATCCGCACCACCGCCACCAAGCCAACGGGCGGAACCACGTTCTTCCTCGTCTATGGAGCAGAAGCAGTCCTCCCTCATGAGGTCGAACATCACTCCGCACGGGTCCTAGCGTTTGATGAGATGCAGCAGGACGCCATGCAGGGGATGGACCTCGTGCTGGGGGAGGAACAACGCCGTGAAGCTGCACTACGGGCGGCAAGATACCAGCAGGCGCTGCAGAGGTACCACTGCCGCAGCGTCTGCTCTAGGACTCTTGAGGTGTGTGACCTCGTCCTGAGGCGGGTGCTCTCCAGGGAGGGGCTGCATAAGCTCTCGCCCATGTGGGAGGGCCTGTTCATGGTCGTCCACGTCTCCAGGCCTGGCGCCGCGCGCCTGGAGTCACAAGACAGGGTACCCGTCCCGAATGCCTTGAACATCCAACACCTTCGGAAGTTCTACCCATGAAGAAAGGCCCAGTGCCTGTGAAGAAGGCCCGGTGCCTGTGAAGAAGGCCTAGTGCTTGTGAAGCAAGGCCCAGTGCCTGTGAAGAAAGGCCCAGTGCCTGTGAAGCAAGGCCCCGTTCCTGTGAAGACTCGCCGCCCGTGACACTCTCACGTAATAATGAGTGGGGCTGTACATGCCCCGGAGCCTCAGAAGAGCCGCCCTTGGGCCTCGGGGGATCCCTCCCACGCCGAGTGGCAGCACTTATGTAACACCCTTGATGCGACTATATCTCCCACATGTCGAGGCATGACTTAGAGGCATAATCGCATTGAAGGCATATGTCGCAAGTTAGGCAATCTTCACAACATCCCATGTAATATAAATAATAAAGGGGAGATAACATAGTTGGCTTACACTCGCCACGTCAATCAAGTACATAAATAACATTACATCATCCAAACACTCATGGCCCGACTACGGCGCCAAAATAAAAGAGAACCCAACATGCGACAACGGTCCCAATCACCCCCAACTGGGCACCACTACTGATCATCGAGAAAGGAAACATAGTAACGTTGAGAGTCTTCGTCGAACTCCCACTTGAGCTCATACGCGTCTCCTAGAGCGGAATCATCAGGCCCTGCATCTGGTGTAATAGTAATCTATGAGCCACAAGGACTCAGCAATCTCGCACCCTCGCGATCAAGACTATTTAAGCTTATAGGTATGTCAAGGTAAATATGTGGAGCTACAGCAAGCGACTAGCAAGTATGGTGGCTAGCTTAGTCGCAAAAGAGAGCGAGAAGAGGAGGCAAAGCGCGAGCGAGAAACTAAAGAGCAACCTGTGCAAACATTACACCAACACCGTGTCCACTTCCCGGACTCCACTGAGAAGAGGCCATCACGGTAACACACTCAGTTGATTCATTTTAATTAAATTAAGGTTCAAGTTATCTACAACCGGACATTAACAAATTCCCATCTGCCCATAACCGCGGGCACGGCTTTCGAAAGTTCAAATCCCTGCAGGGGAGTCCCAACTTAGCCCATGACAAGCTCTCACGGTCAACGAAGGAATAGACCTTCTCCCATGACGTTCCGATCAGACTCGGTATCTCGGTTATTCAAGACACTTCGACAGGTTAAAACAAGACCAGCAACACCGCCCGAATGTGCCGACAAATCCCGATAGGAGCTGCACATATCTCTTTCTCAGGGCACAATCGAATAAGCAATCCGTACAACTAAAACCAGCCCTCGAGTTTCCATGAGGTGCCGCTGCAAGGGGCTCTAGGTTGGATCAACACTCAGAGGAGCACTGGCCCGGGGGGGGGGGGGGTTAAAATAATGATGACCCTTGAGTCTACAGAACCCAAGGGAAAGAAAAGGCTAGGTGGAAAATGGTAAAACCAAGGTTGGGCATTGCTGGAAAAGCTTTAATCAAGGTGAACTATCAAGGGGTTCCCATTATAACCCAACCGCGTAAGGAACGCAAAATCCGGGAACATAACACCGATATGACGGAAACTAGGGCGGCAAGAGTGCAACAAAACACTAGGCGAGAGGCCGAGCCTTCCACCCTTTACGAAGTATATAGATGCATTAAGATAGCAAGATAACATAATGATATCCCAACAAGTAAATAAATGTTCCAACAAGGAACGGCCTTCAATCTTCACCTGCAACTAGCAACGCTATAAGAGGGGCTGAGCAAAAGCGGTAACATAGCCAAACAACGGTTTGCTAGGATGTGGTGGGTTAGAGGTTTGACATGGCAATTTGGGAGGCTTACAAGCAAGTGGTAGGCATCGTAGCATTGGCAAAGCAAAAGAGCGAGCAAAACTAGCATAGCAAAGATAGTAGTGATTTCGAGGGTATGATCATCTTGCCTGCACAGTTGTCAGAGTTGACTGGATCCTCGAAAGCAAACTCAACGGGCTCCTCCATAGCAAACTCGTCTCCCGGCTCTACCCAAACAAGACAAACAACAATAAGGATACAATCAACCACGTGCAAAATCAAACAACACGATGCAAAGATGATATGCTATGCGGGATGCGATGCGGGATGCAAAATGCAAGATATGACAGGAAATGCAAGAACCTGGCCTCAACTTGGAAATCCAAGTGTGCCACTGGAAAGATGAGATGCAATCGCTTGAAAACGATATAAAGAACGCTGGAATCAGAGTTACGGTTTGGAAAAGGCAAGTGATTCAAAAATGACACCGGTCTGCGATTTACAGCAAGTAGCCATCTAAATGCAATGGAATGAACATGCTACAGCACCCAAACATGACAACAAAATACATGACAGGGAAGCATTCAAGATGCTTAACAAAAGTCTAGCACTGAGCTACGGCCAATTCATCCATTAACAGGTTCAAACAAGCATGGCAAAAATGCATATGGCAAACAGATTTCAGACTTAGTGAAATTAACACTTGTCTGGAATTTCAGATCAGGTAGCCCTCTTTGGAGCAACAAAACTACATGCTACAGGACCTGAACATGGCAAAGTAAAGCATGGCATGGAGCTACTCAAAGAGCTTAACAAAAGTCCCTTAGTGCCCTTGAGCCAAAAGGGATCAGAAAATACAATTGCAAGCATGTGAACATAGCAAAACATAATCAGTTTTCAGACTTAGTGAAAACTGGCACATGCTGAAATATAACTCAAGTAGGCATGTTTACGAGCTCGATGCACTCACTACAGAGCAAGTCATGACAAGACAAGCATACATCCATCAATAAGGCACAAAATGCAAGCTAGCCATGGCAAGAACAATAGCATAGCATGCACGGATCAACTACAACATCACCGGCAAAATTGCAAACAAGTTGACAATCTGCCCAGATTCGCAAAGTAGCAAAAGTAGAGCTCGATTGACTCAATCTAGGGTGCTCCATAATTGCAAACAAAGACATGGATGGATAGAGCACTACAATATACAAAACATCCTTACTGATCATCCTCAAAAGAGGCACGGATCACTAGGAAACAACATGAACATATGGCAACATGAGATAAACAACTCCAGGACTTAGTGAAAATACTAAGTCCCTGAAAACAGAATTAACAAGTGCACCACTTTGCAAGCTTGCACTAGTCACCACACACATCACAAAAATACATGGGTTGCACCTCTGGAAAGATGACAAAACCCTTAACAAAATATATGTAGAACTCATGGGCATAGCATGCACACATTAATCATGGCAAAAAATGACAAAAACCTAAATGGAGTAGCAGATCTGACAATTATCTCAAGTAGCCCTCTTCTAACAGCATTTCGGGCATCAAGATGAACTCAAATGAAAATAATGCAATGGAATGAAATGATGTACTCTCTGATATGAACATTTTGATATGCTATATGCATGAATTGGAGCTACGGATGCAAAGTTACGGGGCCGCGAACATGAGCACTTGAACTGAAAATAACAGGGACTTAGAGAAAAAACAACCCTCAGATCTAGGGTTTGCACGGATTACGAGGACGGCGGCACGCGCACTGTTCATGACGGAGTCGAGGTCGGCGGGGACGAGGACGGAGGCGGCGGGGGCGACGTCGCCGGTGGCTGGGGGCGGCGGCGCAGGGGCCCGCGGTGGCCGGAGCGGGGGCCAGTCGGAGCTAGGGGCGACGCCTGCGAGCTCCTGCGGCGGCTCGGGGCGGCGACGGCGGCTTCTGCGGCCCGGGCGACGAGGTGGCGATGGCGGCGGCGGGGCGGACCGCGGCGGCGCGGCGCCGGAGTGGAGGGCGACGGCGGCGGGCGAAGTGCACGGGCGGCGGCGTCCTCGGGCTGGTGGGGGCCGGTTGCGGGCCGGCCGGGCCGCGGGCGGAGACGGCGGCGGCTTGCCACATGGCGAGCATGGGGTGGCTGGCGGTGGCGGAGCGGACGCGTCCGGCCGGGGCAGACGTGTCCGGCCGGCGCGGATCTGGGATTTAGGGTTTCGGGGAGAGGGGGATCCGGAATTTTCGAGGACCTATTTATAGGTATAGAGGGAGCTAGGAGAGCCCAAATGAGGTGCGGTTTTCGGCCACGCGATCGTGATCAAACGCTCTAGATGATGGAGCAAAGTTAAGTGGGTTTTGGGCTAAACTGGAGGGGTGTTGGGCTGCAACACACACGACGCCTTTTCAGTCCCTCGGTTAACCGTTGGAGTATCAAACGAAGTCCAAATGATACAAAACTTGACAGGCGGTCTACCGGTAGTAAACCAAGGCCGCTTGGCAAGTCTCGGTCCAATCCGGAAATGTTTAATCCCCACACACAAAATAAAGGTAGAAATGGCCACCGGAGGAGAACGAAGTGCCGGAATGCAAAACGGACAACGGGGAAAATGCTCGAATGCATGAGATGAACACGTATGCAAATGCAATGCACAAGACGACATGATATGAGATGCATGACAACGACAACAACACACGGAGAGAAAACCCGAACCCGAGGAAATAAATATAACTTAACGCCGGAAACGCCAGGAGTTGGAGTACAAATTGGGAAAGTTACATCCGGGGTGTTACAACTTAGCTCCATGTTGGTGAGAAGACGTCGAACACTAGACTAGGTGCCAGACGCGGATTTTCATTTGCTTTTTGAAGTTGGCTCGCCCCTCTTTTTATTGAAATTTGCTTTCTGGTGTCTCTAGCTGGTCCCATTTTATTGCTTTCTGCATGTGTCTCTGCCTTCGCCTCTTTGGTCGACCTAAACTCTCCATCGCGTCCCTCGCGAGGGGGCTGAACAGGTACCTTTGTGAGCTTCTTCCTTCTGTGTTTTCATGAGGCACCCTCGTTTGAGCCCACAAGCTGGCGCACCTCTCCTGGTCCGTGCCCCACGGGTATCGCGACGCGAAGCACTAAGTTAAGGCCAGCGACGCCTATAACCAAGCCCCGGGTGAGCGATAAATCTCTTACGATTTTTTGCAGTTCCTAAGCGCATATCAGGTCAAGGAGGCCTTGACAAGCACCAGGAAGCGAGCGCCTCGTGAGGAGGAGGTCACTCAAAACAAGTCGAGCTAAGTTATCCCTACATAAAACGACAATGTTACGACACGGCACAAGAACGACAAACATAACATAAGGATTGAGATCATAGTTCGATACACGCCCCTCCGGGGCCCACTCTGGTTTCTTTCTGATGCAGGAAGGAAAAGAAGAACAAAATAGAAGCGGCGCCTACAGCGGTTCATGGGCGTAGGCCCTAGCGCCCTCCTGAGCTCAGCCGGACCCCTCCTCGCGCTTCACGGAGGCACGGCGACGAGACGACCCGCCACCGTCTTCGAAGCAGGCACGGCGGCGTGGCAGCTGGTCATAGCCACCACTGCTGGAGCTGTCGCTGGGGGAAGAGCTGCCATAGCCGGACGAGACGCGGTCGGCGCCAAGGGCGGGTTCGCCCCCATCCTCGTCACGGCCGTCGCCAAGGCCGTGCACCTCCTCGCCGTCGTTCACCTCGGGGCAGCACCCGAAGTGGCGACCATCTTCCCAAACACCCTCACATAGAGGGTCGCATCGCTGTCAAACTTGAAGTGAAGGGTGCACCACCTGCCAAGGCTGCGCGTGCGGGCGAATGTCTGCCAACCGCGGGCCAGAGCTACATTGCCCGCGGCGGAGACCTCGACCGCAACCCAGGAAGCCCTGCTACAGCAGCCGTCCGCCGGTAGCCAAAGCCCGCCAGGACTTAAGGCCGGCAGCTCGTCAGCGAAGAAGCGCGGGAGCTGAAGCCAGTTGCCGGCCGGGTTCTCCAACCAGACGACGAAGTCCGGTAGCGTCTCCGCCAAGTGGAAGCATGGCTGGGGAGGCCGCACGACCATGACACGTCTCCCTTCATCAACAGGACCGCCACAACCGGAGCGACCCCTGTCCCGTGAAGCGGCACCACCACGGCCGCGCGGAGCCGCGGCAGGGGTTGCGGTGTGCTTGGGGGGACGGCCGCGTCCACGCTTGGGCACCGGAGAGCCGGGCCCCTTGCGAGGGGCCTTCCCCTTCTTCGTGGCGGTGAACCTCGTCGACGGCGCCATTGGTGGCAGGAGAGGAGCAAGGAAGGAGAAGAAGCGGAAGCGGAAGAGGAAGGATGGGCAACGGGGGCTCCGCCCCCTCCCATTTATACCAGGAGAAGGCCAACCAGCACCCCCCACGATCACAGGTAATGATGGTTTCCTTGCATGTCGCAGGGACTTGTCACGTCAGGCAGTTGCTGAGGCAGCATGGGGAAGCGGAGATGCCCACGTCTAATCAACCGCCATGCGTCAACCGAGGCCGCAGGGTATTGGGGCCCGTGGCGCTGCGCACTTGACCCTTGGCTTCGCCTCGAAGCCAATCCCGAGCGCGCCTTGGGCCTGGGGGCTACTGTCGACGTTCTTGGAACAGGGGTCCCCAGACTCACCTGCCTGCGGCCCACGGTGTGGCTTTGCTGGCAGGCCTGTACGACCCATCTTCATCAACAAGGAATCAAGACCCTCGCGAGGGCCATGCCTCGCGGGGTGGATGCCACAAGACTTCCTGAGGAGCGGCCTCACTAGGCTGGCTCATGAGGGGCAGAGAGTTCAAGGTCGGGCAAACCTCACGAGGTTCTCGTGACATAAGCCATGACGATCGAGACCAGGCGGGCGCCAGCGCGCGCAGTGTCCTTGTTTCCTCTTTGGTGCTAAGGGGGCAAACGAAGGCGCGAAGTACCGAGGCATCAAGCAAAGGTTTCCATATTGGTGCAACGAGACCAAGACTAGAAGGACAGCAAGACGGAGGTCATCATGGAGCCCAGGACAGCGTCACCACCAGAACCTTTGGCAGGCGAAGACCACCTTTTGTCAGGATAGCTTGTACTATTTGTCCCCCTTCAAACTGGTCTTTGTGGGATCCCTTCCTGCTCAATATTTGGGAAGAGTACCAGGGCCCCTATAAATAGGACTAGCCACCACCATAGGAGAAAAGGGAAAAAAGATCATCCTGAACCACACATGTTCACCAAGCACAAGAACGCCTCAACCTCAGGAGGTTTTTCTTCCCCTTGTACTGTTCGTCCTCAGCCTAAGAGGCAATCCACCACCACCACCACACTGGAGTAGGGTATTACACCACAACGGTGGCCCGAACCAGTATAAATCTTGTGTCCTTTGTGTTGCGAGTTCGTCGAGTTAGTTCGTGAGATCTTAGCTAAGTTAGGACGTGGATCGATAGGGGGGGAGATCTTCGCGCGCACCCTAGTGTTCGAACCTTAAGGGTTTAACCAGAACCCGTGATTTGACAATGTTAGTAACCAAATGTTGTTCGGAGTTCCGGATAAGATCACGGACATGACAAGGAACTCCGGAATGGTCAAGAGATAATGTTTGATATATGAGATAATAGTGTTTGGTCTCCGGAAGGGTTTCGGAATTCAGAGGAAGGGGTTTCAGATGTTTCCTGAAATGTTTGGGTACGAGAACACTTTATTTGGGCCAAAGGGGAAAGCCCACAAGGTTTTTGGAAAGCACAAAAGGAAGTTTTGCGGAGTCTAGAGGCCAGACGCGGGGAACCCTAGCGTCTGGCCCTGGAGTCCGAGAAGGACTCTTGCCTTTCGGGTGAAACCGACTTTGTGGAGGCTTTTACTCCGAGTTTCGACCCCAAGGCTCAACATATAAATAGAGGGGTAGGGGTAGCACCCAAGACACATCAAGAAACACCAAGCTATGTGCCGGCAACCCCGTCCCCTCTAGTTTATCCCCCGTAGTAGATTTCGTAGTGCTTAGGCGAAGCCCTGTAGAGATTGTTCTTCACCAACACCGTCACCACGCCGTCGCGCTGCCGGAATTCATCTACTACTTCGCCCCTCTTGCTGGACCAAGAAGGCGCGGACGTCATCGAGCTGAACGTGTGCTGAACACGGAGGTGCTGTACGTTCGGTACTTGAACGGGATAGATTGTGAAGGTGTATGACTACATCAACCACGTTGATAAATCCTTCCACTTTCGGTCTATGAGGGTACATAGACATACTCTCCCCTCTTGTTGCTATGCATCACCATGATCTTGCGTGTGCATAGGATTTTTTTTGAAATTACTACATTACCCAACAGTGGTATCAGAGCCAGGTTTATGCGTAGATGTTATATGCACGAGTAGAACATAAGTGAGTTGTGGGCGATACAAGTAATACTGCTTACCAGCATGTCATACTTTGTTTCGGCGGTGCTATTGGATGAAGCGGCCCGGACCGAGATTACGCGTACGCTTACGCGAGACTGGTTCTACCGACGTGCTTTGCACACAGGTGGCTGGCGGGTGTTAGTCTCTCCAACTTTATTTGAACCCATTGTGACTACGCCCGGTCCTTGTTGAAGGTTAAAACAACATTAACTTGACGAAATATCGTTGTGGTTTTGATGCGTAGGTAAGAACGGTTCTTGCTCAGCCCATAGCAGCCACGTAAAACTTGCAACAACAAAGTAGAGGACGTCTAACTTGTTTTTGCAGGGCATGTTGTGATGTGATATGGTCAAGACATGATGCTAAATTTTATTGTATGAGATGATCATGTTTTGTAACACAGTTATCGGCAACTGGCAGGAGCCATATGGTTGTCGCTTTATTGTATGAAATTCAATCGCCATGTAATTGCTTTACTTTATCACTAAGCGGTATCGATAGTCGTGGAGGCAATAATTGGCGTGACGACAATGATGCTTCGCTGGAGATCAAGGTGTCAAGCCGGTGACGATGGTGATCATGACACTGCTTTGGAGATGGAGATCACAGGCACAAGATGATGATGGCCATATCATATCACTTATATTGATTGCATGTGATGTTTATCCTTTATGCATCTTATTCTGCTTGATTGACGGTAGCATTATAAGATGATCTCTCACTAAATTTCAAGGTACATGTGTTCTCCCTGAGTATGCACCGTTGCGAAAGTTCATCGTGCTGAGACACCACGTGATGATCGGGTGTGATAAGCTCTACGTTCACATACAACGGGTGCAAGCCAGTTTTGCACATGGAGAAATACTCAGGCTAAACTTGACGAGCCTAGCATATGCAGATATGGCCTCGTAACACAGAGACCGAAAGGTCGAGCATGAATCATATAGTAGATATGATCAACATAGTGATGTTCACCATTGAAAACTACTCCATTTCACGTGATGATTGGTCATGGTTTAGTTGATATGGATCACATGATCACTTAGATGATTAGAGGGATATCTATCTAAGTGGGATTTCTTAAATATGATTAATTGAACTCTAATTTATCATGAACTTAGTACCTGATAGTATTTTGCTTGTCTATGTTGTTGTAGATAGATGGCCCATGCTGTTGTTCCGTTAAATTTTAATGTGTTCCTTGAGAAAGAAAAGTTGAAAGATGATGGTAGCAATTACACAGACTAGGTCCATAACTTGAGGATTATCCTCATTGCTGCACAGAAGAATTACGTCCTGGAAGCACTGCTAGGTGCCAAACCCACTGCGGGAGCAACACCAGATGTTATGAACGTCTGACAGAGCAAAGCTGATGACTACTTGATAGTTCAGTGTGCCATGCTTTACGGCTTAGAATCGGGACTTCAACAACGTTTTGAACGTCATGGAGCATATGAGATGTTCTAGGAGTTGAAGTTACTATTTCAAGCAAATGTACGGATTGAGAGATGTGAAGTCTCCAACAAGTTCTACAACTACAAGATGGAGGAGAATAGTTCTGTCAGTGAACATATACTCAGAATGTCTGGGTACCATAACCAATTGACTCAACTGGGAGTTAATCTTCCTGTTGATAGTGTCATTGACATAGTTCTTCAATCACTGCCACCAAGCTAAAAGAGCTTCGTGATGAACTATAATATGCAAGGGATGGATAAGACGATTCCCGAGCTCTTCGCAATGCTAAAAGCTGCGGAGGTAGAAATCAAGAAGGAGCATCAAGTGTTGATGGTCAACAAGACCACCAGTTTCAAGAAAATGGGTAAAGGGAAGAAGAAAGGGAACTTCAAGAAGAATGGCAAACAAGTTGCTGCTCAAGAGAAGAAACCCATGTCTGGACCTAAGCCTGAGACTGAGTGCTTCTACTGCAAAGGGACTGGTCACTGGAAGCGGAACTGCCCCAAGTATTTGGTGGATAAGAAGGATGGCAAGGTGAACAAAGGTATATGTGATATACATGTTATTGATGTGTACCTTACTAAAGCTCGTAGTAGCACCTGGGTATTTGATACTGGTTCTGTTTGTAATATTTGCAACTCGAAACAGGGACTACAGATTAAGCGAAGATTGGCTAAGGACGAGGTGACGATGCGCGTGGGAAATGGTTCCAAAGTTGATGTGATCGCCATCGGGACACGACCTCTACATCTACCTTCGGGATTAGTTTTAGACCTGAATAATTGTTATTTGGTGCCAGCATTGAGCATGAACATTATATGTGGATCTTGTTTGATGCGAGACGGTTATTCATTTAAATCAGAGAATAATGGTTGTTCTATTTATATGAGTAATATCATTTATGGCCATGCACCCTTAAAGAGTGGTCTATTTTAATGAATCTCGATAGTAGTGATACACATATTCATAATGTTGAAGCCAAAAGATGCAGAGTTGATAATGATAGTGCAACTTATTTGTGGCATTGCCATTTAGGTCATATTGGTGTAAAGCGCATGAAGAAACTCCTTTCTGATGGACTTTTGGAATCACTTGATTATGAATCACTTGGTACTTGCGAACCATGCCTCATGGGCAAGATGACTAAAACGCCGTTCTCCGAAACTATGGAGTGAGCAACAGTTTTGTTGGAAATCATACATACTGATAAATGTGGTTTGATGAATGTTGAGGCTCGTGGCGGGTATCGTTATTTTCTCACCTTCATAGATGATTTGAGCAGATATGGGTATATCTACTTGATGAAACATAAGTCTGAAACATTTGAAAAGTTCAAAAAATTTCAGAGTGAAGTGGAAAATCATCGTAACAAGAAAATGAAGTTTCTACGTTCTGATCGTGGAGGAGAATATTTGAGTTATGAGTTTGGTCTTCATTTGAAACAATGCAGAATAGTTTCGCAACTCACGCCACCCAGAACACCACAACATAATGGTGTGTCCGAACATCGTAATCGTACTTTACTAGATATGGTACGATCTATGATGTCTCTTACTGGTTTACCGCTATCATTTTGGGGTTATGCTTTAGAGACAACTGCATTCGCGTTAAATATGGCACCATCTAAATCCATTGAGACGACGCCTTATCAACTATGGTTTGGTAAGAAACCAAAGTTGTCGTTTCTTAAAGTTTGGAGCTGCGATGCTTATGTGAAAAAGCTTCAACCTGATAAGCTCGAACCCAAATCAGAGAAATGTGTCTTCATAGGATACCCAAAGGAGACTGGTGGTTACACCTTCCATCACAGATCCGAAGGCAAGCCATTTGTTTCTAAGAATGGATCCTTTCTAGAGAGGGAGTTTCTATCGAAAGAAGTGAGTGGGAGGAAAGTAGAACTTGATGAGGTAACTGTACCTGCTCCCTTATTGGACACTAGACCATCACAGAAACTGGTTCATGTGACACCTACACCAATTAGTGAAGAAGCCAATGATGATGATCATGAAACTTATGATCAAGTTACTACCGAACCTCGTAGGTCAACCAGAGTAAGATCCGCACCAGAGTGGTACGGTAACCCTGTTCTGGAGGTCATGTTACTTGACCATGACGAACCTACGAACTACGAGGAAGCGATGATGAGCCCAGATTCCACAAAATGGCTTCAGGCCATAAAATTTGAGATGGGATCCATGTATGAGAACAAAGTGTGGACTTTGGTTGACTTGCCCGATGATCGACAAGCCATCGAGAATAAATGGATCTTCAAGAAGAAGACTGACACTGACAAACGTTACTGTCTACAAAGCTCGACTTATTGCAAAAGGTTTTCGACAAGTTCAAGGAGTTGACTATGATGAGACCTTGTCACCCGTAGTGATGCTTAAGTCCGTCCGAATCATGTTAGCAATTGCCGCATTTTATTATTATGAAATTTGGCAAATGGATGTAAAGACTGCATTCCTGAATGGATTTCTGGAAGAAGAGTTGTATATGATGCAACCTGAAGGTTTTATCGATCCAAAGGGTGCTAACAAAGTGTGCAAGCTCCAGTGATCCACTTATGGACTGGTGCAAGCCTCTCGGAGTTGGCATAAACGTTTTGATAGTGTGATCAAAGCATATGGTTTTATACAGACTTTTGGAGAAGCCTGTATTTACAAGAAAGTGAGTGGTAGCTCTGTAACATTTCTAATATTATATGTGGATGACATATTGTTGATTGGAAATGATATATAATTTCTGGATAGCATAAAAGGATACTTGAATAAGAGTTTGTCAATGAAAGACCTCGGTGAAGCTGCTTATATATTGTGCATCAAGATCTACAGAGATAGATCAAGATGCTTAATTGGACTTTCACAAAGCACATACCTTGATAAAGTTTTGAAGAAGTTCAAAATTGATCAAGCTAAGAAAGGGTTCTTGCCTGTGTTACAAGGTGTGAAGTTGAGTAAGACTCAATGCTTGACCACTGCAGAAGATAGAGAGGAAATGAAAAATGTTCCCTATGCTTCAGCCATAGGCTCTATCATGTATGCAATGCTGTGTACCAGACCTGATGTGTGCCTTGCTATTAGTTTAGCAGGGAGGTACCAAAGTAATCCAGGAGTGGATCACTGGACAGCGGTCAAGACCATCCTTAAATACCTCAAAAGGACTAAGGATATGTTTCTCGTTTATGGAGGTGACAAAGAGCTCGTCGTAAATGGTTACATCGATGCAAGCTTTGACACTGATCCGGACGATTCTAAATCGCAAACCCAATTCGTGTTTATATTGAACGGTGGAGCTGTCAGTTGGAGCAGTTCTAAACAAATCGTCATGGTGGGATCTACGTGTGAAGCGGAGTACATAGCTGCTTCGGAAGCATCAAATGAAGCAGTCTGGATGAAGGAGTTCATATCCGATCTAGGTGTCATACCTAGTGCATCAGGTCCAATGAAAATCTTTTGTGACAATACTGGTGCAATTGCCTTGGCAAAGGAATCCAGATTTCACAAGAGAGCCAAACACATCAAGAGACGCTTCAATTCCATCTGCGATCAAGTCCAGGTGGGAGACATAGAGATTTACAAGATACATATGGATCTGAATGTTGCAGACCCATTGACTAAACCTTTCTCATGAGAAAAACTTGATCAACACCAAGGCTTCATGGGTGTTAGAATCATTACTGTGTAATCTAGATTACTGAGTCTAGTGCAAGTGGGAGACTGAAGGAACTATGCCCTAGAGGCAATAATAAAGTTATTATTTATTTCCTTATTTCATGATAAATGTTTATTATTCATGCTAGAATTGTATTAACCGGAAACATATACATGTGTGATTACATAGACAAACAGAGTGTCACTAGTTTGCCTCTACTTGACTAGCTCGTTAATCAAAGATGGTTATGTTTCCTAACCATAGACATGAGTTGTCATTTGATAAACGGGATCACATCATTAGGAGAATGATGTGATTGACTTGACCCATTCCGTTAGCTTAGCACTTGATCATTTTAGTTTACTGCTATTGCTTTCTTCATAACTTATACATGTTCCTATGACTATGAGATTATGCAACTCCCGATTACCGGAGGAACACTTTGTGTGCTACCAAACATCACAACATAACTGGGTGATTATAAAGGTGCTCTATAGGTGTTTCTGATGGTACTTGTTGAGTTGGCGTAGATCGAGACTAGGATTAGTCACTCCGATTGTCGAAGAGGTATCTCTGGGCCCTCTCGGTATTGCACATCACTATAAGCCTTGCAAGTAATGTAACTAATGAGTTAGATGTGGGATGATGAATTACGGAACGAGTAAAGGGACTTGCCGGTAACGAGATTGAACTAGGTATCGAGATAACGACGACCAAATCTCGGGAAAGTAACATACCGTTGACAAAGGGAACAATGTATGTTGTTATGCGGTTCGACCAATAAAGATCTTCATAGAATATGTAGGAGCCAATATGGGCATCCAGGTTCTACTATTGGATATTGACCAGTGAAGTTTCTCGGTCATGTCTACATAGTTCTCGAACCCGTAGGGTCTGCACGCTTAACGTTCATTGATGATATAGTATTTATGAGTTACGTATGTTGGTAACTGAATGTTGTTCAGAGTTCTGCATAAGATCACGAAAATGACGAGGAACTCCGGAATGGTTCGGAGATAAAGTTTGATATATGGGATAATAGTGTTTGGTCTCCGGAAGGGTTCCGGAATTCACCGGAAGGGGTTTCGGATGTTTCCTGAAATGTTTGGGTACGAGAACACTTTATTTGGGCCAAATGGAAAGCCCACAAGGTTTTTGGAAAGCTCAAAAGGAAGTTTTGCGGAGTCCAGAGGCCAGACGCCAGGGTTCCTAGCGTATGGGTCCAGACGCGGGGAACCCTGGCGTCTGGCCCTGGAGTCCGAGAAGGACTCTTGCCTTTTGGGTGAAACCAACTTCGTGGAGGCTTTTACTCGAAGTTTCAAACCCAAGGCTCAACATATAAATAAAGGGGTAGGGCTAGCACCCAAGACACATCAAGAAACACCATGCCGTGTGCCGGCAACCCCGTCCCCTCTAGTTTATCCTCCATAATAGTTTTCGTAGCGCTTAGGTGAAGCCCTGCGAAGATTGTTCTTCACCAACACCGTCACCACGTCGTCGTGCTGCCGGAACTCATCTACTACTTCGCCCCTCTTGCTGGATCAAGAAGGTGAGGACGGTATCGAGCTCAACGTGTGCTGAACATGGAGGTGCCGTACGTTCGGTACTTGATCGGGACTGATCATGAAGGTGTACGACTACATCAACCGCGTTGATAGACGCTTCCGCTTTCGGTCTACGAGGGTACGTAGACATACTCTCCCCTCTCCTTGCTATGCATCACCATTATCTTGCGTGTGCATATGATTTTTTTTAAATTACTATGTTACCCAACAAAAACTGCTTCCAATGTGATGGAGCCCGTACATTGAGCTTCTACGCCAGGTACTGCTCCCTTGAGGGTAGTTGTGGTGGGCTTGATTCTAGAAGGATCAATGCCCATTTTGCGGACAATGTCTTGGCAGAGTAGATTAAGGCTGATTCCACCGTCCATAAGGACTTTCGTGAGATGTGACCCATTGATAATTGGGTCGAGGACTAGGGCTGCGTGACGGATACTGAGTGGGTAATCCTTGCGATCAAAAGTGATCGGGAAGGCCGCCCATTGGTTAAATTTTGGGGGACCGGCTCTATGGCGTAGATGTCTCGTGGTGCGCACTTGCGCTCCCCTGTAGGGGTGTGCGTCACGTATACGATGTTTACCGTTTTTACTTCGGGGGGAAATTGCTTCTGACCCCCGTTGTTTGCTGGGCGAGTGTCTTCGTCATCGCTGTCACTGGGCGGCCCCTTCCCCTTGTGTTCGGCATTAAGCTTGCCAGCTTGTTTGAAGACCCAATAGCTTCTATTGGTATGATTGGCGGGTTTATCGGGGGGTGCCATGAATCTGGCAGGGCCGATCCAGTATCTTGTCTAAATTGGATGGTCCATCTCTGTTTGCCTTGAATGGCTTTTTCTGTTGACCGGGTTGGGAGCCGCTGAATCCAGCGTTGATCGCCGTGTCATGCGTTCCTTCATTATTATGTCAATGCTTGTGTTTATTGCATCGTGACTTTCCATTGCCGTCTCGAACTTCGGAAGTGCCCGGATCACTGGTGCTGTTTCTTCTACAAGCGAGCCAGCTGTCCTCTCCTGTGTAGAAGTGGGTCATCAGTGTAGTAAGGGCTACCATGGATTTTGGTTTTTCTTGTCCGAGGTGGCGGGCGAGCCATTCGTCTCGGACACTATGTTTAAAGGCCGCGAGGGCTTCAGCGTCCGGACAATTGACAATTTGGCTCTTTTTAATTAAGAACCTAGTCCAGAGCTTCCTGGCTGACTCCCCGGGCTGCTGGATAATGTGACTTAGGTCATCGGCATCCAGAGGCGGGACATATGTACCTTGGAAATTATCGCGGAAGGCATCTTCCAAGTATTCCCAACTGCCAATGGAATTCTTGGGCAGACTGTTTAGCCAGTGCCGAGCTGGCCCCTTGAGTTTTAGCGGGAGGTATTTGATGGCATTAAGATCGTCGCCGCTGGCCATATGAATATGGAGAATAAAGTCTTCAATCCATATCGCAGGATCTGTGGTTCCATCATATGATTCGATATTCACGGGTTTTGAACCCTTCTAGGAATTCATGTTCTATTACTTCATCAGTGAAGTAGAGGGGGTGTGCGGCGCCTCTATATCGGGCGAGGTCGTGGCGTAGTTCGGATGGAGTCCGTCTATGGCTTTCGGTGCGGACGTGATTGTGCTTGCCATGTTCGGCCTGATAGCCGTGGTCGTGCGTCGGGGCACGCCCCCGTGATCCGTAGATCTACCTGGTCTGACCTTCTCCACTGACCAGCAGGTCCTGCCCTAGATCGTATGTATGTCCTCGAGCTATTTTCTTTTTGCCTTTATGGTGTGGTAGTGCTAGCTGGTGTTCAGCTTGAGTTGCTGCTTTGTCTCGGCCATGTTGTGGTCGATCAACCGCATTACGTGCTGACGGTACAGGCTCTAGAACCTCTTCGTCCAATTGAGGTAGGAATTTGCGCTTCGGATAACTTTTGGATGGGCACTCGAGGCCGTATTCCTCGGCTTCCAGGACATGAGTCCATCTATCGTTGAGTAGATCTTTGTCAGCTTTAAGCTGCTACAGTCAGATTTCGGGTTCCGGCAGACCCTTAAGGTTCGAACTTTGGGTGCGCACGGAGATCTTTCCCCTACCGACTCGCGCTTCTCTGGCTCGCAAGAAATCTAGGCCGGAAAGAAGAACACACAAAGGACACGAGGTTTATACTGGTTCGGGCCACCAATGTGGTGTAATACCCTACTCCAGTGTGTGGTGTAGTGAATTGCCTCAGGGGCCAATGATGAACAATACAGGGGAAGAACGGCGTCGCGAGAGGTGTTCTAGAGCTGGTGCGGTGTGTTCTACTTGGTCCGGATCTCTCTCTCTCTCTCTCTCTCTCTCTTTCTCTCCTCTCTCTCCTCTTTTTTCTTTTCCTCTTCGAGGGCTAGTACTATTTATAGAGGCCCTGGTCCTCTTCCCAAATAATGAGTGGGAAGGGCGCCAACAATTGGCCATTTTGAAGGGGAACATCTAGTACAAGTTATCCTAACCAAAGGTGGTCTTCGGCTGCCAAAAGCACTAGTGATGACACCGTCTTGGGCTCCACGGTGACCTCCGTCCTGCCGCTCTGCTGGTCTTGGTCTCGTTGCACCAGAATGGTGAACTTTGCCCGATGCCTTGGCCTGTGCTTGCTCCCTTTGCACCGAAGGGGAAGCAAGGACACTGCACAGGCTGGCGCCCGCCTAATCTCGATCGTCATGGCTTGCGTCACAGGCTCCTCATGAGGCACCCCTGCCTTGATCTCTCCGCCTCCTCGCAAGCCTGCCCGATGAGGTTGCTCCCGAGGAAGCCTTGTATCGTCCGCCACGCAAGGCTTGGCCCCTTGCGAGGTTCTTGAGCTTGAGCTGATGAAGCTGGGCCGCATTGGGCCCCCACTCGAGCCACGCCGCAGGCCGCAGGTAGGCAAGTCTGGGGAACCCTGTTCCCAGAACACCGACAGTAGCCCCCGGGCCCAAGGCGTGCCCGAGCTTGGCTTAGCAGAGAAGCGAAGGGGCCAGCGCGAAGCGCCGCAGGCCCCAATAGCCCGCGGCCTAGGGTGCCGCGTGGCAATTGATTGGACGTGGGCGTCTGCGCTTCCCCACGACGCCTCGGCAACCGCTCGACTTGACAAGTCCATGCATGCAGAGAAATGGGTCATGATTACCTACGATCGTGGTGGCCGGCGGTTGGCCTTCTCCGGCTATAAGTACGGGGCCGCGTGAGCCTCGTTAGCTTATCCCTTCCTGCTACTCCTTTCCTTCTTCTTCCTCGTCCTTGCTTCTCCTTACGCCAATGGCACCAATCCGCTGGTTTTCTGCAGAAGAGAAGGGAAAGCCCCCCCGAGAAGGTCCTGACCCTCTTCCGCCGAAGAAACGGCTAGTCCCCTGCCGCCGAGATGAGGGTGCTTGGCAGGAGGAATCGAGGCCCTGGTACGAGCGGCCGCCGCCTGGGTTTCCACTGCCCTTGTACGCCCGAATCGAGAGCCCTGGGGAAGAGGGCGTCGAGCGACACCGACGGTGCTGCCGCCGACGCCGGCGAGTCACAACGGTGCGCGTCGTTCCTCCTGGAGTCCACGCCGAGGGCTCCTCCTGTGAGCTCGTGCTTCACACCGCCATGCCCCCATGCTCTTGGATCCGCCTTCCTCCCTCCTTCGCCTTCGAGATGCTGCCGAGTGGGTCCCTGGAGCTCTGGCTGCAGCACACCGACAGCAGCACCCTCACGACCGGAGCGGAGGTCGCGGCTGTCGCTCCGGGCAAGGTCTACATGACCCGGGGCTGTGGTGAGATCTTCCGGGTCTGCCGGACGGAGGGTGCCCTTGTAATTCATCTGGAATACGATGGCGCTTCCCTGATGTTCTTCAAGGTCTTTGAGGTCGAAGGACGCCGGTTGGAGTGCTGCCCCAAGGAAAGCGGTAGGGGCATCGGACTGGCGAGGACCTGGCCTGCCCATCGGCCCTCTAGCAGCTCCTCAGGCGGCAGCGGAGGAGCTGGGGAATCCAGTGGCTCCCTCGAGCTTCTCGTGACTCCGGAGACGAGTGACGACAGCTACGAGCCTCCGTGCTCGCGCCGTGCTCGGAGTAGGGCAACTGCATCGGGCCGCCGACGCCACTGATCTGGGTGAGATTGGCGCCGACGCCGGGCAGTCCATTGTTGATGATGGTGTCGCTTGCGGAGGCGCGGGCAATTAGCGTTCCTTAGGATCATCACCTTTTGTTCCCCGCGAGGAATCGAAGCAACACCCCTCGGGGGTATGTAAGGCACCTGCCATGTCTTTTGCGAACTTTATATCCCTAATATGAATCGATGCGAGATGCTTGTCCTGTCCCGGCTCGGCTCCCCCTTTCTATCCTCACGAGGACTTAGCGCTCTACGCTGGCAGGTCCCATTCCCCAGGCAGGCTTCAGCCGTCGCTGGTATGCCAGGTCGCGATGCCGTGGTCAAGGCCAGGAGGTGAGTGGCCCGAGGTCCAGTAAGAGCCCCCGAGTCGCGATGCTCGGGAGGTCCCCTTTAGCGCTCGAGCAGCCCTCGCTGGGCGAGAAAGGAAGGCAACATCGTCGTGACAGAGCTGCACTAGGCGAGGGTTTGGTGCTGCGTTGGTGCAGCTCATGTAAGGGCATGACTTATCTTTTGAGTTTGGGGTAGTTCTTCGACGGGGCTCCCGGCCTGAGTGGCGGTAGCTGAGGTGCTGCTGGGTTAGGTCCTCGCGAGCTTCTTCCCACTTCCCCACACTTTCCTTAATGCTCTACGTCCTCAGGTCCCGGCCCTCGACCGAGCTCAGCCGCCACTGGTATGATAGGCCGCGATGCCGTGGGTCAAGGCAAGGGGGTGAGGGCTGGAGAGCCAGTAGGAGCCCATGAGTCGCGATGCTCAGGCGCCCCCTTTTAACGTTCAAGCGGTCCGTGCCGGAGAGAGGGAGAGATAGCCCGCGATGTCCCCAACGTTGCTCCTGGAGTGGGTCCTGCATACCAATCATAAGGAGAGACAAGACCTCTCGCTATGGTTGCCAGCCAACCATTGGTCGCTCCGAGGGAGTGATTGGGGCACTGAGGGCCTGGTGAGGTGGCATCTTGTAGGGATGACGCGGCCAGAGCTCGACCACTCAGATTTATCGGCGTTGCAGGGACGGACCCGTACGCAGACGTCGTGCCAGAGCGAGCGGCTCCATGTGTAGGTGTCAATCGAGCAGGCGATTATGTCAGGTATGTTAAGTACGAAGGAGCAAATCCGTTTTAGGTAGATGCGGGAAAAGCAGAGGCCGCTGGGCCAGGCCCGAGCAGCTTGGGGATGATGCAGCCCGTGGGGCGCCCCCAGCAAGGTAGGTAAAGAGCGTAAGCAAAACAGATACATGCCGCAAGGACGGACCCATGCGACCTGAGAACAATGCGGCCCTGTGGGCTCTCCCAGCTAAAAATGGAACTTGAAAGATGTCACCTGATGCCGTTGAAGATGATGTGATGCCGAAGAAGTGGGCGACACGCGGTGAAGACATCGACCCTCACGAGCCCCCAGGCCCAGGAGCCTCGGGAGGCTCCGGGGGCGCGGGTAGGTCTCCTAGGGCCATCTCCACCTCCACCAGGACCGCACAATGTGTCACATCCCTAGCTTCTGGCATTGCACTAGTACTAGCCTTTGGTGATGCATCATGTTTACTTTTACAGAAAGTTGAAATGGGGATTGTCCAAACCCTAGCATTTTAAGAATTCACCAGGTTCACCTAAAATATTTTCAGTCAATCCAAGTGGCTTTCAAAAAAGTTCATCATCTTTGGAAAATGCTGGAAACAGTAACCAGAGATGATGCACATTTTTCCATGTCATTTTGGATCTTTGAACTAATATATATTGTATTTGAGTTGGAGCAAATATATGTTATATATATTTTTAATGCTTCAATAATTCTGATATTTTGTGAGGGGCTCTAGAATATTACTTTCAGTCCCTGCAAAAATTATTGGAAGAAACAAAAATGATTTAGTGTTTGAACTAAATCAAAACAGATTGAAACAAATAGAAAACAATGATTAAAAAATAAAACAGAGCAAAATAAAAGGGAGAGGCCACCTGGGCCACTTACCTGGCCTTACCCGCGCAGCCACCAGAGCCGGCCCAGTTCCCCCAGCCGGCCCAGCCCACCTCCTCCTCCTTTGTCCTCTTCCTCCTCTGCCAGGAGGACGAGCAGAGGCGAGGCGTGGCGCGCGTCGACGCCGGCCACCTCCTGTTTCGCGCTGGAGGCCTCCCCCTTCGAGCCTATCCATGCGTGGAGACGCCACGCAGCCGCCCGGAGCCGTCCAGCCCTCCATCTCTTCCCCTGGACCCCGTTCCCTCCTCTGCTTCCCTCCCGCGCACACCACCGAGCGGAGCTCGCCATCTTCGTCGCCGTAACCATGGCAACCAGCCCTCCCTCGCCCATCCAGCGTGCTTGAGAGCTCCGTCACGACATCTTCGACCTCCCCACCAAGCCATGGAACTACGGACGCGCCACAACGTCGCCGGCATCGCCGTTTCCATCGCCGGCCGCCGAGGATCTTCATCGTCAATTCACCACCATCGTCGCGTCCCCGAGCCGGCTCCCACGCCTCCCCTCCCTCTTTTCCCCTTCGATTGCGCCCTGTAGCCTCGATTCCACCGGAGCCGCGAGCTCGGCTCCGCCGGCGATGTCGCCGCCGTCGTTGCAGGTCACCGAACTCGCGTCCGAGCACGACCTCGAGCTCGTGGATCTCCCAGGAGCCCGCCCAGCCTCTCAGCTCGCTCGCTCGCCAAGCGTAGCCCCGTGCCCGTGCTGGCCCGAACTCCGGTCGCCGCCGCGGGCCCCGTTCCGGTGAGCTCGAGCCACCCCAGCCCTTGCCGGTTGCACAGATGGATGCGGGCGACTCCCCGCTACGCGTAGAGCCCCTCAGTCGCCGATTTGGTCGCCGAAGGAGCGTTTCCGACGCCCTCCGCCGTTGCTGGCGTCGCCGGCGACAAGCCGCGGGTCAACTCCGGCGGGTTTGACCCGGGGTTTGACCCCCTGACGTGTGGGCCCAGGCGCCTGCTTAGTTAGTGCTAAGTTAGTTAGTGTTAACTAACTTAGTTAATTAGGTAGGCCACTGACATGCGGGCCCCGCCCGGCTAACTAAGTTAGTTAGGGCTAACTAACCTGGTTAGTTGACTGAGACACTGACGTGTGGACCCCACACGTCAGGTTTGACCTGGGGCGCTCGGTTGACCCTGCTGACGTCACTATTACGTCATGCTGACGCAGTATTTGTTCTGGAATTTAAATAAATCCTAAATGATTTATAAATATCAGAAAATGCCCTAAACTTCTATAATTCATAGAAAATTAACCGTAACTCCAAATTAAATAATTTATATATGAAAAATTATCAGAAAAATTCAAGGAATCCATCTGTACCATTTTCATGCATGTTAGAACAACTTATCACTACTGTTTAGAGCAAATGAAGTGAATGACATTTAAATAATCACATATGGAGTTTGAATTTGAATCTTGTATTCAAACCAACTTCATTTAATCTGTTGCTAGTCGCATTAGCCCAAAACACATTCATATTGCCATGTCATAGCATGCATCATATTGTGCATTGCATTGATTGTATTTCTTCTTTGTTGCCGGTATTTGTCCCCTCTCGATAGACGTGATACCGATGATGTGATCGTTGACACTGATGAAGACTCAATGTTATCTTCAGAAGTGCCAGGCAAGCAAAACCCCCTTGTTCATTCCGATACAATCCTACTCTCTCGCCCCTGCTCTCTTTTAATGTATTAGGACAACACCGATTTATCTGTTACTTGCTGCGGTAGCTGAACCCCTTTATCCTTTGCATGACCTGTCATTGCCACAGTAAATAGATGAAACCCACTAGCATGAGTAGGAGTTGTTTGAGCCCTGTTGTGCCTACTCATTCATGCTTGTTTGTCATGCCTGCTACTGCTTAGAGTTGAGTCAGGTCTGATTCATCGGGGATGAATCAGAGGCGTGTGAACATGTCCTACTGTGTGTGAGCTAAGTGTGTGAACACGATTTGGTAAAGGTAGCGGTGAGAGGCCATGTAGGAGTACATGGTGGGTTGTCTCATTGTAGCCGTCCTCAGGAACTGAGTTCTGTGTTTGTGATCCATGATTCAGTTACTACCATACATTGGGCCCTGAAATATGACCCCGCTCGACTTCTCATTCACCCTCGTCCTCTGTCCAGGAGTTGCAAGTAGTTTCTGGTGTTTGTAGTATGCTGGAGGCCGTGGACAGCGCTGACCGTAGGGGTGGGCTGTGATGCGGTAGGCACGTGGCCGGGTAAACCGGGCGCCCGTTTGGTGTCACGGAACCCTGTTCACATCGTTTGGGGCTGTGAGCGAAACTCCGGCCGGATCTCCTCATGGATGGAACCCGAATAGGCAATAAACCTGGACTAGAGACTTGAGTGTTTAGGTAGGTCGTGGTCTACACCCACGTCGGCTTTCGCTTGAAGTCTGCCGAGCACATGTCGTGTGCAGACGCTAAGTGGTGGAAACATGTATGAAGAAGTACACCCCTGCAGGGTTAACATCATCTATTCGAATAGCCGTGTCCGCGGAAAAGGACTTCTGGATTACTTATATCAGTTCATAGACAAGTGAAAGTGGATACTTTAAAATGCGCAAGATAAGCGTGAGTGCTATGGATGGCGTTCTCGTAGGGAGACGGGAGCGGATCCATAGTGGTGTATTGATATGGTGAATATGTGGACTCGTGTGCGCCACCTCAAAAGAGTCGCTTGCAGTCGTAGTTTAGGATAGCCACCGAGTCAAAGCTGGCTTGCTGCAGTCAAACCCTACCATCCCCTTTGTTGATAATGATGCATATGTAGATAGTTCTGATGTAAGTCTTGCTGGGTACATTTGTACTCACGTTTGCCTATTTTATGTTTTTGCAGAGAGACTTCGGTCTCGCTAGTAGTTTCACGTGGACTTCGACGTTTAGCTTGATACCTCAGCTACGATCTTGTGCCCTCGGCAGGATCTGGTAGATAGTCAGGCTTCTCAGCCTTTTCATTTATAGTTGTCTGTACTCAGACATGATAGCTTCCGCTTGTGCTTTGACTTGTATGCTCTGAGTGTTGGGTCACGAGACCCATGTTTGTAATATCTCGCTCCTCGGAGCCTATTGAATAAACTACTTGAGTAGTAGAGTCATTTTGTGATGCCATGTTGTATTGCACATATCGAGCATATTGTGTGTATGTTATTGAAATGCTTGGTATGTGTGGGATCTGACCATCTAGTTGTTTATCTTTAGTAGCCTCTCTTACCGGGAAATGTCTCCTAGTGTTTCCACTGAGCCATGGTAGCTTGCTACTGCTCCGGAACACTTAGGCTGGCCGGCATGTGTCCTTCTTCGTTCCTGTGTCTGTCCCTTCGGGGAAATGTCACGCTTTGAGTACCGGAGTCCTGTTAGCCCGCTACAGCCCGGTTTACCGGAGTCCTGCTAGCCCAGTGCTACAGCCCGGACCCACTTGCTGATGACCGACACGTTCGAAGCTGGGTCATGGATGCCTGTCCCTGTAAGTCTGTGCCACTTTGGGTTTACGACTAGTCATGTCAGCCCGGGCTCCTTATCATATGGATGCTAGCGACACTATCATATACGTGAGCCAAAAGGCGCAAACGGTCCCGGGCAAAGGTAAGGCGACACCCGTGGGGATACCGTGCGTGAGGCCGCAAAGTGATATGAGGTGTTACCGGCTAGATCGATGTGACATCGAGTCGGGGTCCTGACAGCGTTGGTATCAGAGCTTGACTGCCTGTAGGATTACCAAGCCAAACTGGTCGAAGTTGAGTTTAGAAATTCTTTAGTTATATAAGGGAATTGATTGTGGGATGGAACGTAAGGCTCTTTTTACTCCTTATACCTTATGCCCTTCTGATCTGAGTCATCATCTTATCTTCTACGGGGATTAAGAACTAGGATATCTCTTCTTTCTATCAGGATCACGTGTTACTAATCCGTAGACTTATAAGATTGTTGATTCAAGCCTCAGTTCAGCTCCTACTACTTTCGTATGTTAACTGTTGATCTCGAAACCTTGATATTGTGCTTCTGAGTGGTTATGCCACCATTTTTGTGAATGTCTCAAATCTTTTCTGAGCATTTACAGCCGTTATGCTGTCCGAGTCATCCCAGGTTTCCAAACAGTCTGATGCATTTGCAAATCCCTTCCTCCTGTTTCCGATGTGCCTTTGGTCAGATTAATCACACAAATTGTTGAGTTGAGGTACTCTACCGCCTCAACCTTTATGTTAGAGTTATTACTATGACCCTAGGTGTCTCAGGGGATCATCTAGTAGTCTAGCCATGTTTTGTGTCCCAGTGTGATGATTCTGGCTTTTATTCTCGAAAGCATCCCGTGATGCCACTTAGTAGTAGGTATTCTACTCCTTGGGCTTTGAACCCGAGGTTCACTCCACTTACTTCATGTTGATAGTGTTTGCTAGTTCCTTAGGCTATTAATAACCTTTACGATAGTCCTCGAGATCCGTGGTATTTCCTTCTTCCAAATACTATGAACCGCTTATGGCAGATGTTTATTGGATCAAAAAAATCACAATTAGAGTACTCTTGAGGAGTTCTCCATTCATAAATCGTGACTCTGCCAGTTCTACCTTTCTGCATGGGTTATCCGGAAGAAATATGTTGAACTTGGTTCGACATACTAATCTATGCATCCACAACTCAGAAAGTTATATGTTCCTTTGAGTTGTTCTCTTTAGTTGCATTCTGACCCTCGTCTATCAATTGATATCAAGAGTATGCATGCATTCGTTTATCGATGCCTATTACTCTTGTGATCCGTCAAGCCATTCTATTGCAGAATGACTAGGAGAAACAAACTCCAGTACCTCATCCATATCTAGGATTGGGTCAAAGTAGTTGTATTCCGCAGATCAAATGCCAATCCAGCTTTTGGTTCTGCTCTACCTTGGAGTATTACATATTTTATATCGAGATTATTATAGGAATTGCACACCATCCCATGAACTCTTGGTACAGTGATACTTCTTGCCATCACTGTTCATTCCTCGGCCCTCGTGTTGATGCAACCGGAATACCGACAAATGAATTGTGATGTGTGAAATCAATACTGCTAGCAACTCTGTTGCTTGGTAGTTAAAGGATAATAATTTCATTCTTAGTATGTTGGTTTTCGAATCATCATTCTAAGGTTGATCATGCTACCTAGTCCTTGTTCTCAGTGCCCTCCTCGATCGATGGGTTAGGATTATTTCAAATTCTTGCTCTATTGATCATATCGTCTTGCCCTGAAAAGCAAGATTGTTCTCGATCTTAGTAACATACCGGTGGCTCGTGATTTTCTGAATATCTTCTCAGAAGTATTACCAGGTTGTCACCTGACCGCTATGTTGAGCTCGTGATCAAGTTGGTTTCTTGTGAACCACCTTCTCTCCAAGAATCGGTGTTAGATATCCCTGAGCTAGTTGGTTAAGCTAAACAATAACTTGGAGGGTTGGAAGATAAAAGCTTGTCTGACTTAGTTCGTTCCAAAGGGATATTCTTGTGTAGTGTGTGTTGAAGAAAGATGATATCTTCATCGATTGGTCCCTGTGATCAGTTGCTGGACCTATTGTCTTATCAATCCTTTGATTTGAGTGTGGGCTATCGTCAAATCAAATCAGTACCAACGATGCTCGTAATGTTGTCTTACTCGTGGTTGATCCCTCGAGCATACACCCCTACATCTTTGGTCTGACCAATGCTATCACTTGTTCACTTAACTATGGAATTCCTTTTAAAAGGAAACCCGGATGAATTGTTGTTGAGCCCATTGACAACATCCTTATTCCCTCCATGATTTTGTTGAACATTAAGTTAGTGTTGGAAACTTTTGAAAGCATTTCTTCATGCTAGTTCATGGAGCAAATGTTCGGATGTAAGAAGTGACTTCCTCCAGTCCATGTGCATTTGATGCAAGTTGCCGCCGTGGATTCGAGAAAGTCAATGTTGTTTCCTTTGGAATCATCCCAAGTCAGTCATGCATACGTGCGAAGTATTCTGTGGTCTGGAGATTTGCAACCTCCATTCTATATGTATATCCTAGCACACCAAGCCACTGATTGAGTTGTTCAAAGATAAAGGAGTCTGTCCAAGGTGAACTCTTTGGATTTCCACGCGTGGAGACTTCGATGTCCTTAATGATGGTTTCCCCTCCTGAACTCGGTAGTGTTTTATTATAAGACTACCACGTGGTCATGTTTGTCTGGGACAGCGTGTTCACATGTTGTAGCAGAACCAGCTCATGTTTTGGAGCTTACTATCGTAGCTCACTCCCCGAGAATCCCGCAACATTATCTCGTCGATTTGCGTTGCAAACTTTCATTTTTCTTTCTAGACTTGATGAGTCTGGGATATCCTGACACCAACCAGATCTGAATCTCAGGCAGATATGATGGTTTGGAACATTTCCCAAGAACTATAATATTGGTCCCTCGATAACCGGTAAAGTGGATGTCGAGGCCAGCACCACCCAGCCGAGAGACCTATTATTGTAGTATCTTGATTAAAGAAGTTGGCCACCTCCCTATAAGGATTTCGTAGGGTTTACCTCCCTAGTTGTTCCTTATGGATTCTTGTGTTCCCGAAGTCCGACCTTTTACTTGATGTTCTAGATATCAAACCATATCTATGAATGGGTTACACTAGCACATCAAGGAGAACATTAGAAGCGGAGTGCTAAATGTCTCTCGGTCGATCATCCAGATTTTATTTCCTTGGCCCCGCCAAGGGTGAAATCTGAGAAGGTGTTATCTTCCTTTGCATCTGCATCCTCCATCACCATTCATCATGGTAGTAAGTTGTGTTATCGGACCCTTGACACGGATGTTGGTAAAACCTTGATGATTATGGAATTGCTCAAGTTCTTGAGAGCACGCACAAGCGTTAGGTGTTATCGCCGGCACTAACCGGGATTGCTCCTAGTCCCTTCGGTTATGCTATAACCACTCCAACAGTGAATTCACTCCTTATTGTTGGGTTCTTCCCCAGTTACCAGAATCATTCCCAGCATTTGCATTTTGTTCCCAGCTTGCACCGCCAATGTGCCATCCTACCATGGGTCTCTTCCACCTCCGGTGATAAGCAAATTCATCCATTACGTTGTCTTCAACAAGGTAATCCACATCATCCAAGTCCGAGTATGCCATTCTACAGACCCCCTCCAAACGATCGTTGTGAATTGCCTTATGCTGGTATGAAGAGTTTCAATGATCTCTGAATCAAAAGTAATTCTTTTTGCCACTTAAGGTAATACTCTACGATCACCTTCCTCCAGGATGTTTCGTCGTGGTATCATGGCAACTCAACTCTTCGCTACGTTGGCAATCGTTTACCACCTTCTTAAGCGTGGAATCGTTGTCTACCTAGTGAACCTTCGTCATCTGCTCCACTTCATTTCTTCAAATCTGTGCTTCGTCTCCCAGCTCAAGAGATGTTGCTATGTCTCATTCCGTGAGTTGTTCGATCTTCGAGAAGATCGACCCTTCTAGAGTCTCTTTCCCTCCAGGTCATGTTGGCAGGATTTCTCAGAGCAAGACGACAAGACAAAGATGGTGATCGAATCAACGTTTCTATGAAGTGCAACCTGGATCGTGAAGATTATACTAGTTGCGTTTACCTTTCACCTTACCCTACGCTTGAATCTCGAGACGAGATTCTTGTTTAGTGGGGGTGAGTTGTCACATCCCTAGCTTCTGGCATTGCACTAGTACTAGCCTTTGGTGATGCATCATGTTTACTTTTACAGAAAGTTGAAATGGGGATTGTCCAAACCCTAGCATTTTAAGAATTCACCAGGTTCACCTAAAATATTTTCAGTCAATCCAAGTGGCTTTCAAAAATGTTCATCATCTTTGGAAAAATGCTGGAAACAGTAACCAGAGATGATGCACATTTTTCCATGTCATTTTGGATCTTTGAACTAATATATATTGTATTTGAGTTGGAGCAAATATATGTTATATATATTTTTAATGCTTCAATAATTCTGATATTTTGTGAGGGGCTCTAGAATATTACTTTCAGTCCCTGCAAAAATTATTGGAAGAAACAAAAATGATTTAGTGTTTGAACTAAATCAAAACAGATTGAAACAAATAGAAAACAATGATTAAAAAATAAAACAGAGCAAAATAAAAAGGGAGAGGCCACCTGGGCCACTTACCTGGCCTTACCCGCGCAGCCACCAGAGCCGGCCCAGTTCCCCCAGCCGGCCCAGCCCACCTCCTCCTCCTTTGTCCTCTTCCTCCTCTGCCAGGAGGACGAGCAGAGGCGAGGCGTGGCGCGCGTCGACGCCGGCCACCTCCTGCTTCGCGCTGGAGGCCTCCCCCTTCGAGCCTATCCATGCGTGGAGACGCCACGCAGCCGCCCGGAGCCGTCCAGCCCTCCCTCTCTTCCCCTGGACCCCGTTCCCTCCTCTGCTTCCCTCCCGCGCACACCACCGAGCGGAGCTCGCCGTCTTCGTCGCCGTAACCATGGCCACCAGCCCTCCCTCGCCCATCCAGCGTGCTTGAGAGCTCCGTCACGACATCTTCGACCTCCCCACCAAGCCATGGAACTACGGACGCGCCACAACGTCGCCGGCATCGCCGTTTCCATCGCCGGCCGCCGAGGATCTTCATCGTCAATTCACCACCATCGTCGCGTCCCCGAGCCGGCTAACCACCCCTACGGCACCGCTGTGAGCTCCCACGCCTCCCCTCCCTCTTTTCCCCTTCGATTGCGCCCTGTAGCCTCGATTCCACCGGAGCCGCGAGCTCGGCTCCGCCGGCGATGTCGCCGCCGTCGTTGCAGGTCACCGAACTCGCGTCCGAGCACGACCTCGAGCTCGTGGATCTCCCAGGAGCCCGCCCAGCCTCTCAGCTCGCTCGCTCGCCAAGCGTAGCCCCGTGCCCGTGCTGGCCCGAACTCCGGTCGCCGCCGCGGGCCCCGTTCCGGTGAGCTCGAGCCACCCCACCCCTGCCGGTTGCACAGATGGATGCGGGCGACTCCCCGCTACGCGTAGAGCCCCTCAGTCGCCGATTTGGTCGCCGAAGGAGCGTTTCCGACGCCCTCCGCCGTTGCTGGCGTCGCCGGCGACAAGCCGCGGGTCAACTCCGGCGGGTTTGACCCGGGGTTTGACCCCCTGACGTGTGGGCCCAGGCGCCTGCTTAGTTAGTGCTAAGTTAGTTAGTGTTAACTAACTTAGTTAATTAGGTAGGCCACTGACATGCGGGCCCCGCCCGGCTAACTAAGTTAGTTAGGGCTAACTAACCTGGTTAGTTGACTGAGACACTGACGTGTGGACCCCACACGTCAGGTTTGACCTGGGGCGCTCGGTTGACCCTGCTGACGTCACTATTACGTCATGCTGACGCAGTATTTGTTCTGGAATTTAAATAAATCCTAAATGATTTATAAATATCAGAAAATGCCCTAAACTTCTATAATTCATAGAAAATTAACCGTAACTCCAAATTAAATAATTTATATATGAAAAATTATCAGAAAAATTCAAGGAATCCATCTGTACCATTTTCATGCATGTTAGAACAACTTATCACTACTGTTTAGAGCAAATGAAGTGAATGACATTTAAATAATCACATATGGAGTTTGAATTTGAATCTTGTATTCAAACCAACTTCATTTAATCTGTTGCTAGTCGCATTAGCCCAAAACACATTCATATTGCCATGTCATAGCATGCATCATATTGTGCATTGCATTGATTGTATTTCTTCTTTGTTGCCGGTATTTGTCCCCTCTCGATAGACGTGATACCGATGATGTGATCGTTGACACTGATGAAGACTCAATGTTATCTTCAGAAGTGCTAGGCAAGCAAAACCCCCTTGTTCATTCCGATACAATCCTACTCTCTCGCCCCTGCTCTCTTTTAATGTATTAGGACAACACCGATTTATCTGTTACTTGCTGCGGTAGCTGAACCCCTTTATCCTTTGCATGACCTGTCATTGCCACAGTAAATAGATGAAACCCACTAGCATGAGTAGGAGTTGTTTGAGCCCTGTTGTGCCTACTCATTCATGCTTGTTTGTCATGCCTGCTACTGCTTAGAGTTGAGTCAGGTCTGATTCATCGGGGATGAATCAGAGGCGTGTGAACATGTCCTACTGTGTGTGAGCTAAGTGTGTGAACACGATTTGGTAAAGGTAGCGGTGAGAGGCCATGTAGGAGTACATGGTGGGTTGTCTCATTGTAGCCGTCCTCAGGAACTGAGTTCTGTGTTTGTGATCCATGATTCAGTTACTACCATACATTGGGCCCTGAAATATGACCCCGCTCGACTTCTCATTCACCCTCGTCCTCTGTCCAGGAGTTGCAAGTAGTTTCTGGTGTTTGTAGTATGCTGGAGGCCGTGGACAGCGCTGACCGTAGGGGTGGGCTGTGATGCGGTAGGCACGTGGCCGGGTAAACCGGGCGCCCGTTTGGTGTCACGGAACCCTGTTCACATCGTTTGGGGCTGTGAGCGAAACTCCGGCCGGATCTCCTCATGGATGGAACCCGAATAGGCGATAAACCTGGACTAGAGACTTGAGTGTTTAGGTAGGTCGTGGTCTACACCCACGTCGGCTTTCGCTTGAAGTCTGCCGAGCACATGTCGTGTGCAGACGCTAAGTGGTGGAAACATGTATGAAGAAGTACACCCCTGCAGGGTTAACATCATCTATTCGAATAGCCGTGTCCGCGGAAAAGGACTTCTGGATTACTTATATCAGTTCATAGACAAGTGAAAGTGGATACTTTAAAATGCGCAAGATAAGCGTGAGTGCTATGGATGGCGTTCTCGTAGGGAGACGGGAGCGGATCCATAGTGGTGTATTGATATGGTGAATATGTGGACTCGTGTGCGCCACCTCAAAAGAGTCGCTTGCAGTCGTAGTTTAGGATAGCCACCGAGTCAAAGCTGGCTTGCTGCAGTCAAACCCTACCATCCCCTTTGTTGATAATGATGCATATGTAGATAGTTCTGATGTAAGTCTTGCTGGGTACATTTGTACTCACGTTTGCCTATTTTATGTTTTTGCAGAGAGACTTCGGTCTCGCTAGTAGTTTCACGTGGACTTCGACGTTTAGCTTGATACCTCAGCTACGATCTTGTGCCCTCGGCAGGATCTGGTAGATAGTCAGGCTTCTCAGCCTTTTCATTTATAGTTGTCTGTACTCAGACATGATAGCTTCCGCTTGTGCTTTGACTTGTATGCTCTGAGTGTTGGGTCACGAGACCCATGTTTGTAATATCTCGCTCCTCGGAGCCTATTGAATAAACTACTTGAGTAGTAGAGTCATTTTGTGATGCCATGTTGTATTGCACATATCGAGCATATTGTGTGTATGTTATTGAAATGCTTGGTATGTGTGGGATCTGACCATCTAGTTGTTTATCTTTAGTAGCCTCTCTTACCGGGAAATGTCTCCTAGTGTTTCCACTGAGCCATGGTAGCTTGCTACTGCTCCGGAACACTTAGGCTGGCCGGCATGTGTCCTTCTTCGTTCCTGTGTCTGTCCCTTCGGGGAAATGTCACGCTTTGAGTACCGGAGTCCTGTTAGCCCGCTGCAGCCCGGTTTACCGGAGTCCTGCTAGCCCAGTGCTACAGCCCGGACCCACTTGCTGATGACCGACACGTTCGAAGCTGGGTCATGGATGCCTGTCCCTGTAAGTCTGTGCCACTTTGGGTTTACGACTAGTCATGTCAGCCCGGGCTCCTTATCATATGGATGCTAGCGACACTATCATATACGTGAGCCAAAAGGCGCAAACGGTCCCGGGCAAAGGTAAGGCGACACCCGTGGGGATACCGTGCGTGAGGCCGCAAAGTGATATGAGGTGTTACCGGCTAGATCGATGTGACATCGAGTCGGGGTCCTGACACAATGCCTGACCTCTTGAGCCTCCAGAATGCTCCTCAGCAGGCGCTGATGAGCGGCGATCACGTTCGGTAGGCCGAAAGGCATGCGAACGTAGCTGTGAGGTGGACCCTCGCAATGCCCCACGTGCGAAGGCCAGAGGCGCTCCTGAGACACGGCTCGGTTGAGCCCTGGCACGTCGATGCAGATGCGTAGCCCACCATCCTCGCCTGGATGTGGGGCCACGGCGGGCAAGCGGCGGCTGCCGCGCATGACTCTCGACTCCTGTAGCTCCTGGGTGTTTCCTGGGATGAACTCCTGAGGGTTTGGTCTTCCTTGCCTCGTATCTTCCTGAGGGAAACGTGCCTGGAAGCGCCCCTCCAAGTGGTGACCGAGCGCCTCCCTCGTGACCTTGGAAAAGTCGGTGGCTCTCCAAGAAAGAGCCCTTGAGCCCTGCCTGAGGAGGGTGTCGGGCACGCTTTCCTATGCGATAGAGGGTGGCGCTCCCTGAATGGGCGCAAATCCTGACGCAACGCCTCCGGAGGCGCCTGCCTCCTTATGGCTTGGGCCAAGCGAAGCCTTCTTCTTCTTAAGGGTCGCCTCGGGAAGTCTTCCGCTCCTGTGATCTGGGTCTTTGATTGCTGCGGCTTGGAACGCACGCTCAAGTGAACACACCGCGTCCCTTTCCTCACAGGGTACGGTGATGACTCCATCGCTTCCTGGCATCTTGAGGACATTGTAGCCATGGTGAGTCACTGCCATAAACTTGGCTAGGGCTGGGTACCCGAGGATGGCGTTGTATGGCAGGCGAATGTGGGCGACGTCGAAGTCGATGAGCTCGGTGCGGTAGTTGTTGTGCTTCCCGAAGGTGACTGGCAGGCGAACTTGCCCTATCGGAACAGTGGAACCATCCGTGACTCCTGAGAAAGGCTTGGTCGGCTGGAGCTGATCATACGGCACTTGGAGATTGTCGAACGTCTCGACGGACAGGACGTTGAGTCCTGCTCCGCCATCAACGAGGGTCCTGGTGACCTGCACATTGCTGATGACTAGAGCAAAGCATCAGGAGGACTCCGGCCGTTGCCGCGCACTTGAGCTGATCCGCTAAGCTAAACGTGATGGCGCACATAGACCACCTGAGAGGGCGCGTGGCCTCAAGCTTGAGGAGGACTGCATTCACCTCGCGAGCAAACTGCTTGAAGATGCGCTATAATGCTGGGGCCTGGGCGCCAACCAAGATGCAAGCGATTGTGTGCAGCTCCTAGAAGCCCCCAGCCCCCTCATCTTGATGTTGGTCTTCGTTCCTTCTTGGTGGTGGCGGTAGAGGAGGGAGGCCTGTGTTGCCGTGCGGGCGATCCTCATGAGGCTGATCCCTCCAGCCTCCCTCGCGAGGCTGGTCCTGCCAGCGATCCTCGCGAGGTCGGTCACGCCACCCTTGGCGAGGGCCACGATCTTCCCATCATCCTCCACCTCTTCCTCCTCCTCGGCCATAGCCCCTGTCGTTGCGCTCGGGGCGTCGGCCGATAGGCCCATCTCGCACGGCCCTGAGCTCTTGGCATTCGTTGGTGTTGTGGGTGTGGAGGTCATGGTACACGCAGTATCGGCTGCCGTTGGATGACCCAGGCTGATCCCTACCTCGCTTGGTGTCTGGTTCCGCTACGAGCACGGCAGCTCCCTTACGCTTCACGTCCTTGGCCTTGGGCTTTTTCTCTTCTAGGTCGGCAACCGGGAGCTCGAGGAGGGACAGGCATCCTTCCTCAGCCCTGGCACACTTGGTCGCCAAGTTGAACAGCTCCAGAGATGTGCACAAGTCTTCATGGATTGCCAGCTCCTCCTTCATCTTGGTGTCGCGCACGCCATCAGAGAAGGCTGAGATAACGGCTTCCTCAGTCACCCTGGGGATCTTGAGGCGAGCGTTGTTGAAGCGCTGGATGTATTTCTGTAGGGTTTCCCCTGGCTGTTGCTTGATGCGGCACAGGTAGCTTATGGCCTGGGGCCGGTCGCGAGTGCCCTGGAAGTTGGCGATGAAGCGAGTGCGCATCTCGTCCCAGGAGGAGATCATGCTGGGAGCCAGGTTCAGGAGCCATGTGCGGGCGCCGTCCTTTAGCGCCATGGGAAACCAGTTCGCCATGACCTTTTCGTCTCTGTTGGCGGCTTCGATGCCCAGCTCGTAGAGCTGTAGGAATTCCGCGGGGTCCGCCGTGCCATCGTAGCGAGGGGGCAGATCAGGCTTGAACTTGCCTGGCCATGTAACGCCGCGTAGCTCGGGGGTGAAGGCGCGACAGCCTGCTGTGGCCACCGACGGCCTTTGCTGGTGCTGGGCCTGCTCCTGGTGATTACCACGCGCCGCCGCTTCGAGCAGCGCGGGGTCTTGGCGTGGAGGCGCAGTGATGCGATCTTGGCGCGCCAGTGCTGGGAGCGTGCGAGCACCTTCTTGGGGACGAGGGATCTCTTGGCAGCTCCCTTCTTGTCATGCAGGCGCCGGACGTGGAGGGTCTCGCCCTGGGGCTGCACGCCTTGGAGCCAGGGCGCCTTCTTGGGGAGGAGGTGGCGGAGGCGCCTCCTGATCCTCGCCCCCTACGCGGAATGGAGGGCGAGGCAGCGAGAGGGACGGCAAAGGAGAGCCCCCTGCGGGGCTGACAAGCTCGGTGATGCGGGCGAGCCAGTCCTCGTAGAGGTCGTCGACAGGGCGGTAGTGCAGGAGCTCTCTTGCCAGGAGCAGCGCGGCGTGCGCGTCTGTGGGGGTGCGATAGGCGTGGGACGACGAACCGGCTGGAGTCAGCGACGGGGTTGTGGTGCGGCCCTCCCGCCGCACCAAAGGATGCTGGGACGAGGCCTGCTACTCGTTCCCCGCCGGGCCGGTGGCAGCGTTGGCGGCAGGCGACGGGGAACGATGAGGGTGTCCGCTGACAGGCACCGTCTGGGCGACGCGGGTGGTGAGAGCAGCCCGGCGCTCAGCGCGAGCCCGACGAGCGTCAGCCATGGACACGACGGGTGATCACACGCGAACAGCGGAAGAAAGATTCCAGCGCACCCCTACCTGGCGCGCCAAATGTCGGATTTCGGGTTCCGGCAGACCCTTAAGGTTCGAACTCTAGGGTGCGCACGGAGATCTTTCCCCTACCGACTCGTGCTTCTGTGGCTCGCAAGAAATCTAGGCCGGAAAGAAGAACACACAAAGGACACGAGGTTTATACTGGTTCGGGCCACCAATGTGGTGTAATACCCTACTCCAGTGTGTGGTGTAGTGGATTGCCTCAGGGGCCGATGATGAACAATACAGGGGAAGAACGGCCTCGTGAGAGGTGTTCTAGAGCTGGTGCGGTGTGTTCTACTTGGTCCGGATCTCTCTCTCTCTCTCTCTTTCTCTCCCCTCTCTCCTCTTTTTTCTTTTCCTCTTCGGGGGCTAGTCCTATTTATAGAGGCCCTGGTCCTCTTCCCAAATAATGAGCGGGAAGGGCGCCAACAATTGGCCATTTTGAAGGGGAACATCTAGTATAAGTTATCCTGACCAAAGGTGGTCTTGGGCTGCCAAAAGCACTGGTGATGACGCCGTTTGGGCTCCACGGTGACCTCTGTCCTGCCACTCTGCTGGTCTTGGTCTCGTTGCACCCGAATGGTAACCTTTGCCCGATGCCTTGGCCTGTGCTTGCTCCCTTTGCACCGAAGGGGAAACAACTACACTGCGCAGGCCGGCGCCTGCCTGGCACCCGCCTAATCTCGATCGTCATGGCTTGCGTCATGGGCTCCTCGCGAGGCACCCCTGCCTTGATCTCTCCGCCTCCTCACTAACCTGCCCGATGAGGCTGCTCCTGAGGAAGCCTCCTGTCGTCCGCCCCGCAAGGCTTGGCCCCTTGCGAGGGTCTTGAGCTTGAGCTGATGAAGCTGGGCCGCATTGGGCCCCCACACGAGCCACGCCGCAGGCTGCAGGCAGGCAAGTCTGGGGACCCCCGTTCCCAGAACACCGACAACTACTGCTTCTTTTTGACACTCCTTGAAGTGGCTATTAGCCGGCGCTTGAAGCGCTCCTCCTCGAGAGTTTCCTCAGGCACGATAAAATCCTCGTTGCCGAGGCTCTCCTCATTCTCGGAGAGCGGAAGATAATTACTGTCCTCCAAGTCGTTGTTTATGGCTTGTTCATCGGGGCTAACTTGCGTGTCTTCCTGTTCGTCCTGTTCTGAAATTGGCTTAACGGGGTCTTCATTGTCTTCAGCATCATTCGGAGTATTGTTTTCTCCTGTGTCGGTATTGCTGTCTTTTCCACGACGTGACTTGGAGGGGCGCCGCTGACGTTGGCGCTTTGATTCTATCTCAGGAGGTTTATCCTCGATTGGGTCTTCCTTGTCGTCGCCGCTATTCTCTTTGGGTGTATCCACCATGTATAAGTTATATGAGGGGGTGGTGGTCCAGCGCCCGGTAAATGGTGGGTTTTGGGCCTACTCCTCTTCGGCATCATCGTCCATACCATCGATGTCTTTGGAGCCATAATCAGGCATGTCGGTTAGGTCTTCGATGGTGGCTATTAAGTGGGAGGTGGGTGGGAAGCGAAATTCCCCGTCATCAGCCCCAGTTCAAACCAAATATAATTTAGTTGTGAGTCCCCTGCTAAGGAGAGGATTTTTAATGAATTTAGCACGTCACCTAAAGGTGAGTGCCGGACGATGTCCGCGGTGCTGAATTCGATGATCGGCGCCTGATCAGGCTCAGCGGACGCAGCTGCGCATAGTTCGGTGCCAGTGGCCGGAGACGAGTCCAGGGTTCTCGTGACGCGGATCCCGCACAAAATCAGGTCTGTGTGCGGCTCCAACGCCGCTGATTCTATGGCCTCCGTGGCGGGGTTGAGCTTCCCATCTTCGGATGGCGCAGTCTGCTTCAGATCTAGGGCTGGAGCACTTACATGCGCTATCTCCTGAGCATGGTTCAATGACAGATTTAGGTCATGCTCATCGCGGTGGCAGGGAGCGGCTGCCATGGGCTCGAATCCGTCAAAGATCAAGTCTCCGCAGATATCAGCAACATAGTTCAAGCTTCCAAACCTGACCTGATGGCCAGGGGCATACCTGACGATCTTCTCTAGATGGCCAAGCGAGTTGGCCCGGAGTGCGAAGCCGCCGAACACGAAGATCTGGCCGGGGAGAAAGACCTCCCTCAGGGCCGCATCATTGTAGATGATTGATGAAGCCATCGAACCTTCTGACGGCGACACAGTGGAATTCTCAATGAAAGAACCAACGTTGGTGTCAAAACCAGCGGATCTCGGGTATGGGGTCCTGAACTGTGCGTCTGAGATTGATGGTAATAGGAGACAAGGGACACGAAGTTTTACCCAGCTTCGGGACCTCTCGATGGAGGTAATACCCTACGTCCTGCTTGATTATATTGATGAGTATAGGGGTTACAAGGGTTGATCTACCACGAGATGGCTAAAACCGTAGAAGTCTAGCCTATGTGATTATGATTGTTCTTGCCCCTACGGACTAAACCCTCCGGTTTATATAGACACCAGAGGGGACTAGGGTTGTACAAAGTCGGTTACAGAGAAAGGAATCGTCATATCCGAACGCCAAGCTTTCCATCCATGCCAAGGAGAGTCCCATCCGGACATGGGTGAGAGAGTCTTTATTCTTGTATCTTCATGGCCCAACAACCCGGCCCATGTCCAATAGGCCGGACGACCGGGGACCCCTTAGTCCAGGACTCCCTCAACGACGACGACGATGAAGTCAAGGTCGCGCTGCTGCCCGTGTGAGACCTTGTAGGCGGTGGTAGCAACCTCTGTGCCCAGCTTCATGCATTGCGTGGGTGCTTCATCAGCCCCGGCTTCGCCACTCCCACAGATGGTGCGCTTCGGCAAAATCCTAATACACTCCATGCGGTAGAGACAACTGTGGACGGGGTGTGCGGCCACCTATTATGACTAATAGTTTGGGCACGTGATTAATAAGGAATTGTGGGAACAAGGGCTGGCTCGCCTCCTGGTGAGCGTGCGCAGCGGACAGCTGGCACATGATACGTCTCCAACGTATCTATAATTTTTGATTGCTCCATGCTATATTATCTACTGTTTTAGACATTATTGGGCTTTATTATCCACTTTTATATTTTTTTTGGGACTAACCTATTAACCGGAGGCCCAGGCCAGAATTGCTACTTTTTGCCTGTTTTAGGGCTTCGAAGAAAAGGAATATCAAATGGAGTCCAAACAGAATGAAACCTTCGAAAACGTGATTTTCTCATCAGATAAGATCCAGGAGACTTGGACCCTCTGTCAAGGAAGCCACAAGGTGGTCACGAGGGTAGGGGGCGCCCCCCTAGGGCGCGCCCCCTGCCTTGTGGGCCCCTCGAAGCTCCACCGACGTACTTCTTCCTCCTATATATATCCACGTACCCCCAAACAATCGGGGACTGAGCCAAAAACGTAATTCCACCGCCGCAACTTTCTGTATCCACAAGATCCCATCTTGGGGCCTGTTCCGGAGCTCCGCCGAAGGGGGCATCGATCACGGAGGGCTTCTACATCATCATCCAAGCCCCTCCGATGAAGTGTGAGTAGTTTACTTCAGACCTACGGGTCCATAGCTAGTAGCTAGATGGCTTCTTCTCTCTTTTTTGGATCTCAATACAATGTTCTCCCCCTCTCTTGTGGAGATCTATTTGATGTAATCTTCTTTTTGCGGTGTCTTTGTTGAGACCAATGAATTGTGGGTTATGATCAAGTCTATCTATGAATAATATTTGAATCTTCTCTAAATTCTTTTATGTATGATTGGCTATCTTTGCAAGTCTCTCCGAATTATCAGTTGGGTTTGGCCTACTAGATTGGTTGTTCTTGCCATGGGAGAAGTGCTTAGCTTTGGGTTCAATCTTGCGGTGTCCTTTCCCAGTGACAGAAGGGGCAGCAAGGCACATATTGTGTTGTTGCCATCGAGGATAACAAGATGGTTTTTTTATCATATTGCATGAAACTATCCCTCTACATAATGTCATCTTTCTTAAGGCGTTACTCTGTTTTTAACTTAACACTCTATATTCATGCTGGATAGCGGTCGATGAGTGGAGTAATAGTAGTAGATGTAGAATCGTTTCGGTCTACTTGTCTCGGACGTGATTCCTATATACATGATCATACCTAGATATTCTCATAACTATGCTCAATTCTGTCAATTGCTCAACAGTAATTTGTTCACCCACCGTAGAATACTTATGCTCTTGAGAGAAGCCACTAGTGAAACCTATGGCCCCCGGGTCTCTTTCTCATCATATCAATCTCCATCACTTTATTATTGCTTTGCTTTTACTTTATTTACTTTGCATCTTTATACCAAAAATACGATTTATCATCTCTATCAGATCTCACTTTCGTAAGTGGCCGTGAAGGGATTGACAACCCCTAAGCGTGTTGGTTCCGTTGAGCTATTGTTTTTGTGTAGGTACGAGGGACTCGAGCGTAGCCTCCTACTGGATTGATACCTTGGTTCTCAAAAACTGAGGGAAATACTTGCGCTACTTTGCTGCAGCATCCCTTCCTCTTCGGGAAATCCAATGCAGTGCTCAAGAGGTAGCAAGAAGAATTTTTGGCGCCATTGCCGGGGAGTCTGCGCTAAAGTCAACATACCAAGTACCCATCACAATCCCAATCTCCCGCATTATATTATTTGCCATTTGCCACTCGTTTTCCTCCCCCCCACTTCACCCTTGCCGTTTTATTCGCCCTCTCTCTCTATCCTCCCTCTATTTCTCCGTTTGCCTTTTTGCCCGTTTGCTTTTTGTTTGCTCGTGTGTTAGTTTGCTTGTTTGTCACGATGGCTCAAGATAATACTAAATTGTGTGACTTCACCAATACCAATACTAATGATTTCCTTAGCACTCCAATTGGTCCTCTTACCAATGCTGAATCTTGTAAAATTAATACTGCTTTGTTGAATCTTGTCATGAAAGATCCATTCTCCGGCCTTCCTAGTGAAGATGCCGCTACCCATCTTAATAGCTTCGTTCATTTGTGTGACATGCAAAAGAAGAAAGATGTCGATAATGATATTGTTAAATAGAAGCTATTTCCTTTTTCGCTTAGAGATCGTGCTAAAGCTTGGTTTTCGTCTTTGCCTAAAAATAGTATTGATTCATGGAACAAGTGCAAAGATGCTTTTATCTCTAAGTATTTTCCTCCCGCTAATATCATCTCTCTTAGAAATGATATTATGAATTTTAAACATCTTGATCATGAACATGTTGCACAAGCTTGGGGGAGAATGAAATTAATGATACGTAATTTCCCTACTCATGGTTTGAATTTGTGGATGATTATACAGATTATTTATGCCAGATTGAATTTTGCTTCTAGAAATCTTTTAGATTCGGCCGCGGGAGGCACTTTTATGGAAATCACTTTAGGAGAATCTACTAAACTCCTATATAATATTATGGTTAATTATTCTCAATGGCATACTGAAAGATCTACTAAAAAGGTGCATGCGATAGAAGAAATTAATGTTTTGAGTGGAAAGATGGATGAACTTATGAAATTATTTGCTAATAAGAGTGTTTCTTCCGATCCTAATGATGTGCCCTTTTCTACTTTGATTGAGAATAATAATGAATCCATGGATGTGAATTTTGTTGGTAGGAACAATTTTGGTAACAATGCGTATAGAGGAAATTTCAACCCTAGGCCTTATCCTAGTAATCCCTCTAATAATTATGGTAATTCCTACAACAATTCTTATGGAAATTATAATAAGATGCCCTCTGATTTTGAATCTAATATTAAGAATTTATTTCTTCGCAAAAGAATTTTAATGCTATGGTTGAAGAAAAATTGCTTAAGATTGATGATTTGGCTAGGAACGTTGATAGAATTGCTCTTGATGTTGATTCTTTGAAACTTAGATCTATTCCACCTAAGCATGATATCAACGAGTCTCTCAAATCCATGAGAATTTCCATTGACGAGTGCAAAGAAAGAACCGCTAGGATGTGTGCTAAGAAAGATGCCTTTATAAAAGCGTGTTCTTCTAGTTCCTATGAAAATAATGATGAAGATCTAAAAGTTATTGACGTGTCCCCTATTAAATCTTTGTTTTGCAATATGAATCTTGATAATGATGGGACTGAATATGATCCACCTTTACCTAGAAGGCGTTCAAAGAATTCGGAATTTGTTGATCTTGATGCTAACTTTGATAAAAGTGGGATTGAAGAAATTAAAACCCTAGATGTTGCTAAACCCGCTATTATGGATTTCAAGGAATTTAACTATGAAAATTGCTCTTTGATTGGTTGTATTTCCTTGTTGCAATCCATGCTAAAATTTCTTCATGCTTATAGTCAAAATAAAGCGTTTACTAAACATATCGTTGATGCCTTGATGCAATCTTATGAAGAAAAACTTGAATTGGAAGTTTCTATCCCTAGAAAAATTTATGATGAGTGGGAACCAACTATTAAGATGAAAATTAAAAATTATGAGTTTTATGCTTTGTGTGATTTGGGTGCTAGTGTCTCTACTATTCCCAAAACTTTGTGTGATTTACTAGATTTCCGTGATTTTGATGATTGCTCTCTAAACTTGCATCTTGCGGATTCCACTATTAACAAACCTATGGGAAGAATTAATTATGTTCTTATTGTTGCAAATAGGAATTATGTGCCCATAGATTTTATCGTTCTTGATATAGATTGCAATCCTTCTTGCCCTATTATTCTTGGTAGACCTTTCCTTAGAACGGTTGGTGCAATTATTGATATGAAGGAAGGGAATATTAGATTTCAATTTTCCGTTAAAAAAGGGCATGGAACACTTCACTATAAAGAAAATAAAATTACCATATGAATCTATCATGAGAGCCACTTATGGATTGCCTACCAAAAATGGCAATACCTAGATCTATTCTTGCTTGTTATGCCTAGCTAGGGGCGTTAAACGATAGCGCTTGTTGGGAGGCAACCCAATTTTATTTTTATTCCTTGCTTTTTCCTCCTGTTTAGTAATAAATAAATTATTTATCCTCTGTTTTGGTTGTGTTTTTTGTGTTTAATTAGTGTTTGTGCCAAGTAGAACCGTTGGGAAGACTTGGGGAAAGTCTTGACTGAACTTGCTGTAAAAAACAGAAACTTTAGCGCTCACAAGAACTGCTGTCATTTTTATTTGGAAAGTGATATTTAGTTAATTCTTTCTGAATATGATTAATAGATAAATTCCTCATGTCCATCAATTTATTTTATAATTTTTTGGGTTCCATATCTTGCGCTAGCTACACATTACTACAGACTGTTCTGTTTTGGACAGATTCTGTTTTTCGTGTGTTGTTTGCTTATTTTGATGAATCTATGGCTAGTAAAATAGTTTATAATCCATAGAGAAGTTGTAATACAGTAAGTTTAACACCAATATAAATAAATAATGAGTTCATTACAGTAACTTGAAGTGGTCTTTTGTTTTCTTTCGCTAACGGAGCTCACGAGTTTTCTACTTTAAGTTTTGTGTTGTGAAGTTTTCAAGTTTTGGGTAAATATTTGATGGATTATGGAACAAGGAGTGGCAAGAGCCTAAGCTTGGGGATGACCATGTCGCCCCCAAGATAATCTAAGGACACCTAAAAACCAAAGCTTGGGGATGCCCCGGAAGGCATCCCCTTTTTCGTCTACTTCTATCGGTATCTTTACTTGGAACTATATTTTTATTCACCACATGATATGTGTTTTGCTTGGAGCATCTTTTATGATTTGAGTCTTTGCTTATTAGTTTACCACAATCATCCTTTCTGTACACACCTTTTGAGAGAGCCATACATGATTTGGAATTTGATAGAATACTCTATGTGCTTCACTTATATCTTTTGAGCTTTATAGTTTTGCTCTAGTGCTTCACTTATATCTTTTAGAGCACGGTGGTGTATTTGTTTTATAGAAACTGTTGTTCTCTCATGCTTCACTTAGATTATTTTGAGAGTCTTAACAACATGGTAATTTGCTTAAAATCCTAATATGCTTTGTATGGAAGATTAATAATAAAACTTTCATATGAGTGTGTTGAATACTAAGAAAAGTTTGATGCTTGATGATTGTTTTGAGATATGGAGGTAATAATATCAAAGTCATGCTAGTTGAGTAGTTGTGAAATTGAGAAATACTTGTGTCGAGGTTTGCAAGTCCCGAAGCATGCACGTATGGTAAACGTTATGCAACAAATTTGAAACATGAGGTGTTATTTGATTGCCTTCCTTATGAGTGGTGGTCGGGGACGAGCGATGGTCTTTTCCTAACAATCTATCCCCCTAGGAGCATGCGCGTAGTGCCGAGGTTTTTGATGACTTGTAGATTTTTGCAATAAGTATGTGAGTTCTTTTTGACTAATGTTGAGTCCATGGATTATACGCACTCTCACCCTTCCATCCTTGCTAGCCTCTTCGGTACCGTGCATTGCCCTTTCTCACATTGAGAGTTGGCGCAAACTTCGCCGGTGCATCCAAACCCCGTGATATGATACGCTCTTTCACACATAAACCTCCTTATATCTTCCTCAAAACAGCCACCATACCTACCTATTATGGCATTTCCATAGCCATTCCGAGATATATTGCCATGCAACTTTCCTTCATTCCGTTCATCATGACACATTCATCATTGAAATATTCCTTAGCATGATCATGTAGTTGACATAGTATTTGTGGCAAAGCCACCGATCATAATTCTTTCATACATGTCACTCTTGGTTCATTGCATATCCCGGTACACCGCCGGAGGCATTCATATAGAGTCATCTTTGTTCTAGTATCGAGTTGTAAATAAATAGAAGTGTGATGATCATCATTATTAGAGCATTGTCCCAAGTGAGGAATAAAAAAAATAGAAAGGCCATAAAAAAAGAGAAGCCCCCCCCCCAAAAGAGAAAGGCCATAAAAAAGGCCCAAAAAATGAGAAAAATGAGAGAAGGGACAATGTTACTATCCTTTTACCACACTTGTGCTTCAAAGTAGCACCATGATCTTCATAGTAGAGAGTCTCTCATGTTATCACTTTCATATACTAGTGAGAATTTTTCATTATAGAACTTGGCTTGTATATTCCAACAATGGGCCTCCTCAAGTGCCCTAGGTCTTCGTGAGCAAGCAAGTTGGATGCACACCCACTAGTTTCTTTTGTTGAGCTTTCATACATTTATAGCTCTAGTGCATCCGTTGCATGGCAATCCCTACTCCTTGCATTAAAATCAATCGGTGGGCATCTCCATAGCCCATTGATTAGCCTCGTTGATGTGAGACTTTCTCCTTTTTTGTCTTCGCCACATAACCCCCCTCATTATATTCTATTCCACCTATAGTGCTATGTCCATGGCTCGCGCTCAAATATTGCGTGAAAGTTTATAGGTTTGAGATTACTAAAGTATGAAACAATTGCTTGGCTTGTCATCGGGGTTGTGCATGATGATAGCATTCTTGTGTGACGAAAATGAAACATGACTAAACTATATGATTTTGTAGGGATGAACTTTCTTTGGCCATGTTATTTTGGGAAGACATAATTGCTTAGTTAGTATGCTTGAAGTATTACCATTTTTATGTCAATATGAACTTTTGTCTTGAATCTTTCGAATCTGAATATTCATACCACAATTAAGAAGAATTATATTAAAATTATGCCAAGTAGCACTATGCATCAAAAATTCTATTTTTATTATTTACCTACTCGAGGACGAGCAGGAATTAAGCGTGGGGGTGCTTGATACGTCTCCAACGTATCTACAATTTTTGATTGCTCCATGCTATATTATCTACTGTTTTAGACATTATTGGGCTTTATTATCCACTTTTATATTATTTTTAGGACTAACCTATTAACCAGAGGCCCATCCCAGAATTGCTGTTTTTTTGCCTATTTTAGGGTTTCGAAGAAAAGGAATATCAAACGGAGTCCAAACGGAATGAAACCTTCGGAAACTGATTTTCTCATCAGATAAGATCCAGGAGACTTGGGCCCTCCATCAAGGAAGCCACAAGGTGGTCACGAGGGTAGGGGGCGCCCCCCTAGGGCGCCCCTGCCTCGTGGGCCCCTCAAAGCTCCACCGACGTACTTCTTCCTCCTATTTATATCCACGTACCCCCAAACGATCGGGGACGGAGCCAAAAACCTAATTCCACCACCGCAACTTTCTGTATCCACGAGATCCCATATTGGGGCCTGTTCCGGAGCTCCACCGGAGGGGGCATCGATCACGGAGGGCTTCTACATCATCATCCAAGCCCCTCCGATGAAGTGTGAGTAGTTTACTTCAGACCTACGGGTCCATAGCTAGTAGCTAGATGGCATCTTCTCTCTATTTTGGATCTCAATACAATGTTCTCCCCCTCTCTTGTGGAGATCTATTCGATGTAATCTTCTTTTTGCGGTGTGTTTGTTGAGACCAATGAATTGTGGGTTTATGATCAAGTCTATCTATGAATAATATTTGAATCTTCTCTGAATTCTTTTATGTATGATTGGTTATCTTTGCAAGTCTCTCCAAATTATTAGTTTGGTTTGGCCTACTAGGTTGGTTGTTCTTGCCATGGGAGAAGTGCTTAGCTTTGGGTTCAATCTTGCGGTGTCCTTTCCCAGTGACAGAAGGGGCAGCAAGGCACATATTGTATTGTTGCCATCGAGGATAACAAGATGGTTTTTTTTATCATATTGCATGAAACTATCCCTCTACATGATGTCATCTTGCTTAAGGTGTTACTCTGTTTTTAACTTAATACTCTAGATGCATGCTAGATAGCGGTCGATGAGTGGAGTAATAGTAGTAGATGCAGAATCGTTTCGGTCCACTTGTCTCGGACGTGATGCCTATATTCATGATCATACCTAGATATTCTCATAACTATGCTCAATTCTGTCAATTGCTCAACAGTAATTTGTTCACCCACCATAGAATACTTATGCTCTTGAGAGAAGCCACTAGTGAAACCTATGGCCCCCGGGTCTCTTTCTCATCATATCAATCTCCATCACTTTATTATTGCTTTGCTTTTACTTTATTTACTTTGCATCTTTATACCAAAAATACCAAAAATATTATTTATCATCTCTATCAGATCTCACTTTTGTAAGTGACCGTGAAGGGATTGACAACCCCTAAGCGTGTTAGTTGCATTGAGCTATTGTTTTTGTGTAGGTACGAGGGACTCGAGCGTAGCCTCCTACTGGATTGATACCTTGGTTCTCAAAAACTGAGGGAAATACTTACGCTACTTTTCTGCATCATCCCTTCCTCTTAGGGGAAATCCAACGCAATGCTCAAGAGGTAGCAACACGCCTACAGTCATTTCACACATCTACTAGCACGCCCCACGGTGAGTGTGTAGCGAACACGCGTATGCCTCAGCTATCGGTGTCAAAACTGGTCGATCTTGGGTATGGGGTCCCGAACTGTGCATCTGAGGATCGAAGGAAACAAGAGACAAGGGTGACACGGTGTTTACCCAGGTTCGGGCCCTCTTAATGGAGGTAAAACCCTACGTCCTGCTTGATTGTATTTGATGAGTATAGGGGTTACAAGAGTCGATCTACCTCGGGATCTTAATGGCTAAACCCTAGATCTCTAGCCTATGTGATTTTACTTAGCCTCTATGGACTAAACCCTCTAGTTTATATAGACACCGGAGGGGTCTAGGGTTGTACAAATTTGGTTTACAGAGAAAGGAAATAATACATCCGAACTCTATGTTTGCCATCCACGCAAAGGAGAGTCCCATCCGGACACGTGGAAAGGTCTTCGCCTTGTATCTTCACGGCCTACCAGTCCGGCCCATATCAAATTGTCCAGACACTCGAGGACCCCTTAGTCTAGAACTCCCTCAGTAGCCTCTGAACCAGTCTTCAATGACGATGTGTTCGGTACTCAGATCGTCTTTTGCATTGCAAGGCGGGTTCCTTATGCGTATATAAAATAGTCTTCTGAACAAGAGAACTATATCCGGCTATGTATCATACACATGACCCCTTGGGAATAGGCGAGTTTTAAGGCTGGTGGGGGGGGGGGCTTGATATTCACTACCAATATAAGCGGATAAAGATCCATCCTTTTTACCCCATGCCTTTCTTCTTCCTCAGCCCCTCCATCCTCGAGCTCCAGCGCCCAAGTTTCGATCTTTTCTGTAGCCACCAAACACTCCAGCCATGTCCGGCTCCGGCTCTCAAGGCAAGTGGGTGGCCTTCTCTGTGACGGAGAAGGACATTAAGGAGCTCCAGGAGGCAGGGTAGCTAAGTGCGAACGTTGCGCACAGGATCCCCGCCAAGAAGCAGGTCATCCCCACGCTGGAGCCCAGCGAAAGGGTTGTATTTATCCCCCATTTCCTTGGTGGACTTGGATTTCCACTTCACCCCTTCGTCTGCGGCCTCATGTTCTACTATGGTCTAGATTTCCATGATCTAGCCCCAAACCCCTTCCTCGACATCTCGGCGTTCATCATCGTGTGCGAAGCGCTCCTCCGCATCCCACCACTTCGGCTTGTGGCTCGTCTTCAATGTGAAGCCGAAGGTGGTTAACGGGCAGCACGCAGACTACAGAGGCGCCATGGTGAGCAAGCTCCCCAACGTCACCTGGCCCAAGGGGGCATTTGTGTAAACCGTCAAGATATGGCAACAGGAGTAGTTCTACATCACCGAACCCTGCGGCGCCAACTGGGCGGCCACTCCTAAGTTTACATCCGGACCCCTGATGCGGCCCGCGTCATGGATCAACAAGGGTCTGGACTAGGGGTCCATTGACGAGGTGTTGATGATGCAAAAGCGCATCAAAAACATGATAGAAAAGAACACCAGCCTCCCTGACGTGATCTAGGTGTTGTTATTCTGTCGGACCCTTCCCCGCCAACGCCGGCCTCTCCACATGTGGGAGTTCAACCTGGAAGGGCCTCGGACCCTATAGTGATAATTCAGCACGATGCACGAACCGATCTAGAAGCTGCTTTTCAAGGCCCAGAAGTCGTGGCCGGAGACGACCGACGACTGAAAGTGCAACTATCCCTGGGTGGTTTTGGTAATTCCTAACAACATATAGCTCATTGAGCTAATGCTATTTTAAGAAAAATATTTCAGGAAAGCTCAATGACTGGCATGGCATGGATTAGAAAGTGGACCCCTCAAAATGCTAAGGACAAAAGATTGGCTCAAGCTCAAAGCACAAGACTCTACATTTTACTTTTAGTGATCCAAGATCACATTGAGTCCATAGGAAAAGCCAATACTATTAAAAGGGGGTGAGGTGTTGCTTAATGAGTTACTTGCTCAAAATGCTTAGTGATATGCTCCAAAATCCCTCAACTACTTTCTCATATCCACATATGTCACAAACCAAAAGTCAAACTCGGCCCCACCGAAATCTTCTATTTGGAGCCACCGAGTTCACTTGACATAGCCACTGCCACAAACCCTAGTCACTTCGGTCTCACCGATAGGGATCTCGGTCTCACCGAGAGGGTATTGCAACCTCTATATTTCCCTTCGTAACGTTTCGGTCCAACCGAGGTGAGCGACCAGTCCTGTCGGCGTTCTGGGAACGGGGGTCCCCAGACTTGCCTGCCTGCGTCCTGCGGCGTGGCTCATGCGGAGGCCCAGCGCGGCCCATCTTCATCAGCTCAAGCTGAAGACCCTCGCGAGGGGCCAAGCCTCGCGGGACGGACGACAGGAAGCTTCCTCAGAGGCAGCCTCATCAGGCAGGCTCGCAAGGAGGCGGAGAGATCAAGGCAGGGGTACCTCGCGAGGAACCCGTGACGCAAGCCATGACGATCGAGACCAGGCGGGAACCGACCTGCGCAGTGTCCTTGTTTCCCCTTTGGTGCAAAGGGGGCAAGCACAGGGCAAGGCATCAGGAAAAGGTTACCATTCCGGTGCAACAAGACCAAGACCAGCCGAACGGCAGGACGGAGGTCATCGTGGAGCCCAAGACGACATCATCGCCAGTGCTTTTGGCAGCCAAAGACCACGTTTGGTCAGGATAACTTGTACTAGATGTTCCCCTTCGAAATGGCCAAATGTTGGCGCCCTTCCCGCTCAATTATTAGGGGAGAGGCCCAGGGCCCCTATAAATAGAGCTAGCCACCACAGAGTAGAGACATCAAGAAAAAACCTCGAGACATTGAGAAGGGACGACCACAACGGCTAGAAATCTGGTAGAACCATAGCAGAGAGAGAGGCGACTGAACTCACCCTAGCAGTTCATCGCACTAGCTCAAGAACACCTCTCTCGAGGCTGTTCTTCCCTTGTACTGTCCATCATCAGCCCCAGAGGCAATCCAGCACACCACACACTTGAGTAGGGTATTACACCACAACGGTGGCCCGAACAAGTATAAACATCGTGTTCCTTGTGTTGTTCATCATTTTCATCTTAGTTCGCACGAGAGGATCGGATGTAGATCGGTAGGGGAGAGATCTCCGTGCGCACCCCAGTGTTAGAACCTCAAGGGTCTGCCGGAACCCGAAACCCGACATTTGGCGCGCCAGGTAGGGGTGCGCCGGAATCTTCCTTCTGCTGTTCGCGTGTTATCTTCCGTCATGTCCATGGCTGACGCTCGTCGGGCTCGTGCTGAGCGCCGGGCTGCTCACGCCGCTTGCGTCGCCCAGACGGCACCCGTCGGCGGACCCCTCGTCGCTCCCTGTCGCCAGCCGCCAACGCCGCCACCGGCCCGGCGGGGAACGAGCAGCAGGCCTCATCCCAGCACCCATCGGTGCGGCGGGATGGCCGCACCGCCACCACGTCGCTGACTCCAGCTGGCTCGTCGTCCCACGCCCGTCGCACACCCATGGATGCGCACGCCTCATTGCTCTTAGCGCGGGAGCTCCTGCACTATCGCCCCGTCGACGACCTCTACGAGGACTGGCTCGCCCGCATCAGCGACCTCGTTAGTGCCGCAGGGGAATCCCCCTTGCGGTCCCTCTCGCTGCCTCGCCCTCCGCCCCGTGCGGGGGGCGAGGATCAGGAGGCGCCTCCGCTGCCTCCTCCCCAAGAAGGTGCCTTGGCTCCAAGGCATGCAGCCCCAGGGCGAGATCCTCCACGTCCGGTGCCTGCGTAGCAAGAAGGGAGCTGCCAAGAGATCCCACATCCCCGGGAAGGTGCTCGCGCGCTCCCAGCGCCAGCGCGCCAAGATCGCGCCCGAGCGCTTCCATGACAAAACCCTGCGCTGCTCCTAGTGGCGGCGCGTGGTGACCCGCAAGAACGAGTCCAGCACCAGCAAAGGGCGCTGGTGGCCATGGCGAGCTGCCTCACCTTCACCCCCGAGCTGCGCGGTGTCACATGGCCATGCAAGTTCAAGCCTGACCTCCCTCCCCGCTATGATGCACAACGGACCCCGCGGAGTTCCTGCAGCTCTACGAGCTGGGCATCGTAGCTGCCAACAAAGATGAGAAGGTCATGGCGAATTGGTTCCCGATGGCGCTCAAGGACGGCTCCCGCACCTGGCTCCTGAACCTGGCTCCCGGCACGATCTCCTCCTGGAGCGAGATGCGCACCCGCTTCATCGCCAACTTCCAGGGCACTCGCGACCGGTCCCCGGCCGTGAGCAACCTGCGCCGCATCAAGCAACAGCCAGGAGAAACCCTACAGAAGTACATCCAGTGCTTCAACTACGCTCGCCTCAAGATCCCAAAGGTGACTGAAGAAGCCATCATCTCAGCCTTCTCCGATGGCGTGCGTGACATCAGGATGAAGGAAGGCTAGCAATCCATGAAGACCTGTGCACATCCCTGGAGCTGTTCAACTTGGCGACCTAGTGCGCCAGGGCTGAGGAAGGGCGTCTCTCCCTCCTCGATCTCCCGGTAGCCGACCCGGAAGAAAAGAAGCTCAAGGCCAAGGACGTGAAGCGCAAGGGGGCTACCGTGCTAGCAGCGGAACCGGACACCAAGCGAGGCAGGGATCAGCCTGAGTCATCCAAGGGCGGATGGTATTGCGTGTACCACGACCTCCACACCCACAATACCAACGAATGTCAAGAGCTCAGAGCCATGCGAGATGGGCGAATCGGCCGACGCCCAGAGCACAACGACAGAGGCTATGGCCGAGGAGGAGGAAGAGGCGGTGGACGATGGGAAGACCGTGGCCCTCGCCTCATAGCGCATCTTGGGCGGCGCCCAGGCCCCAGCCTCATAGTGCATCTTCAAGCAGTTTGCTCGCGAGGTGAATGCAGTCCTTCCCAAGCTTGAGGCCACACACCCTCTCAGGTGGTCTTCGTGCGCAATCACACTCAGTTCCGCAGACCAGCTCAAGTGTGCGGCAACGGCAGGAGTCCTCCAGATGCTTTGCTCACCAGTCATCAGCAACGTGCAGGTCACCAGGACCCTCATCGATGGCGGGGCAGGACTCAACGTCCTGTCCATCGAGACGTTCGACAATCTCCAAGTGCCATACGACCAGCTTCAGCCAACCAAGCCTTTCTCAGGAGTCACCGATGGTTCCACTGTTCCAATTGGGCAGGTTCGCCTTCCGGTCACCTTCGGGCAACACAACAACTACCGCACCAAGCTCATCGACTTCGACGTCACTCACATCCGCCTGCCGTACAACGCCATCCTCGGGTACCCAACCCTAGCCAAGTTTATGGCAGTGACTCACCATGGTTACAATGTCCTCAAGATGCCAGGAAGCGGTGGAGTCATCACCGTACCCTGTGAAGAAAGGGACGCAGTGTGCTCACTCGAGCGTGCGTTCCAAGATGTGGCAATCGAAGACCCAGATCGCAGGAGCGGGGGGCCTCCCGAGGCGACCCTCAAGAAGAAGAAGACCTCACCTGGCCAGAGCCACAAGGAAGCAGGCACCTCCGGAGGTATTGCATCAGGATTCGCGCCCGATCAGGGAGCGCCGCCCTCTCATGCATAGGAAGGCGCGCCCGGCGCCCTCCTCAGGCAGGGCTCGGGGGCTCTCTCTTGGAGAGCCACCGACCTTGCCAAGGTCACGAGGGAGGCACTTGAGCACCACTTGGAGGAGTGCTTTCAGGCACGCTTCCCTCAGAAAGGTACAAGTCAAAGGAGACAAAACTCTCAGGAGTTCATCGCAAGGAATACCCAAGAGCTACAATAGTCCAGAGTCATGCGTGGCAGCCGCCGCTTACCTGCCGTGGCCCTACATCCAGGCGAGAATGGAGGACTGTGCGTCTGCGTCGACGTACCAGGGCTCAACCGAGCTGCGTCCTAGGAGCGTCTATGGCCTTCGGCCGTAGGGCGCTGCGTGGGACCACCCCACAACTACGTTCGCATGCCCTTCAGCCTGCCGAGCAAGGTCGCCGCACGTTAGCGCCTGTTGAGGAGCATTCTGGAGGCTCAGGAGGTCAGACATCGCGCGGTCCTGGCGGAAGTGGCGATGATCCCAGAAGACCTGCACGTGCCACCAGAGCCTCGCGAGGCCCCTGGGCGTGGGGGCTCATGAAGGCTGACGTCTTCACTGCGCATCGCTCACTTCCTCAGCATCTCTTCGTCTTCAACAGCACCAGGTGACATCTTTCAGAGTTCTACTTTCAGCTGGGAGCGCCTACAGGGCTGCACCATTCCCAGGCCGTGTGGGTCCGTCCCCGCGGCATGTATCCATTTTGGTTATGCTCTTTACTTACCCTGTTGGGGGCGCCCCTCGGGCTGCATAATCCTAACGCCGCTCGGGCCGGACCCAGCAGCGGTTGCTTTTACCTGCGCTTGCTTGAAATTGGATTTCCTCCTATGTGCTTAACATACCTAGCCTAATCACCTGCTCGATCGACGCCTATTGGAAGAGCCGCTCGCTCTGGCACGGCGTGTGCGCACGGGTCCATCCCTGCAGCGTTGATAAACCTGAGTGGTCGAGCTCTGGCCGCGGCAGCCCCGCACGGCGCCACCTCACCAGGCCCTCAGTTCCCTGACCGCTCCCTCGGAGTGACCATAGGTTGGCCGGCGACCGTAATGACATGCCTTTTTCTCCTCATGATTGGTGTGCAGGACCTACTCCAGGAGCAACATTGGGGGCATCATGATCTCTCTCTCCCTCTCTTCGGCACGGACCGCTTGCACGTTAAAAGGGGTACCCGAGCATCGCGACTAATGGGCTCCTACTGGCTCTCTAGCCCTCACCCCTGGACTTGACCCACGGCATCGCGACCTGTCATACCAGCGGCGGCTGAGCTCGCTCGAGGCCCGGGACCTGAGGACGTAGAGCATTAAGGAAAGTGCGGGAGAGTGGGAAGAAGCTCGCGAGGGCCTAACCCAGCAGCACCTCGACCATCGCCTCTCAGGCCAGGCGCCTCTCCGAGGAACTACGTCAAACACACAGATAAGTCGGGCCGTCGCAAAAGCTAGACCAACGCAGCTCTAAATCCCCACCCAGTGCAACTATGTCACGGCGACGCTACCTTCCTTTCTCGCCCAGCAAGGATTGCTTGAGCGCTAAAGGGGACCTCCCGAGCATCGCGACTCAGGGGCTCTTACCGGACCTCGGGCCGCTCACCTCCTGGCCTTGACCACGGCATCGCGACCTGGCATACCAGCGACGGCTGAAGCTTGCCTGGGGACTGGGACCTGTCAGCGTAGAGCGCCAAGTCCTCGTGAGGATAGAAAGGGGGAGCTTAGCCGGGACAGAACGGACACCTCACGCTAATTCATATTAAGGATATAGTAATTACAAAAGCATGGCAGACGCCTTACATACCCCCGCGGGGTGTTGCTTTAATTCCTTGCAGGGAACAAAAGGTGCTAACCCTAAGGAACGCTACTTGCTAGCACCTCCCCAGGCGACGCCATCATCAACAGTGGGCCGCCCAGTGCCGGCGCCAACCACATCCAGATCAGTGGCGTCGGCGGCCCGAGGCAGCTGCCTCACTCCGAGCGCGGCGCGAGCTCAGAGGCTCATAGCTCTCGTCGCTCGTCTCCGGGGTCGCGAGGAGTTCGGGGGAGCCGCTGAAGCCCGCAGTCCCTCCCCTGCTGCCTGAGGAGCTGCAGAAGGACCAACGGGCGGGGCTGGTCCTCGCCAGTTCGTCACCACTGCCACTTCCCTTGGGGCAGCATTCCAGCAGGCATCCTTCTGCATCAAAGACCTTGAAGAACATCAAGGAGGCGCCGTCGTATTCAAGATGGATCACCAAGGCGCCGTCCACGCGACATACCCGGGCAATCTCACCCTAGCCCCGGGTCATGAAGACCTTGCCCGGAGCGACGACCACGACCTCCACTCCGGTCGCACGGGTGCCACAGTCAGCGTGCTGCAGCCAGAGCTCCAGGGCCCCGCTCGGAGGCATCTCAAAGGCGAAGGAGGGAGGAAGGCGGATCCACGAAGTTGGAGGCATGGCGGCATGAAGCACAAGCTCGCGAGAGGAGCGCTCCACGTGGACTCCAGGGGGGACGACGCGCACCACCGTGACTCGCCGGCGTCAGCGGTGACGCTGTCGGTTTTGCTCGGCGCCCTCCCCCCTAGGGCCTACGACGCGGGCGTGCAAGGGCAGCGGAAACCCAGGCGGCGACCACTCGTACCACGGCCTCGACAACACCTGCCAGGTGCCTTCATCCCGGTGACAAAGGATTGGCCGCTTCTTCGGCGGGAGGGGGTCAGGACCCTCTTTGGGGGCCTTTCCCTTCTCCTCAGCTGAAAACCGGCGGATCGGTGCTATTGGTGCAAGAGGAAGCAAAGATGAGGAAGAAGAAGAGGAGGAGTGACGGAAAGGAGTGAACCTACGAAGCTCACGCGGCCCTGTACTTATAGCCGGGGAAGGCCAACCACCGGGCATCATGACCTCAGGTAATCATGACCCATATCTTTGCATGCAGGGACTTGTCAAGTTGTGCAGTTGCCGAGGCATCGTGGGGAAGCGTAGTCGCCCACACCCAACCAACCGCCACGCGGCGCCCAAGGTCGCAAGCTGTTAGGGCCCATAGCGCTTCGTGCTTGCCCCTTCGTGCTTGCCCCGTGGGCCCGGGGGCTACTATCGGTGTTCTGGGAATGGGGGCCCAGCGCGGCTCATCTTCATCAGCTCAAGCTCAAGACCCTCGCGAGGGGCCAAGCCTCGCGGGGCAGATGACAGGAAGCTTCCTCAGAGGCAGCCTCATCAGGCAGGCTCGCGAGGAGGCGGAGAGATCAAGGCAGGGGTACCTCGCGAGGAACCCGTGATGCAAGCCATGACGATCGAGACCAGGCAGGGGCCAGGCGGGCGCCGGCCTGCGCAGTGTCCTTGTTTCCCCTTTGGTGCAAAGGGGGCAAGGACAGGCCAAGGCATCAGGCAAAGGTTACCATTCCGGTGTAACGAGACCAAGACCAGCCAGACGGCAGGACGAAGGTCATTGTGGAGCCCAAGACGGCGTCATCGCCAGTGCTTTTGGCAGCCGAAGACAACCTTTGGTCAGGATAACTTGTACTAGATGTTCCCCTTCGAAATGGCCAAATGTTGGCGCCCTTCCCGCTCAATTATTCGGGGAGAGGCCCAGGGCCTCTATAAATAGAGCTAGCCACCACAGAGTAGAGACATCAAGAAAAAACCTCGAGACATCAAGAAGGGACGACCACGACGGCTGGAAATCTGGTAGAACCATAGCAGAGAGAGAGAGGCGACTGAACTCACCCTAGCAGTTCATCGCACCAGCTCAAGAACACCTCTCGCGAGGCTGTTCTTCCCTTGTACTTTCCATCATCAGCCCTAGAGGTAATCCACCTCACCACACACTGGAGTATGGTATTACACCACAACGGTGGCCCGAACCAGTATAAACATCGTGTCCCTTGTGTTGTTCATCATTTTCATCTTAGTTCGCATGAGAGGATCAGACGTAGATCAGTAGGGGAGAGATCTCCGCACGCACCCTAGTGTTCGAACCTCAAGGGTCTGCCGGAACTCGAAACCCGACAGGTCCCATTGAGATTGCAATGCAAACTCTCTGTTTCCCCTTCGTAACGTTTCGGTCTAACCGAGATGAGCGAATCGGTCCCACCGAGTTTGCCTGACGAACTCTCTGTTTGTCTATTACCAAAATCGGTCCCACCGAGTTCCTGTAATCGGTCTCATCGAGATTATGTTATGCCCTAACCCTAATGGAATCGGTCCCACCGAGTTGACATGTCAGTCCCACCAAAAATCCTAACGTTCACATTTTGAACTAAATCGGTCTGACCGAGTTTTATAATTCGGTCCCACCGAGTTTGGAGATTTGTGTGTAACAGTTAGATTTTGTGTGGAGGCTATATATACCCCTCCACCCACTCTTCATTCGTGGAGAGAGCCATCAGAACATGCCTACACTTCCAACATACATTTTCTGAGAGAGAACCACCTACACTTGTGTTGAGGTCAAGATATTCCATTCCAACCACATAAATCTTGATCTTTAGCCTTCCCCAAGTTGCTTTCCACTCAAATCATCTTTCTACCAAATTCAATCCTAGGAGAGAGAGTTGAGTGTTGGGGATACTATCATTTGAAGCACAAGAGCAAGGAGTTCATCATCAACACACCATCTATTACCATTTGGAGAGTGGTGTCTCCTAGATTGGTTACGTGTCACTTGGGAACCTCCGTCAAGATTGTGGAGTTGAACCAAGGAGTTTGTACGGGCAAGGAGATCGCCTACTTCGTGAAGATCTACCCTAGTGAGGCAAGTCCTTCGTGGGCGAAGGCCATGGTGGGATAGACAAGGTTGCTTCTTCGTGGACCCTTCATGGGTGGAGCCCTCCTTGGACCCGCGCAACCGTTACCCTTCGTGGGTTGAAGTCTCCATCAACATGGATGTATGATAGCACCACCTATCGGAACCACGAAAAAATCTCCGTGTCTAAATTGTGTTTGCTCCCTCCAAACTCCTCCCTTTACCGTCATATGCAATTGCTTTACATTCCGCTGCTATACTTTTAGAATTGTGTGTGTAGATTGATTACTTGAATTGTGGTAAGTTGCTAAAATCTGCCAAGACTTAAAATTGGGAAAAGGCTAGATTTTTATTTGGTCAAGTAGTCTAATCACCCCCTCTAGACATACTTTCGATCCTACAAGTGGTATTAGAGCTTTGGTCTCCATTTGCTTTGATTTCCATAGCTTTTGGTGATCATAGCCTTGGTTTCACAACCTAGGAGAGTATGGCGTCTAGTGAGGGAAATTACCACCGTAGAGGTCCTTACTTTGATGGTACTAATTTTGCTAGTTGGAAGCATAAGATGAAAATGCATATTCTTGGACATAACCCTGCTGTTTGGGCTATTGTCTGTATTGGCTTGCAAGGTGAATTCTTTGATGGGAGAGAACCGAACCGTGAAGCTACCGCAGAAGAGTTGAAGATTCTGCAATACAATGCTCAAGCTTGTGATATTCTCTTCAACGGATTGTGCCCCGAAGAATTCAACAAAATCAGTCGTCTTGAGAATGCAAAGGAAATTTGGGATACTTTGATTGATATGCACGAAGGTACCGACTCCGTCAAGGAATCCAAATTGGATGTGCTTCAAAGTCAACTTGAAAATTTCAAACTGAAGGATGGCGAAGGATTCGCTGAAATGTACTCTAGGATTGCTCTCATCACAAATGAGATTGCCGGCTTAGGAAGTGAAGAGATGACCGATAGATTCATCATCAAGAAGATCCTAAGAGCCTTCGATGGAAAATATGATACCGTGTGTACATTGAACCAAATGATGCCCAATTACAAAGATCTCAAGCCAACGGAAGTCATTGGAAGAATTGTTGCTCATGAGATGTCACTCAAGGATAAGGAAGAGCTTCACAACAAGTCAAGTGGTGCTTACAAAGCCTCATGTGATTCTCCCACATCATCAAGTGAGAAACAAACCTTCAACGAAGAATTGAGCCTAATGATGAAGAACTTCAACAAGTTTTACAAGAGTAGAAGCAAGAAAAGAAGTTCCAAGTCAAGGTCCTACAATGACAAAAGATCTTCTAGTCGTGAGCGCAATTGCTACAATTGTGGAAGACCCGGACACTATTCCAATGATTGTACGACTCCCTACAAAAGAAGAGAAGACTCTCCCAAAAGAAGAAGCAGAAGAGAAGAATCACCACCAAGAGAGAGAAGGAGTAGAGATGACCATTATGAACGAAGAACATCACGGAGAAGCAAGGATTCAAAAAGGAAGGACAAGTCATCAAAGGGCTACGCAAGATGAAGACATCAAGCTCATGTTGGTGAATGGGTATCCGGCTCCAGCTCCGACTCCGGCGATCACTCCGAAAGAAGTTATCACTCCGACTCCGAATATACTCAAGATGAAGGTGTTGCCGGTCTAGCACTTGTGTCAACCAACTCCTACGACATATTAGTCTCACCAAATGAATGAATTGGAGGATGCTTTATTATGGCTAAAGGTCCAAAGGTAACACACCCCGAGTATGTTGATTTCAATAGTGATGAAGATGATTTGCTAGGTGATGATGATTTACTTGTTGACAACTCTAGTTATGAAAACTATGATGAACTTGCTATTAATCATACTAATCAAGGTAAAATGTATGACAATGATAAGAAGGAGATTGAGCATCCAACTAAAGAACTAAACACTCTTAAGTTAGCTCATGAAACTATCTTTGAAGATCATCGAAAACTTTTAAAGACTCATGAGAAGTTACGCTTTGAAAAGCTCAACCTTGAGCAAGAGCATGAGTTCTTAAAAGCAATCAATGATGATCTTCGCAAGAAATGTTCTTCTTACATTGCCAAGCATTTACTCTTGTCTACTTACATGACACAAGTTAAACTAGCAACAAGAACAAGAAATATCCTTCCTCTAGTAGTAACAACAATCATGCTAAATCAAATGTTGTTGCTTCTAGTAGTTCTCTTGATTCCACTAATGATTCTCTTAGCCAAGTTACGCTTGAGAAAAAAATAGCTTATTGAAGGGAACTATAGAGAAAGGTGTTTACAAGAGTCTTGCCAGAAGCAAGCAATTTGAGGAAATTGTACGCAAGCAAGGAAGACACTGGAAGAATCAAGGTGTTGGTTTTGAACGAAAGTTCAATGCCAATGGAGTTGAGTGGGAAGAAGATCAATACCCCAAGACGAAGTTTGTTCCTCAACAAGAGAAGTATGATCCTACTTCATTCCAAGGAACACAAGCTCAAGATGATCTTCCACCACAGGACCACAAGCTAAAAGGCAAGGACAAGCTTCAAGAGGAGATTAATGCATTTGAAGAAGCACCTAAGGCCTTGGTCAAGTGGGTTCCCAAGACTACATCAAGTTCCACTTCATCAAGTACAACTACAACTCCAAGGATTCCCATCAAGATGGTGTGGATCCCTAAGAAGAAGAACTAGAGAGTTCTTGATGGTGACTCCGCCAACATACTTCACTCTTATCATCTTGGCAAGGACAAGTGCAAACAACTTCCATATCTTGCACTAGTTCAAGGAGTCACAAACCCTCTTATTGGTAAGACAAGGGACAAGGTAACCTAATGCATTCATGGACATCATCTCATGTGAATATCACTCTATGTCTATGGATATCCTTGTTTGTTCCTTGTGGGACTAACTCGTGTAGGTATTGAAAGTGCAACTCACGCCAAAGGATTGCTCTAAATGATCTACATAAACATTGAGCATCTACAGCTTCAACACCTACATGAAGTCATCATCGACAAAACCCAAGGTTAGTTCATCCCTCTTAGGGGGGATATCATATCTAGGGGGAGCTTTACTCTAATCAATTGAGCTAAAGCAACTGTAATGATGTGAGCACAACAATGCTTTATGTAAAAGTGGAAACCCCACTTCTGCTTAAACGATGAGTATGGCCTACGATCAAATGTTCTCATTTGACTCCTCAGTCAATATACTCATATATAGATGACCTAGTCATGCAAATTGCTTGATAGATGCTAGAGTGATTGTGCATGCTTTGTCACATATTTCAGTTGCCATCTTATTGTGTTAGCATGTTGGTTGCATATTTTACTCATTCGAGGACATCCATTTGTTGCTTTGATTGTTTCGCTTTTTCTCTTTTGCCAAATGGATGGACAAGAATGCCTAAGAACTCCCTCTAGCTATCTATGCTTTTCTTGTCTCAAACTTTATTCATGCTACATCACAAAGTTTGATCAAGCCAGATTCGAACCACTCTATGTGAGGAGCACTTGGAGTCCCCGATTCATCATAGACTTAAACTTCCAAAACCTCTTTGTGTATTTCGGTATGACCGAGTCATCCATTTCGGTCACACCGAGTTGCAGTAACCACTTGCGATTCTGCATCTCGGTGCCACTGAGTTGTTCCACTCGGTCACACCGATAGGGTCGGGATATATAAACCCACGGGTGAGATTTTGGAAATTTCTTCAAACCGCTCAGCCCGCGTGTATCCTACTCTGCCGCCTCGGGTCTCTGGATCGTCTTCTCGCTGCCAGCAACCTCCCGCCGGTGGTTTCCATTGCCGTCAATGGAATTCCGCCCCTATGTTGCCACCGTAGCAAACTCCGTTGAACTAGGGTATGAGTTCAATCTTTTCTGCTATTCTTTTAACTCCGATTCGTAGCATATTACTTTTCCATGATCATGACCATGCATGCAAACACTCTGTCCACTGAAAACATCCCTTAGATTAGATTTGATTTGAAAATTTAAGGTTAGGTCTCCACCGAACTCATCTCGGACCGACCGAATTGTAGAAATCGGTGTCACCGATTTGGCTTAGGCCATAGCACATGCATTTTTGGTCTGACCGAAAATTGCAAATTGGTGTGACCGAGTTCGATTCTCTGTGAAACCCTAGCAGTCTCGGTGCCACCGAACTGTGACTTGGTCTGACCGAGTTGACTAGTTTAGGATCCAAAAGCTGCTTCAGTGTCACCGAGTTTACAAATCGGTAGCTCCGAAATGCTCTCTATAGAGAACTAAAACCAAGTTTTTAAGTCATCTGTTTTGCAAAAACTCTGCACTTTGTGATGCTCATCCACTCTACCTCATCTATATATATTCACAGGGTCTGCTGTCAGTAAGTTTGCAGAGATGTCTAATCAAAGTGACAGCCAGAACATGTCTGAAGAACAAGTGCAATTGAGTGAGGGCACTAGTCCCTCAAGTAGTTATGATGATGGCAACAGGAGCACACCAAGTAACTTGCCCAAAGCAGCCACGAGGTCAAATAAGAAGAAAACCTCAGATTCTGAAGATGAGGACTATGTGGCTGTTGAGGAGGAAGTCAGCTCCAGGAAGAAGGTGCTGAAGAAAGAATATGGGCCAGCTGCTACAACTAAGCCTTGCTTGCACAAGAAGGCCCCTCCCAAGAGGGTGCCAACCTTAAAGGTTAGAGCCTCAACTGCTGAAACCTCCAAGCCAACTGGAGAGGCTGTTGGAGAAGGAAGGAAGAGAAAGGAAAGGGTCAAGAATGTTGGAAATATGCCCTAGAGGCAATAATAAAATGGTTATTATTATATTTCCTTGTTCATGATAATTGTCTATTTGTTCATGCTATAATTGTGTTATCCGGAAATTGTAATACATGTGTGAATACATAGACCACAACATGTCCCTAGTGAGCCTCTAGTTGACTAGCTCGTTGATCAATAGATGGTTACGGTTTCCTGACCATGGACATTGGATGTCGTCGATAACGGGATCACATCATTAGGAGAATGATGTGATGGACAAGACCCAGTCCTAAGCCTAGCACAAGATCGTGTAGTTCGTATGCTAAAGCTTTTCTAATGTCAAGTATGTTTTCCTTAGACCATGAGATTGTGCAACTCTCAGATAACGTAGGAATGCTTTGGGTGTGCCAAACGTCACAACGTAACTGGGTGGCTATAAATGCACTACGGGTATCTCCGGAAGTATATGTTGGGTTGGCACGAATCGAGACTGGGATTTGTCACTCCGTATGACAGAGAGGTATCTCTGGGCCCACTCGGTAAGACATCATCGTAATGAGCTCAATGTGACTAAGGGGTTGGTCGCGGGATGATGTGTTACGGAACGAGTAAAGAGACTTGCCGTAACGAGATTGAACAAGGTATCGGTATACCGACAATCGAATCGCTGGCAAGTACTATACCGGTAGACAAAGGAAATCGTATACGGGATTGATTGAATCCTTGACATCGTGATTCATCCGATGAGATCATCGTGGAACATGTGGGAGCCAACATGGGTATCCAGATCCCGCTGTTGGTTATTTGCTGGAGAGATGTCTCGGTCATGTCTACATGATTCCCGAACCCGTAGGGTCGAAACACTTAAGGTTCGATGACGCTAGGGTTATAGGGAAAGTTTCTACGTGGTTGCCAAATGTTGTTATTAGTTCCGGATGAGATCCTGGACATAATGAGGAGTTCCGGAATGGTCCGGACACAAAGATTTATATATGGGAAGTCCTTATTCTGTCGCCGGAAGTGTTTGGGGGTTTATCGGTATTGTACCGGGACCACTGAAAGGGTTCCGGGGGTCCACCGGGAGGGTCCACCTGCCTCGGAGGGCCCTATGGGCTGAATATAGAGGGGGAACCAGCCCCTATGTGGGCTGGGCATCAAACCCCCTAGGGCCCATGCGCCTAGAGTTTGGGGGAACCCTAAAGGGGGCGCCCCCCTTGGCTGCCGCCCCCCTCTAGATCCATCTGGAGGGGGACAGCCCCCCTCTCCCTTGCCCCTATAAATATAAGGGAGGTGGGAGGGCAGCGGCACCCACATCCAAGGCACAACCCTCCCCTCCCCAACACCTCCTCTTCCTCCCACGACGCTTGGCGAAGCCCTGCCGGAGTACCATGCTGCTCCAACACCACCACGCCGTCGTGCTATTGCTGGACGGAGTCTTCCCCAACCTCTCCATCTCTCCTTGCTGGATCAAGGCGTGTGAGACGTCATCGGGCTGCACGTGTGTTGAACGCGGAGGTGCCATTGTTCGGCGCTTGGATCAGAATCAACCGCGATCTGAATTGCTAAGAGTACGACTCCCTCATCCGCGTTCTAGTAACGGTTCCGTGTCACGATCTTCAAGGGTATGAAGATGCACTCCCCTCTCACTCTCATTGTTATTTTCTCCATAGATTGATCTTGGTGATGCATAGAAAATTTCTAAATTTCTGCAACGATCCCCAACAGTGGCATCATGAGCTAGGTCTATGCGTAGTTTCTATGCACGAGTAGAACACAAGTTGTTGTGGGCGTTGATTTTGTCAATTTACTTGTCGTTACTAATCTTATCTTGATTAGGCGACATCGTGGGATGAAGCGGCCCAGACCGACCTTACACGAACGCTTACGTGAGACTGGTTCCAGCGTCTGACATGCACTAATTGCATAAGGTGGCTAGCGGGTGTCTGTCTCTCCTACTTTAATCGGATCGGATTCGATGAAAATGGTCCTTATGAAGGGTAAATAGAAATTGGCATATCACTCTGTGGTTTGGCGTAGGTAAGAAACGTTCTTGCTAGAAATCTATAGCAGCCACGTAAAAACTTGCAACAACAATTATAGGACATCTAACTTGTTCTTGCAGCATATGCAGTGTGATGTGATATGGCCAAAAGGATGTGATGAATGCTATATGTGATGTATGAGATTGATCATGTTCTTGTAATAGGAATCACGACTTGCATGTCAATGAGTATGACAACCGGCAGGAGCCATAGGAGTTGTCTTAATTTATTTATGACCTGCGTGTCAACATAAATGTCATGTAAGTACTTTACTTTATCGCTAACCCTTAGCCATAGTAGTAGAAGTAATTGTTGGCGAGACAACTTCATGAAGACACGATGATGGAGATCATGATGATGGAGATCATGATGATGGAGGTCATGGTGTCATGCCGGTCACGATGATGATCATGGTGCCCCAAAGATGGAGATCAAAAGGAGCAAAATGATATTGGCCATATCATGTCACTATTTGATTGCATGTGATGTTTATCATGTTTTACATCTTATTTGATTAGAACGACGGTAGCATAAATAAGATGATCCCTCACAATAATTTCAAGAAGGTGTTCCCCCTAACTGTGCACCGTTGCTAAGGTCCGTTGTTCTGAAGCACCACATGATGATCGAGAGTGATAGGTTCTAACGTTCGCATACAACGGGTGTAAGCCAGATTTACACACGTAATACACTTAGGTTGACTTGACGAGCCTAGCATGTACATACATGGCCTCGGAACACGGAAGACCGAAAGGTCGAACATGAGTCATATAGAAGATAAGATCAAGATGAAGATGTTCACCGATGATGACTAGTTCGTCTCACGTGATGATCCGACACGGCCTAGTTGACTCGGATCATGTATCCCTTAGATGACTAGAGGGATGTCTATCTGAGTGGGAGTTCATTAAATAATTTGATTAGATGAACTTAATTATCATGAACATAGACTAAAATCTTTGCAATATGTCTTGTAGATCAAATGGCCCACGCTAATGTTGCCCTCAACTTCAACGCGTTCCTAGAGAAAACTAAGCTGAAAGACGATGGTAACAACTACACAGACTGGGTCCGTAACCTGAGGATTATCTTCATAGCTGCCAAGAAAGCATATGTCCTTGAAGCACTGGTAGGTCAAGCACCTGTTTTTCCAGCAACTCAAGATGTTATGAACGCCTGGCAGTCGCGTAGTGATGATTACTCCCTGGTTCAGTGTGGCATGCTTTACAGCTTAGAACTGGGGCTCCAAAAGCGTTTTGAGCAGCACGGAGCATATGTGATGTTCCAAGAGCTGAAAATGGTTTTTCAAGCTCATGCCTGGGTCGAGAGATATGAAGTCTCTGACAAGTTCTACAGTTGTAAGATGGAGGAGAATAGTTCTGTCAGCGAGCACATACTCAAAATGTCTGGGTTGTACAATCGTTTATCTCAGCTGGGAGTTAATCTCCCGGATGACGTGGTCGTTGACAGAATCCTTCAGTCGCTCCCACCTAGCTACAAGAGCTTTGTGATGAACTTCAATATGCAGGGGATGGAAAAGACTATTCTTGAGGTATATTCAATGCTGAAATCAGCGGAGGTGGAGATCAAAAGTGAACATCAAGTGTTGCTGGTGAATAAAACCACTAAGTTCAAGAAAGGAAAGGGTAAAAAGAACTTCAAGAAGGACGGCAAGGGAGTTGCCGTGCCCGGTAAGCAAGCTGCCAGGAAGAAGCGAAAGAATGGACCAAAGCCTGAGACTGAATGCTTTTATTGCAAGGGAAACTGTCACTGGAAGCGGAACTGCCCCAAGTACTTAGCGGATAAGAAGGCCGGCAATACCAAAGGTGTATGTGATATACATGTTATTAATGTGTACCTAACCAGCGCTCGTAGTAGCTCCTGGGTATTTGATACTGGTGCGGTTTCTCATATTTGTAACTCAAAACAGGAGCTGCGGGATAAGAAGAGACTGGCGAAGGACGAGGTGACGATGCGCGCCGGGAATGGTTCCAAGGTCGATGTGATCGCCGTCGGCACGCTGCCTCTACATTTATCTACATGATTAGTTTTAAACCTCAATAATTGTTATTTAGTACCAGCTTTGAGCATGAACATTGTATCTGGATCTCGTTTAATGCGAGATGGCTACTTATTTAAATCCGAGAATAATGGTTGTTCCATTTATTTGAGAGATATGTTTTATGGTCATGCCCCGCTGGTCAATGGTTTATTCTTGTTTAATCTCGAACGTGATGTTACACATGTTCATAGTGTGAACGCCAAGAAGTGTAAGGTTGATAATGATAGTCCCACATACTTGTGGCACTGCCGCCTTGGTCACATTGGTGTCAAACGCATGAAGAAACTCCATGCAGATGGACTTTTGGAGTCTCTTGATTATGAATCATTTGACATGTGCGAACCATGCCTCATGGGAAAAATGACCAAGACTCCATTCTCCAGAACAATGGAGCGAGCAACCAACTTATTGGAAATCATACATACTGATGTGTGCGGTCCAATGAGCGTTGAGGCTCGCGGTGGCTATCGTTACGTTCTCACCCTCACAGATGACTTGAGTAGATGTGGATATGTCTACTTAATGAAACACAAGTCTGAGACCTTTGAAAAGTTCAAGGAATTTCAGTATGAGGTAGAGAATCAACATGACAGGAAAATAAAGTTCTTGCGATCAGATCGTGGGGGAGAATATTTGAGTCACGAATTTCGCACGCACTTAAGGAAATGTGAAATTGTTTCACAACTCATGCCGCCTGGAACACCTCAGCGTAATGGTGTGTCCGAACGTCGTAATCGCACTATGTTGTACATGGTGCGATCTATGATGTCTCTTACTGACCTACCACTATCATTTTGGGGATATGCTTTAGAGAATGCCGCATTCACTTTAAATAGGGCTCCATCGAAATCTGTTGAGAAGACACCATATGAATTATGGTTTGGGAGGAAACCTAAGCTGTCATTTCTAAAAGTTTGGGGATGCGATGCTTATGTCAAGAAACTTCAACCTGAAAAGCTTGAACCCAAGTCGGAAAAATGCGTCTTCATAGGATACCCTAAGGAAACTATTGGGTATACCTTCTACCTTAGATCCGAAGGCAAGATCTTTGTTGCCAAGAATGGATCCTTTCTGGAGAAAGAGTTTCTCTCGAAAGAAGTAAGTGGGAGGAAAGTAGAACTTGATGAAGTACTGCCTCTTGAACTGGAAAGTAGCGCAGCTCAAGAAAATGTTTCTGTGGTGCCTGCACCGACTAGAGAGGGAGTTAATGATGATGATCAAGGGACTTTGGATCAAGTTGCTACTAAACTTCGTAGGTCCACAAGGACACGTTCCACACCAGAGTGGTACGGTAACCCTATCCTAGAAATCATGTTGTTAGACAATGGTGAACATTCGAACTATGAAGAAGCGATGGCGGGCCCGGATTCCGACAAATGGCTGGAAGCCATGAAATCTGAGATAGGATCCATGTATGAAAACAAAGTATGGACTTTGACTGACTTGCCCGATGATCGACGAGCCATAGAAAATAAATGGATCTTTAAGAAGAAGACAGACACAGATGGTAATGTGACCATCTATAAGGCTCGGCTTGTCGCTAAGGATTATCGACAAGTTCAAGGGGTTGACTACGATGAGACTTTCTCACCCGTAGCGAAGCTGAAGTCCGTCCGAATCATGTTAGAAATTGCCGCATTCTATGATTATGAGATATGTCAAATGGAAGTCAAAACGACTTTATTTAATGGTTTCCTTAAGGAAGAACTGTATATGATGCAGCCATAAGGTTTTGTTGATCCTAAGAATGCTGACAAGGTGTGCAAGCTCCAACGCTCAATCTATGGGCTGGTGCAAGCATCTCGGAGTTGGAACATTGATTTTGATGAGATGATCAAAGCGTTTGGGTTTACGCAGACTTATGGAGAAGCCTGTATTTACAAGAAAGTGAGTGGGAGCTCTATAGCATTTCTCATATTATATGTGGATGACATACTATTGATGGGAAATGATATAGAATTCTTGGAAAGCATAAAGGCCTACTCGAATAAGTGTTTTTCAACGAAGGACCTTGGAGAAGCTGCTTATATATTAGGCATCAAGATCTATGGAGATAGATCGAGTTGCCTCATTGGTCTTTCACAAAGCACGTACCTTGACAAGATATTGAAGAAGTTCAATATGGATCAGTCCAAGAAGGGGTTCTTGCCTATATTGCAAGGTGTGAGATTGAGCATGGCTCAATGCCCGACCACGGCAGAAGATAGAGAAAATATGAGTGTCATCCCCTATGCCTCGACCATAGGGTCTATTATGTATGCCATGCTGTGTACCAGACCTGATGTAAACCTTGTCGTAAGTTTGGTAGGATGGTACCAAAGTAATCCCAGCATGGAACACTAGACAGCAGTCAAGAAAATCCTGAAGTACCTGAAAAGGACTAAGGATATGTTTCTCGTTTATGGAGGTGACGAAGAGCTCGTCGTAAAGGGTTACCTCGATGCTAGCTTCGGCACAGATCTAGATGACTCCAAGTCACAAACCGGATACGTGTATATTTTGAATGGTGGGGCAGTCATCTGGTGCAGTTGCAAGCAAAGCGTCGTGGCGGGATCTACATGTGAAGCGGAGTACATGGCAGCCTCGAAGGCAACACATGAAGCAATCTGGACGAAGGAGTTCATTACTGACCTAGGAGTTATTCCCAATGCGTCGGGCCCGATGACTCTCTTCTGTGACAACACCGGAGCCATTGCCCTTGCCAAGGAGCCCAGGTTTCACAAGAAGACCAGGCATATCAAGCGTCGCTTCAAATCCATTCGTGAAAATGTTCAAGATGGAGACATAGAGATTTGTAAAGTGCATACGGACCCGAATGTCGCAGATCCGTTGACTAAACCTCTTCCACGAGCAAAACATGGTCAACACCAGAACTCTATGGGTGTTCGATTCATCACAATGTAACTAGAATATTGACTCTAGTGCAAGTGGGAGACTGTTGGAAATATGCCCTAGAGGCAATAATAAAATGGTTATTATTATATTTCCTTGTTCATGATAATTGTCTATTGTTCATGCTATAATTGTGTTATCTGGAAATCGTAATACATGTGTGAATACATAGATCACAACATGTCCCTAGTGAGCCTCTAGTTGACTAGCTCGTTGATCAATAGATGGTTACAGTTCCCTGACCATGGACATTAGATGTCGTTGATAACGGGATCACATCATTAGGAGAATGATGTGATGAACTAGACCCAATCCTAAGCCTAGCACAAGATCGTGTAGTTCGTATGCTAAAGCTTTTCTAACGTCAAGTATCTTTTCCTTAGACCATGAGATTGTGCAACTCCCGGATACCATAGGAATGCTTTGGGTGTGCCAAATATCACAACGCAACTGGGTGGCTATAAAGGTGCACTACGGGTATCTCCAAAAGTAACTGTTGGGTTGGCACGAATCGAGACTGGGATTTGTCAGTCCGTATGACGGAGAGGTATCTCTGGGCCCACTTGGTAAGACATCATTGTAATGAGCTCAATGTGACTAAGGGGTTGGTCATGGGATGATGTGTAATGGAACGAGTAAAGAGACTTGCCGTAACGAGATTGAACAAGGTATCAGTATACCGATGATCGAATCTCGGGCAAGTACTATACCGGTAGACAAAGGGAATCGTATACGGGATTGATTGAATCCTTGACATCGTGGTTCATCCAATGAGATCATCATGGATCATGTGGGAGCCAACATGGGTATCCAGATCCCGCTGTTGGTTATTTGCTGGAGAGATGTCTCGGTCATGTCTGCATGATTCCCGAACCCATAGGGTCTACACACTTAAGGTTCGATGACGCTAGGGTTATAGGGAAAGTTTGTACGTGGTTGCCGAATGTTGTTCGGAGTCCCGGATGAGATCCCGGACATAACGAGGAGTTCCGGAATAGTCCAGAGACAAAGATTTATATATGGGAAGTCCTTATTCGGTCACCGGAAGTGTTCGGGGGTTTATCAGTATTGTACCGGGACCACCGAAAGGGTTCCGGGGGTCCACCTGCCCCAGAGGGCCCTATGGGCTCAATATGGAGGGGGAACCGGCCCCTAGGTGGGATGGGTGCCGAACCCCCTAGGGCCCATGCGCCTAGGTTTGGGGGAACCCTAAAGGGGGCGCCCCCCTTGGCTTGGGGGGCTAGCCTCTCCCCTTGGCCGCCGCCCCCCTCTAGATCCATCTGGAGGGGGCCGGCCCCCTCTCCCTTGCCCCTATAAATAGAGGGGAGGTGGGAGGGCAGCGGCACTCACATGCAAGGCATAGCCTTCCCCACCCCAACACCTCCACTTCCTCCCGCGACGCTTGGCGAATCCCTTCCGGAGTACCATGCTGCTCCAACACCACCACGCCGTCGTGCTGTTGCTGGACGGAGTCTTCCCCAACCTCTCCCTCTCTCCTTGATGGATCAAGGCGTGGGAGATGTCATCGGGCTGCACGTGTGTTGAACGCGGAGGCGCCGTTGTTCGGCGCTTGGATCGGAATCAACCGCGATCTGAATTGCTACGAGTACGACTCCCTCATCAGCGTTCTTGTAACGCTTCTGTGTCGCTATCTTCAAGGGTATGAAGATGCACTCCCCTCTCACTCTTGTTGCTAGTTTCTCCATAGATTGATCTTGGTGATGCGTAGAAATTTTTTAAATTTCTGCAACGATCCCCAACAAAGAAGACCACTGCCAGAGTGCTTGGTAGATCCTCCATTATGAGAGATCCAGAAGAAGATGAAGAGGAAGAGGATGCTGCTCTAGCTCCCAAGTCTCAGAAGCTCATGGGAGATGCTATCATATCAGGGGCTACTCCATCTAAGCCCAAGTCTGCTCCCAAAGCTCAAGCTCATAAACCCCCAAAGCCCAAGAGAAATACTGGAGGCATACCTGCTGAGGAAGAGAACAAGGCCCAGTGCCTCAAGCTGAAGAAGAGGATGATGAATCCCATGTGTTGAGAATGTTGAAACCCAAAATTCCTGACCACAATGATACTCATCCAGTCGCTGAGGACATGCACATCAGGAAAGATACAGGATTGAGATTGTGGAGACAATGTGACCCCTATGATGTTAGGAGGAGGACTGCAGTTGACTACATGTTTCATACAAAGGAACAACAAGACTTCTATGAAACTATTTTGCTTGACAAGAAGCCCATTGTATGTGACATGAAATGGGTGGATTGGGAATACATCAAGGAGAATGAAGATCACTTCCCAGGAGTATATGACAGCTTCAAGGCATGTGGAGTAGATGAATTTGTTGGACAGAGGCTCACCAAATGGAATGATGAGCTGATCATGCAGTTTTACTCCACTGCTCATTTCTATCCAGATGGGAGGATAGTATGGATGTGTGAGGGTACAAGGTACCAGTCCACTATTGCAGAATGGGAAAAACTGATTAATGCCCCAGAGGAACATGAGGATGACTTGGATGTGTATGCCAAGAAGAAGAAAGACCACAATTCCATTGCAAACATGTACAAAGAGATCCCTGATAAAGCTTTGGAGACACACAAGCTTGGATCTGTACATTTCCTGTTGTCTGGTCTGCCTACCATCAACTGGATCTTAAGGCACACATTGCTACCCAAGTCAGGAGATCACAAGATGACCAAAGGACACTCCATCAACCTGCTACAGCTTTTTGATGTCCCTCAGAAGTACAAGGTCATGAGTTTGATTCTAGAAACAATCAAGAGAACAGTTGCTGATCAAAAGAGAAGTTGTGGGTATGCTCCACACATTCAGAAGCTCATCAATTCTAAGATGGGCACATGAACATACTTGCTGGACAAGGAGCATCTACCCTTACATCCTGATTTTCAAGACAACACTATTGTGATGAATGAGGAGGAACCATCATCAGCTCAAGTACAAGAGAAGAGATCCAAAGCAAATGTTGAGAAAGCTGCAAGGATGCCAAGTGCAGAAGAAGCATCTCAAGTTTTCCTCAAGTCAAAACAAGATCAACTTGGATATCCGATTCAAGCTACACTGAGGATTGAGAAGGGCTTGGCCACCCTGACTCAGAATCAGGAGAGCCTGGAGAGGATTGTTGAGACAAAATTTTATGATCTTGATCTCAAGGTAACTGAGATTTAGACTGCAGTTGAGCAACTTCAGGAGGAAGCAGAAGAGAGGAGAGGCAAGGCAACTACTGATGCTTTTCAGCGTGTGCCACGAGGTCCAAGGTCTGATGCAGTGCCAGTTTCAGATGCTAGAGCTACATTGTCAGCACCAGCAGTTACAGCTCCAGTGCCACCTCCAACACCCCCTCCACCAGCTCCAACTACATCGACAGATTCCTTCGTCCTTGGAGTTCTCTCTACACCACCTCCCGAAGACCAAGCTTGAGAGACGCATAGCACTATGCATTTTCAAACTTTTTGGTAACTTGTTGCCAAAGGGGGAGAAATATGTATAGATCATAGGCTTCGAGAGAGTGTTTTGCTTGTTTGCTTTTGGTTGAACCTTTTATGGTGTGAGATACTTTATGTCCTCATGTGAGATACTTGTTTGACCATGTGGTTGATCATTTGCTACCTTAATGCTTGTTTGGATGATACTATCTTTTATATCTCATATATGATCATTTACTAGCTTGGTGATGAGTGCATGTTTTTAATTTCTATCATTTTGAGCGCTCCACCAAGATGTATGTGACATGGAAGAGAAACCCATGATCCTAATCGATGGTGCATTTGCATTCAAAAGCAAATCTTAAATAATGCACAAATTTAGGGGGAGCTCTTGATTATCACATACTTCTCAAAGCGACGATGTTTTTCAATCTTATGATCATTTGTCGAAGGTTTGATCTATATGTTGTCATCAATTACCAAAAAGGGGGAGACTGAAAGTGCAACTATCCCTGGGTGGTTTTGATAATTCCTAACAACATATAGCTCATTGAGCTAATGCTATTTTAAGATAAATATTTCAGGAAAGCTCAATGACTGGCATGGCATGGATTAGAAAGTGGACCCCTCAAAATGCTAAGGACAAAAGATTGGCTCAAGCTCAAAGCACAAGACTCTACATTTTATTTTTAGTGATCCAAGATCACATTGAGTCCATAGGAAAAGCCAATACTATTAAAAGGGGGTGAGGTGTTGCTTAATGACTTATTTGCTCAAAATGCTTAGTGATATGCTCCAAAAACCCTCAACTACTTTCTCATATCCACATATGTCCTAAACCAAAAGTCAAACTTGGCTCCACCGAAATCTTCTATCCGGCGCCACCAACGTCACTTGACATAGCCACTGCCACAAACCCTAGTCACTTCGGTCTCACCGATAGGGATCTCAGTCTCACCGAGATGGGATTGCAACCTCTCTGTTTCCCTTCGTAATGTTTCGGTCCAACCAAGAAGAGCGATCGTTCCCACCGAGATTGCAACGCAAACTCCTTGTTTCCCTTTTGTAACGCTTCGGTCTAACCGAGATGAGCGAATCAGTCCCAGCAAGTTTGCCTGACCAACTCTCTATTTGTCTATTACCAAAATCGGTCCCATCGAGTTTGTGTAATCGGTCTCACTGAGATTACGTTATGCCCTAACCCTAATGGAATCGGTCCCACCGAGTTGACATGTCGGTCCCACCGAAAATCCTAACGTTCACATTTGGACTAAATCGGTCTGACCAAGTTTTATAATTTGGTCCCACCGAGTTTCGAGATTTGTGTGTAACGGTTAGATTTTTTGTGGAGGCCATATATACCCCTCCACCCACTCTTCATTCGTGGAGAGAGCCATCAGAACATGCCTACACTTCCAACATACATTTTCTGAGAGAGAACCACCTACACTTGTGTTGAGGTCAAGATATTCCATTCCAACCCCATAAATCATGATCTCTAGCCTTACCCAAGTTGTTTTCCACTCAAATCATCCTTCTACCAAATTCAATCCTATGAGAGGGAGTTGAGTGTTGGGGAGACAATCATTTGAAGCACAAGAGCAAGGAGTTCATCATCAACACACCATCTATTACCTTTTGGAGAGTGGTGTCTCCTAGATTGGTTAGGTGTCAGTTGGGAGCCTCCATCAAGATTGTGGAGTTGAACCAAGGAGTTTGTACGGGAAAGGAGATCGCCTACTTCGTGAAGATCTACCCTAGTGAGGCAAGTCCTTCGTGGGCGATGGCCATGGTGGGATAGACAAGGTTGCTTCTTCGTGGACCGTTCGTGGGTGGAGCCCTCAGTGGACTCGCGCAACCGTTATCCTTCGTGGGTTGAAGTCTCCATCAACGTGGATGCACGATAGCACCACCTATCGGAACCAAGCCAAAAATCTCCGTTCTACATTGCGTTTTCTCCCTCCAAACTCCTCCCTTTATCTTCATATGCAATTGTTTTACATTCTGCTGCTATACTCCTAGAATTGCATGTGTAGGTTGATTACTTGAATTGTGCTAAGTTGCTAAAATCTGCCAAGACATAACATTGGTGTCGGGTTTCGGGTTCCGACAGACCCTTGAGGTTCGAACACTGGGGTGCGCGCGGAGATCTCTCCCCTACCGATCTACGTCCGATCCTCTCGTGCGAACTAAGATGAAAATGATGAACAACATAAGAGACACGATGTTTATACTGGTTCGGGCCACCGTTGTGCTATAATACCCTACTCCAGTGTGTGGTGTGGTGGATTGCCTCTGGGGCTGATGATGGACAGTACAAGAGAAGAACAGCCTCGCGAGAGGTGTTCTTGAGCTGGTGCGATGAACTGCTAGGGTGAGTTCAGTCGCCTCTCTCTCTCTCTCTCTGCTGGGGTTCTACCAGATCTCTCCAGGGTGTCCTCTGAGATCTCTCCCGGGGTGTCCCTCTACTCTGTGGTGGCTAGCTCTATTTATGGAGGCCCTGGGCCTCTCCCCAAATAATGAGCGGGAAGGGCGCCAACAATTGGCCATTTTGAAGGGGAACATGTAGTACAAGTTATCCTGACCAAAGGTGGTCTTCGGCTGCCAAAGGCACTGGCGATGACGCTGTCTTGGGCTCCACGGTGACCTCCGTCTTGCCGTCCGACTGGTCTTGGTCTCGTTGCACCGGAATGGTAACCTTTGCCTGATGCCTTGGCCTGTGCTTGCCCCCTTTGCACCAAAGGGGAAACAAGGACACAGCGCAGGCCAGCGCCCGCCTGGCGCCCGCCTGGTCTCGATCGTCATGGCTTGTGTCACGGGTTCCTCGCGAGCTACCCTTGCATTGATCTCTCCGCCTCCTCACGAGCCTGCCTGATGAGACTGCCTCTAAGGAAGCTTCCTGTCGTCCGCCCCGCGAGGCTTGGCCCCTCGCGAGGGTCTTGAGCTTGAGCTGATGAAGACGGGCCGCGCTGGGCCCCCGCTTGAGCCACGCCACAGGCCGCAGGCAGGCATGTCTGGGGACCCCCGTTCCCATAACACCGACAGTAGCCCCCGGGCCCAAGGCGCGCGCGGGCTTGACTTAGCAGAGAAACGAAGGGGCAAGCGCGAAGCGCCGCGGTCCCTAACAGCCTGCGGCCTTGGGCGCCATGTGGCGGTTGATTGGGCATGGGTGTCTGCACTTCCCACGACGCCTCGGCAACTGCACGACTAACAAAAGGGGGTGCCCTGGCCAGGCTTACTTGCCCCGTTCTCGTCCATCTTGCCCTAGATCCCCTTTCTCGCTTTCGTCCTTCTTTCTCTCGAAATCCTCCAGATCCGTCTCAATCCTTCGCATCCGGCATGCCATGGCGACTCGCAAGTCCCTGGCTGATGCTTGGTACTCGCCGGCCCTGGATTCCCCGAATTTGTCGGAGAAGAACCTCGCCCTCGCGTGCCTGATGACGGTGGCGCAGGGCAGCGAGGGGGCGACTATGCTCAAGGTCGGCTCCGACTAGCCTGAGGGCAAGGGGAGCACCTTCTACGCGTTCTTTGTGAGCGCCATCGTCACCGGTCTGGTGCCTCCTTTCTCTGAGTTCATCCTTGCCGTTCTCCACCAATACAACTTGCAGGCCCTGCATCTCCACCCCAACTCTGTCCTTCTCCTGGCGATTTTCGCCTACTATTGCGAGGCTCATGTTGGTGTGAAGCCCTCGGTGGCCTTGCTGCACCACTTTTTCTCCCTCCGGGTTTGTGGCACTCATGTCTCCACATGCGCGAGCTTCAATGCATAATCCAGCTCTAATGCCATCTCGAAGCCTGGGAAGAGGATCGAAGGCTACCGGAGCAAGTGGGACATGATGGATGTCAGGCACCTCCACCCTTGTCTGGTATTGTCCACGGGGCAACCTAAGTCCGTCGACGCATGGTCCCACACGGAGCTTGTCGACCCTCGGGCGAAGGCGGTGTTGAGGAGGATGAACGCGGACCTGAGGCCAAGCAACTTGGGGGCGGCGAATCTGACCGGGGCCACGTTCCTGAGGGAGTTCTTGGAGCACCGGGTGGCTCCGCTCCAGGAGCACCCGCTCCCACTGTGGAGGCTTGGAGGAGCTGACGCCGCCCTGCGCCTGAGCTCCGAGGCCCTGACCGACGAGGATCTGACTGCGCCCCTCCATTCCTTGGTTGGGGGAGACGTGGCGAGCCCGGTGGACGCCCCCGTCCCCCTGTTCCTTCGTGACGACTGGGAGCAGGTGGTGAATGCCATGCCCACCTTCAACGGTGAGGGGCTGGTGCCCGCGGCAGCTCCCGAAGACCTGGCGGTCCTGGCGACGGTGAACTTGTCCTCCGGTAGCTCCAGTGGGGAAGAAGAGGCGGAGGAGGAAGCGTCCGACTCGGAGGAGACTGGCGAGGATTGGGGGAGTCCTTCCCTCGGCGCAGGTCCCAGGCCCTCCGCTCCATGCCGGACGACAATGAGGCCAGCGCCAGGCGAGGAAGGGAGGGCTCTTCCTCGGTCATGAGGAAGGGCAGGTCGAGCCTGGTTCCCCCAGGGTCTCCTCTGGTCCCTCGGGGGTCTAAGGCCAGATCCATCCCTCCTGACGCTCCTTCTGCTTCTGGGCCCTCCAAGGCTGACCCCCGCTGCAGGCTCTCGGGCTTCATGTTTGGCCGGAAGTTGCTTGAGTCCACGGACGACGTCCAGTAAGTGCTCGATTCGTGCTCTGCTTGGTTTCTGCCGCTGAGGCTTGACGTTTGCGCTCTTTTTACCAGGCCGGCACCTGCTGCCAAGAGGTTGAAGGAGGCTTCTGCGGCCCCGCTTGGGGCGAATCCGTCTGCCGGGGTGACACCTTTGGCTATTGGGGGAGAGGACAGCGAGGCCCGCGCCTCTCTGAACCAACCGCCCTCGTGAGGCCAACTAGGGCACCCCGGCGAGGAGTCAGCCCCCGTGGCCCCGCTGGACCTGGAGTCGACTGTGCCCGACGCTGCGGCCGTGGCGGCCAGGGCTTAGGAGGTCCCTTCCTGCCAAGCCGTGGTCACGCTGCCATCCTCTCCGCCTGCTCCACAGGTTCTTGTCTCTTCTCCTCCCTCCGCCATTGTCCTGGACCAGGTTGCCAATGAGCTGAGCCAACCGCGGGAGGATCTCTTGAGCGCGGACCCTCGTCTGGTGGCTGGGCGCCTGGAGTTGGCCTTTGGCTGGGCCCGTTCTGCTGCTTCCGTTCGAGCGGTGCTGAGCCAGGCCATGTCGTCCTCCGACGAGGAGAAGCGGGCCGCCAACCAAGCCAAGGCCGCTCGCGACGCTGCCCTAAGCGACGCTGCAGATGCCCAGGGCTGCTGCAAGATGCTTGAGGCTAAGCTGCAAGGCCTGCGCGACGAGCTTGCCAAGGAGGTGCACAGCCGCCGGGAGATGGAGAAGGAGATGAAGGCTAGGGAGGCCGCCGCCAAGGACCGGGACGCCAAGCTTGATGACCGCCATAGCCGGCTGGAGATGCTAGAGTGGTCGCTGAAGGCGGAGAGGACCGAGCTGGACGCCAGGGCAAAGGTCCTGACGGAGGACCGAGTGTCCTTCACGAAGCTGGAGAAGAAGGCTCGAGGCATACTGAAGACGCTGTATGAGAGCGGCCTGGAGCAGCCGTTGGCTGGTGAGGAGGACGGCCCCGCCAAGTTGCTCCCCTTCCTGGTTGATGCGCTTGAGGATGTCGCGGACGGCCTTGGCCCCATGGTCGAGGCCGAGGCGCGTGCCTTGTCTTCTGCGGTGCTGACGCGTGTCCTCAGCCATGTCTACCTGCGCGACCCCAACGTCGACTTCGACAGCCTGCTGGAGCCCGTGAGCGGCGACCGTGCCGCTGCCACCGCTGAGGCTGTGAGGGGCCGAGCCGAGGTTTTGCTGGGGAAGTTCCGCTCCCCCAGCGTCCTGCCCGGGCGCGGTGCCGCCGGCCTTGCGACCTCGAGAGGCAAAGCTGTCCAGCGTGACTCCACCATCGGTGACGGTGTTATTGGGGAGTGATTCCTTCACGACTTTCATCCTGTTTTATTCCTGCACATGCACCATGCCTCGCGAAGGCATTCAAAATTGTGTTTGGCGTTGTGGAACAATCTTATGGCTTGTAATATTTGCTTTGAATTTCCCAGAATTTGCATTTTCCTCTCCTACTTGCTTACGCTCTACGTCGGCAGGGCCCGGCCCCGCGCGTACCTCACCCAGCGTTAACCCCGACCGGAAACCAAGGACGGGACTAAGGATATAGGGGCTACGTGGCAAGTTAGGCTCCTGAGTCGGGATGCTCAGGAGCCCCCCTTGACGCGCGAGCAAAAAGTAGGGAAGGGGGCGAGGAGTGGATTGATCATTCTACATTGGCAGGGCCCGGCCCCACGCGTACCTCAACTAGCGTTAGCCCTGACCGGAAACCAAGGACGGGACTAAGGAGTGAGGGGTTACGTGGCAAGTTAGGCTCATGAGTTGCGATGCTCAGGAGTCCCCCTAGACGCTCAAACGGGTTTCGTACCTTGGCTCCGCTCGGGGAGTGGCGCGCGACGACCAGGTCCAAGGGACCTGGCTGGGTGGCGTGCGCTCGGGCGAGGCCCGGGCGTAGCCCCCGTGTCCAGCCCCCTCGCGCGGCACTCCCAAGGGGAGGCATTGCGATGGTGCCGGACACTGAGCTCTGGGCTCCCTGAGGTTGGTACGGCCATGGGCCACCCTCAGTTGTTTATCACCAGCGCGGAGCATAGCGTTTCCTTATGTGTACAGGCATAGCCGCTCCTCGGCAGTGTCGTCAGCCAGCACAGAGCATGGTGCTTCCACTGGTGCGTGGGAGGGGGCTCCCCTCCGGGAGGAGCCCCCGGGGTGTGTACATCCCCGCCCTGACATGTGGCCGGCACGGTAGGGCTAGGAGAGGTGTATCTGGACACCCGTGAGCCAGCGCAGGACTCACGAGGCCCTACCTCGAGGTTGGTTGCGCCTGGCTCTAGGCCTTTATTAATTGGTGCGTTCCTGCAGGGTTGTTAGAATGCAAATGCTCTATGTCCTCAGGTCCTGGCCCCCGAGCGAGCTCAGCCGCCGCTGGTATGACAGGTAGTGATGGCGTGGGTCAAGGCCAGGGGGTGAGGGCTGGAGAGCCAGTAAGAGCCCATGAGTCGCGATGCTCAGGCGCCCCCCTTTTAACGTGCAAGCGCTTTGCACGACGACAAGCAGTAGGTGATAATTATGGGAATCAGATTAGGCATGAAAGAACAACTTCATCCTAGGGTAAATGCTGGAAAAGCAACTGCCGCTGGGTCGGGCCCGAGCGGTGTGGGGATGATGCAGCCCGAGGGGCGCCCCCAACAAGGTAAATAAAGAGCATAAACAAAATGGGTACATGCTGCGGGGACGGACCCACGCGGCCTGGGAATGGTGCAGCCTTGTGGGCGCTCCCAGCTGAAAGTAGAACTCTGAAAGATGTCATCTGGTGCTGTTAAAGATGAAGTGATGCTGAGGAAGTGAGCGACGCGCGGTGAAGATGTCGGCCTTCATGAGCCCCCAGGCCCAGGGGCCTCGGGAGGCTCCGGTGGCACGTGCAGGTCTTCGGGGACCATTGCCACCTCCGCCAGGACCGCGTGATGCATGACCTCCTTAGCCTCCAGAATGCTCCTCAACAGGCGCTGATGTGCGGCGACCGTGCTCGGCAGGCCGAAAGGCATGCGAACGTAGCTATGGGGTGGTCCCACGCAGCACCCTACGCCCGAAGGCCATAGGCGCTCCTGGGACGCAGCTCGGTTGAGCCCTGGTACGTCGACGCAGACGCGCAGTCCTCCATCCTCGCCTGGATGTGGGGCCACGACAGGTAAGCGGCGGCTGCCGCGCATGACTCTAGACTCTTGTAGTTCTTGGGTGTTCCTTGCGATGAACTCCTGAGCGTTTTGTCTCCTGTGATTTGTACCTTTCTGAGGGAAGCGTGCCTAAAAGGACCCCTCCAAGTGGTGCCCGAGCGCCTCCCCCGCGACCTTGGCAAGGTCGGTGGCTCTCCAAGAGAGAGCCCCCGAGCCCTGCCTGAGGAGGGCGCCGGGCGCGCCTTCCTATGTGCGAGAGGGCGGCACTCCCTGATCGGGCGCGAATCCTGACGCGATACCTCCGGATGGCCTCCCGCTCCTGCGATCTGGGTCTTCGATTGCTGCGGCTTGGAACGCACGCTCAAGCGAGCACACTGCGTCCCTTTCTTCATAGGGTACGGTGATGACTCCACCTCTTCCTCGCATCTTGAGGACATTGTAACCATGGTGAGTCACTACCATAAACTTGGCTAGGGCTGGGTACCCGAGGATGGCGTTGTACGGCAGGCGGATGTGAGCGACGTCGAAGTCGATGAGCTCGATGCGGTTGTTGTTGCGTTGCCCGAAGGTGACCGGAAGGCGAACCTTCCCAATTGGAACAATGGAACCAATAGTGACTCCTGAGAAAGCCTTGGTCGGCTTAAGCTGGTCGTATGGCACTTGGAGATTGTCGAACATCTCGACGGACAAGACGTTGAGTCCTGCTCCGCCATCGATGAGGGTCCTGGTGACCTACACGTTGCTGATGACTGGGGAGCAAAGCATCGGGAGGACTCCGACCGTTGCTGCACACTTGAGCTGGCCTGCGAAACTGAATGTGATCGCGCACGAAGACCACCTGAGAGGGCGCGTGGCCTCAAGCTTGGGAAGGACTGCATTCACCTCGCTAGCAAACTGCTTGAAGATACGTTGTGAGGCTGGGGCCTGGGCGCCGCCCAAGATGCAAGCAATTGCACACGGCTCTTGGAAGCCCCCAGCCCCATTGTCTTGGTGTTTGTCTTCGTTCCTCGTTGGTGGAGGCGGCAGAGGAGGGAGGCCTGATTTGCCGTGGGGACGGTCCCCACAAGGATGGTCCCTCCAGCCTCCCTCGCGAGGCTGGTCCTGCCAGCGGTCCTTGCGAGGGCGGTCACGCCATCCCTGGCGAAGGCCACGGTCTTCCCATCGTCCACCGCCTCTTCCTCCTCCTCGGCCATAGCCCCTGTCGTTGCGCTCTGGGCGTCGGCCGATTCGCCCATCTCGTACGGCTCTGAGCTCTTGACATTCATTGGTGTTGTGGGTGTGGAGGTCGTGGTACATGCAGTACCGTCCGCCCTTGGATGACTCAGGCTGATCCCTGCCTCGCTTGGTGTCCGGTTCCGCTGCTAGCACGGCAGCCCCCTTGCGCTTCACGTCCTTGGTCTTGAGCTTCTTTTCTTCCGGGTCGGCTGCCGGGAGCTCGAGGAGGGAGAGACGCACTTCCTCAGCCCTGGCACACTTGGTCGCCAAGTTGAACAGCTCCAGGGATGTGCACAGGTCTTCATGGATTGCTAGCTCTTCCTTCATCTTGACATCGCGCACGCCGTCAGAGAAGGCTGAGATGATGGCTTCTTCAGTCACCTTGGGGATCTTGAGGCGAGCGTAGTTGAAGCGCTGGATGTACTTCTGCAAGGTTTCTCCTGGCTATTGCTTGATGCGGCGCAGGTCGCTCACGGCCGGGGGCCGGCCGCGAGTGCCCTGGAAGTTGGCGATGAAGCGGGTGTGCATCTCGCTCTAGGAAGAGATCGTGCCGGGCGCCAGGTTCAGGAGCCAGGTGCGCGTGCCGTCCATGAGCACCATGGGGAACCAATTCACCATGACCTTCTCGTCTCCGTTGGCGGCTACGATGCCCAGCTCGTAGAGCTGCGGGAACTCCACGGGGTCCGCTGTGCCATCATAGCAGGGGGGGAGGTCAGGCTTGAACTTGCCTGGCCATGTGACACCGCGCAGCTCGGGGGTGAAGGTGAGGCAGCCCACCGTGGCCACCGGCGCCCTTTGCTGGTGCTGGACTCGTTCTTGCGGGTCACCACGCACCGCCACTGGGAGCAGCATAGGGTTTTGTCGTGGAGGCGCTGGGGCGCAATCTTGGCGCACCGGCGCTGGGAGCGCGCGAGCACCTTTGCGGGGACATGGGATCTCTTGGCAGCTCCCTTCTTGCTGCGCAGGCGCCGCACGTGGAGGGTCTCTCCCTGGGGCTGCGCGCCTTGGAGCCAAGGCACCTTCTTGGGGAGGAGGCGGCGGAGGCGCCTCCTGATCCTCGCCCCTGCATAGGACGGAGGGCGAGGCAGGGAGAGGGACCGCAAGGGGGAGCCCTCGGCAGCACTGATGAGCTCGGTGATGCGGGTGAGCCAGTCCTCGTAGAGGTCGTCGACGGGGCGATAGTGCAGGAGCTCCCGCGCCAAGAGTAGTGACGCGTGGGCATCCATGGGTGCGCGACGGGCGTGGGACGACGAGCCAGCTGGAGTCAGCGAGGTGGTGGCGGTGCGGCCATCCTGCTGCACCGAGGGGTGCTGGGACGAGGCCTGCTGCTCGTTCCCCACCGGGCTGGTGGCAGCGTTGGTGGCAGGCGACGGGGAACGACGAGGGGGCCGCCGACAGGCGCCGTCTGGGCGACGCAATCAGCGTGAGCAGCCCGGCGCTCGGTGCGAGGCCGACGAGTGTCAGCCATGGACACGACGGAAGATCACACGCGAACAGCGGAAGGAAGATTCCGGCGCACCTCTACCTGGCGCGCCAAATGTCGGGTTTCGGGTTCCGGCAGACCCTTGAGGTTCGAACATTGGGGTGCGCGCGGAGATCTCTCCCCTACCGATCTACGTCCAATCCTCTCGTGCGAACTATGATGAAAATGATGAACAACACAAGAGACACAATGTTTATATTGGTTCGGGCCACCGTTGTTCTGTAATACCCTACTCCAGTGTGTGGTGTGGTGGATTGGCCCTGGGGCTGATGATGGACAGTACAAGAGAAGAACAGCCTCGCAAGAGGTGTTCTTGAGCTGGTGCGATGAACTGCTAGGGTGAGTTCAGTCGCCTCTCTCTCTGCTGGGGTTCTACCAGATCTCTCCGGGGTGTCCTCTCAGATCTCTCCCGGGGTGTCCCTCTACTCTGTGGTGGCTAGCTCTATTAATGGAGGCCCTGGGCCTCTCCCCAAATAATGAGCGGGAAGGGCGCCAACAATTGGCCATTTCAAAGGGGAACATGTAGTACAAGTTATCCTAACCAAAGGTGGTCTTCGGCTGCCAAAGGAACTGGCGATGACGCCGGCTTGGGCTCCATGGTGACCTCCGTCCTGCCGTCTGGCTGGTCTTGGTCTCGTTGCACCGGAATGGTAACCTTTGCCTGATGCCTTGGCCTGTGCTTGCCCCCTTTGCACCAAAGGGGAAACAAGGACACTGCGCAGGCCGACGCCCACCTGGCGCCCGCCTGGTCTCGATCGTCATGGCTTGCGTCATGGGTTCCTCGCGAGGTACCCTTGCATTGATCTCTCCGCCTCCTCGCGAGCCTGCCTGATGAGGCCGCCTCTGAGGAAGCTTCCTGTCGTCCGCCCCGCGAGGCTTGGCCCCTCGCGAGGGTCTTGAGCTTGAGCTGATGAAGATGGGACGCGCTGGGCCCCCGCTTGAGCCACGCCGCAGGCCGCAGGCAGGCAAGTCTGGGGACCCCCGTTCCCAGAACACCGACAATTGGGAAAAGGCTAGATTTTTATTTGGTCAAGTAGTCTAATCACCGCCCTCTAGACATACTTTCGATACTGCAACGACATCGGCCTCGACCGCGCTAACCCAGCCACCCCGGTAAGTATTTTGATCTCCGAACATAACTTAGTTTGCAACTCAAAGGAGTATGCTGAGAATTCCATCCTTTGATCAGGGCTGGACAAAGAAGGCGGAGCAGATCAAGTGTCCGGCTCCGCTACCCGAAAACCCAGCTGACCCTCTACTAGAGAGGATGCTGGTCCCGACACCGTACCAAGCGCCGGTGAAGAAGGCCAAGAAGAAGGGCAAGGAGGCCAAAGGTGGCCTCCGCCGTAAAGGTACTTCGGATGCTGTGTCCGGAGATACCGAAGCCCTTCCTCCCACGAGGGAGGTGAAGACGAAGAGGAGGAGGATGAAGAGAGCAATTCTCCCCTCAAGGAGAAGAAGAAGAGGGTGCCCTCTGCTGACCTAGAGGCCGAGGTGTCCAAAAGGGGGAAGATATCCCTCTCGGATGGCTCAGACTCGAATGCCGAAGTCATCCCCCAGTGGCACCCCAGGGCGAAGCCCCTGGCCGAATCATAAGTATTCAAAGGTACTATACATATATCCAGCCTTTTACAAATTGTAGTATAACATATCATTTTTGTATTTCAGTCCGGCCCGTGATCTCCCCCAACAATCATCGTCTTCGGGGAACTCTTTGGCGCCGGAGATGGTGGAGAGTGAGACACCTCCGCGAGCCTCTCTGCCACATGTCGCGGACCTCTCCGGTCCAGGGAGGGGCACGGAAGGCCAGCAAGACGGCGCCAGAGGGTAATACCTCGGCTGCCGAGAACATGGGGGGCACAACCCCCATGGAGACTGATGACGGGGGGCCGGACCGGAGCCAAATACTGCTTCGGAGACCCACATGGCTCCGAAATCGAGCGAGCAACCCTCTTTAAAGGAGGGGGAGTGCCGACTCCACTGGCGACCTCCATCAATCCGGAGGCACCGGACATTTTGATGGAAATACTCGGACGTGCTTCCGTCATGGAGGAGCATCGTGCCCTGATGGGTACGGTGGTTGAGAAGGTTCAGTCCACCAAAAGCGGGTTGAACGAAGCCTTCACCAGCCTATTAACAGGCTTTTGAGGTATGCAATGTAATATTCTTAGCCGCTTTACCTGTGCAAAAAATGTGCCTGTGTATAGATAGTAGCCCCTGAAACTCTGTTCGGCTTTCTGAAAGAAGGCCGGACAGAGGATCAAATATTCGCCGGAGATAACATACTTGTCTATTTTGATAAACAGGCTTCACTATTAGCGGCGACCGTTCAGGCCGCCAAAGTGTCCGAACTTTAGCGGAAGTTGGAGCGGGCGGATGAGGAACTCATCCGCACCACAAGCGGTTTAAGGAAATGCAAGGAACGGTTGGAAAATTATTGACACACTTAAAGGTATATGTCAATATGGAGTCTAATCTCCTGTGCTGCTGATCATATTTGCAGATAGGGCGACCGAGGTCGAGGACCTGAAGAGCACCCTTGCCCAAGCCGAGGAGCAGGCATGGATGATCCAAGCGGCCGCTGACAAAGCGATTGTAGATTTAGAGGCCGAGCAGGTCACCCGCCGTAAGTATGAGGAGTGGGTTACCGAAGTGGAGCAGGCGCTCGAGGATGCCGCCAACAAGTGTGAGGCCTTGGAGGAGAGTAATAAGGCCCAGGCGACCGAACTCAACAAGGCTCTTCAAGAGGCAAAGGAGGCGCATACCGAGTCTCGGGCGGCCTGCGAGGAGATCAAGTAAGCCGGACAAATAGCGGTTGGCAAGCCCTTTCTTTTACAGAGTATATTTGGCGGTCGGAGATATGCCTTGCTTAATCGACTATGGAGTTCTCCCGACGCCTTTGCGGATCTTCCAAGGAGTGCGGCCGTCGCCATGCAATTCTTCCGGTCCCAAGAGGGAACCACCATGGAGAAGCTCTTCTGGTCTCAGCACCTGGTGCCAGAAAGGCCGGCGCTGTTGAACAACCAGATGGTGCAGTTAGCGGAGCTGCACAGGATGTTTGTTTGGCCATGAAGGACATTATAGTCTGGATATGGCCAGCTGGACCCATTCCGAGCAGCTACTTCAGCTTGGTCAAGCGACTCGGCGATGCCCTGCCCCGAGTTGAAGCTGTGAAGCGCTCGACGTGCATAGAGGGTGCGCGGATGGCCTTCACCCGTGTCAAGATGCACTGGGCAAAGATGAAGGCCGCTGTCGTAGCCGTTGAGGGTCCACCTGAGGGGAAGGATTACCGCAAGCCGGAGTGATACTTCGAGGACATCCTGGAGGGTGCCTGTTTAATAGAGGGTCAATGCTCGAAGGATATTATGTTTGAATGAATGTATCTGGGCTGCCCGGACTTTGTATTATGAAACAAAGCCTTTCTATAATATGCTTGCTTGTCTATCTCAAATTATTTTCCCCCTGTGCGGCCATTTGTTTCAACTGAAAGGTTGCCAGTCATCGGCTTCAGCTGTCGGTGTTCTGGGAACGGGGGTCCCCTGACTTGCCTACCTGCGGCCCATGGCGTGGCTCTGCGAGTGGCCCTGAACGACCCATCTTCACCAACAAGAACCCAAGACCCTCGCGAGGGTCCAAGCCTCGCGAGGCGGACGACACAAGACCTCCTCGGGAGCACCCTCACCAGGCTGGCTCGCGAGGGGCGGAGAGTTCAAGGCAAGGCAAACCTTGCGAGGTTCCAATGACGCGAGCCATGATGATCGAGATCAGGCGGGCGCCAGCGGGCACAGTGTCCTTGTTTCCTCTTTGGTAATAAGGAAGCAAGCGCAGGCGCGGAGTATCGCGGCGTTAAGCAAAGGTTTCCATATCAGTGCAACAAGACCAAGACCAGCAGGACGTCAAGACGGAGGTCACCATGGAGCCAAAGGCGGCGTCACCACGAGAGTCTTTTGCAGGCAAATACTGCTTTTGTCAGGATAAGCTGTACTAGCTGTCCCCTTTCAAATTGGCCGGTGTTGGCTCCCTTCCTGCTCAACATTTGGGGAGAGGACCAGGGCCTCTATAAATAGGATTAGCCACCACAGTAGGAGGAGACGGACTCGAGAACTGGTCTGGAACTCATTCAGTACATCCTCACACCCACCAAGCACAAGAACACCTCTCCTCAAGAGTCTGTTCTTCCCCTTGTATTGTTCGTCCTCAGCCCAAGAGGCAATCCACCACACCACACTGGAGTAGGGTATTACACTACAACGGTGGCCCGAACTAGTATAAATCTTGTGTCCTTTGTGTTGCGAGTTCATCGAGTTAGCCCATGAGATCTTAGCGAAGTTAGGACGTGGATCGGTAGGGGGAGACCTTCGTGCGCACCCCAGTGTTCGAACATTGAGGGTTTGCCAGAACCCGAGATCCGACATTTAGTGTGCCAAGTAGGGGTGCGCCGAAGCTTCCTTTTCGTAGCTCCGTGTCTCGTTGCTCCATCGTCTCCATGGCGGACGCTCGTCACGCTCGCAGTGAGCATCGGGCTGCCCTCGCCACCCGCATTGCCAGACGGCTCCCGTCGGCGGGCCACCCCGTCGTTCTCCATCGCCTACCGCCAACGCCGCCACCGGCCCAGCAGGGAACGAGCAGCAAGCATCCTCGCTGCACCCCTCGGTGCGGCGGGACGGCCGCACCGGCACTCCATCGCTGACCCCGGCCGGTTCGTCATCCCATGCTCGTCGCGCTCCCATGGACGCGCAGGCCGCTGTGTGCATGGCGCGCGAGCTCCTGCGCTACCGCCCCATCGACGACCTCTACGGGGACTAGCTCGACCGCATCACCGACCTTATCAGCGTCGCAGGGGGATCCCATGCGCCGTCCCTCTCGCTGCTCGCCCTCCGCTGGCGGCGGGTGGCGTGGCCCATGGAGTGCCTCCACCACCTCTGCCCCAAGCGGAGTCTTGGCACCCGGGCGCGTGGCCCCACGGCGCGACCCGCCGCGTCCGGCGCCCGTGCAAGAAGAAAGAAGCTGCCAAGAAGTCCCTCGGCCGCGAGAAAACACCCCCGCGCTCCCTGCGCCACCATGGCAAGACCACATGCTGCCTGCGGCGGCGGCGCGGACCCCATCAAGGACAAGTTCTCCACCAGCGCAGAGTCCCGGTGACCACGGCAGGCTGCCGCGCCTTCACTCCTGAGCTGCGTAGCGTCGCTTGGTTGGGCAAGTCAAAGCCGGGTCTGCCTCCTCGCTATGACGGCACCCCCGACCCCGTAGAGTTCCTGCAGCTCTGCGAGCTGAGCATCAAGGCGGCCAACGGTGAAGAGAAAGTCATGGCGAACTAGTTCCCCGTGGCTCTCAAGGATGGTGCCCGCTCCTGGCTCGTGAACCTACCTCTAGGCTCAATCTCCTCCTGGCATGAGATGCGCGACCATTTCGTTGCCAACTTCCAGGGCACTCGCGACCGCCCACCGGCTGTGGGTGACCTACGCCTCCAAAAGTACATCCAGCGCTTCAACAATGTTCGCCTCAAGATCCCTAAGGTGACGGACGAGGCCATCATCTCCGCGTTCTATGATGGCTTCCGCGATGTCAAGATGAAGGAGGGGCTCGCCATCCACGAGGAGCTGTGCACGTCTCTGGAGCTGTTCAACCTGGCGACCAAGTGCACAAGAGCTGAGGAGGGGCGCCTCTCCCTCCTCGAGCTCTCGGCTACAGACGTGAAGAAAGCCAAGGCCAAAGATGTGAAGCGCAAGGGAGTAGCCGTGCTCGCGGCAAAGCCAGACACAAAGCGCGACAGGGACCTGCCCGAGTCATCCAAGAGCAGCCGACTGTTCTACGCCTTCCATAACCTGCATAGCCACAACACCAGCGATTGTCAAGAGCTCAGAGCCATTCAAGAAGGACGCTTCGGTCGACGCACCAAGTGCAACGATCAGGACTACGGCCGAGGAGGAGGACGCTGGGATGACCGTGGCCTGCGCCAGGAGTGGCGCGACCGGCCCCGTGAGGACCGCTGGCAGGATCAGTCTCGCGAGGGCGCCTGGAGGGATCAGCCTCGTGAGGATCGTCCTCAGGGCAACACCAGTCTCCCTCCACTACCGCCACCACCAAGAAGGAATGACGACCACCATCAGGACGAGGGGGCTGGGGGCTTCCAGGAGCCGCGTGCCATCGCCTGCATCTTGGGCGGGGCTCAAGCCCAAGCCTCACAGTGTATCTTTAAACAGTTTGCTCGTGAAGTGAATGCAGTCCTCCCCAAGCTCGAGGCCACATGCCCGCTCAGATGGTCCAAGTGCGCCATCATGTTCAGCTCGGCAGATCAGGTCAAGTGCGCGGCTACCACCGGCACCCTCCCGATGCTCTGTTCACCAGTCATTAGCAACGTGCAAGTTACCAAGACTGTCATCGATGGCGCGCAGGGCTCAATGTCCTGTCTGTCGACACGTTCGACAACCTCCTAGTGCCGTATAATCAGCTTCAGCCCACCAAGCCTTTCTCAGGAGTGACCGACGGCTCCACCATCCTGATCGCGCAGGTCCGCCTTCCCGTTACCTTCGGACAGCGCGACAACTACCGCACCGAGATCATCGACTTCAACGTCGCCCACATCCGTCTGCCATACAATGCCATCCTCGGGTATCCAGCCCTGGCCAAGTTCATGGCCGTGACGCACCATGGCTACAACGTCCTCAAGATGCCAGGAAGCGCGGGATCATCATAGTCCTCTGCAAAGAAAGAGATGTGGTGTGCTCCCTCGAGTGCGCCTTCCAAGTAGCGTCAATCGAAGACCCCGACAACAATGCAGCTTGGTACCCTCCTGAGGTCGTCCCCAAGAAGAAGAAGCAGCTACTCTATGCCGGTCCTCAGGAAGGCAGCGCCGCAAGTGGCACCTTGTCAGGATCATGGCCCGCACCTGGGGTGCCTCCCTTTGTCGCATAGGAAGGCGTGCTCAGCGCCCTCCTCAGGCAGGGCTCGGGGGCTCTCTTCTGGAGGGCCACAGACCTTGCCAACGTCACGAGGGAGGCGCTCGGGCACCACTTGGAGGTGTGTTTCACGGCACATCTCCCTCAGGAGGACACTGGGCAAGGAGCGCCCGGTGCTTAGGAGTTCATCACCAAGGTATCCCAGGAGCTTCAGGAAGCAAGAGCAATACGCGACGACCGCCGCCCACCTGGCGTTGCTCCCACCTAGGCGAGGGTGGTGAGCTGCGCTTCTGCATCGACATACCAGGGCTCAACCGAGCCGCATCTCAGGAGCGCTTCTGGCCTTCGCTTGTTGGGCGCTGCGAAGGTCCACCTCACAACTACGTTTGTATGCCGTTCGGCCTGCCAAGCATGGCTGCTGCCTTCCAGCGCAACCTGCGGAGCGTCATGGTGGATTAGGAGGCCAGGCACCACGCATTCCTGGCGGAGATGGTGACGGTCCACAAGGAACCGCCTGGACCCCCAGGGCCTCCCGAGGCTCAGGACCCCAGTGGCTCGTGAGGGGCAACCCCTTCGCCGCGTACCTTCAGCCGCCTCAACACCCCTTCATCAATGGAACCGGCTGACATTTTCCAAGTTCATTTAGCTGGGAGCGCCCAGGGGCTGCATTATTCCAAGGCCGCGTGGGTCCGTCCCTGTGGCATGTATCACTTCTTTTTTATGTCTTTAGCTTACCTTGCTGGGGGCGCCCCTCGGGTTACATCATCCCCAAGCCGCTCTGGCCGGACCCAGTGGCATGTATTATTCATGCATTTACCTGAGCTAGTTTGCTTTCCATGCTTAATCTACCTATGACCATCACCTGCTTGCTTCTCACCCGCCACGGGGGCTACTCACGCTGGCACGACGCTTGTGCTCAGGTCCGTCCCTGCAATGTCGACAAACCTGAGCGGTCAAGCTTTGGCTCGAGGCATGCCCCGCGCACGTCATCTCAACAGGCCCTCAGTGCCTTCATCTCCTCGCGGAGCGACCAGCAGCGGACCGGCAACCGTAATGGCAAACTGTGTCTCTCCTTGTGCTGGCTTGCAGGAATCTCCTGAAGGCGACGGCAGGCGGGACCACGAGCTCTCTCTTCTCCCATGCAATCCGCTTGCGTGTTAAAAGGGGGGCTCCTAAGCATTGTGACTTAGGAGCTATTACTAGCTCTCCAGCTCTCACCCCCTGGCCTTGACCATGGCACGCGACCTGGCATACCAGCGGCGGCTGATCTCGCTCGAGGGCTGGGACCTGAGGATGCAGAGCATGAAGGAGAGCATGGAGAAGGGGGAGGCTCGCATGGGCCTGGCTTAGCTATGCTTCGGGCGCCTATGCACTAATCTGGCACATCACGAGGAATCAACTCCGGACCTTTAAGATAAGTCCCGAGCCCGTGTTGGCTAAACCACTAAGGACTAAGAAACATACTAACTGCAGCCCTGCTGCAGCAACGTCAACCCCCTTTATTACCTCTTGATGGTTGCTTGAGCGCTAAAGGGGACCTCCTGAGCATCGCACCTCAGGAACTCTTACTGGACCTCGGGCCGCTCACCTCCTGGCCTTAACCACGGCACGCGACCTGTCATATACTAGCGACGGCTGCAGCCTGCCTGGGGACCGGGACCTGTCAGTGTAGAGCGCCAAGTCGCCGCGAGGTCGGAAAGGGAGACCGAGCGGAAGTAAGACTCGCGCTTGCGCAAGTTCATAATAAGGACAATATTGACAAGAGGCATTACAAAACCTTTACACACCCTCATGGGGCATTTCTTGATTCCTCGCAGGGAACAAAAGGCAAGAACTTAGGGAATCCTAACTACACGTGCCCCTGTGGATGACGCCATCATCAACAGTGGGCCAGCAGAGGCCGGTGCCAACCTCATCCAGATCAGCAGTGGCGGCAGCCTGACGCTGCAGCACTACTCCGGGCTCGGCTGGATCTTGGGGGCACGTAGCTGTCGTCGCTCTTCTCCGGGGTCCCGTAGAGCTCGGGAGAATCGCTGGACTCCCAAGTGTCACCGCTGCTACCAGAGGAGCCGCTGGCGACGCGAGCAGCAGACCCTACCCCAACTATGGCACCAGCCTGATGACCCCACCTGGGGCAACACTCCAGATGGCGGCCTTTTGCGTCGAAGACCTTGAGGAACAGCGTGGAGGCACCGTCGTACGTAGAGTGGATCACGAGGGCGCCCTCCGCACGACACACTCGGGAGACCTCACCCCAGCCTCGGGTCATCAAGATCTTTCCCGAGGAGACGGCCTCAACCTTTGCTCCAGTCGCCGGCGTGTCGCAATCGACGAGCTATAGCGAAAGCTCGAGGGGCCCCCTTGGCGGCATCTCGGCTGACAAGAAGGAACAGAAGCGGATCCAAGTGCTCGGGGGCATCACCGCCCACTGCACGAGATCGTGCGAGGAGTCTGTGGCGTGGACTCTAGGGGCGGTGACGCGCGCCACCGCGGCACGACGACCATGGCCACGACGTGCGCACCGACGGTCGTCGCCTCTCCCTCTTGAGCCCCTGGGTTGGGCGTATAGGGGTAATGGATACCCGAGAGGAGGCTGCTCGCACCAAGGCCTCATCACCACCTGCATCGTCACCTCGTCGTGGTGGTGGGCCGGCCTCTTCTTCGGCCGGAGCGGTGCCAGCCCGTCGAGGGGAGTCTTTCCTTTCTCTGCCGCAGAAAACCTTCGGATGGGCACCACTGGTGTCGGCAATGGGACTTGTCAAGTCGGGCAGTTGCCGAGGATGTGTGGGGAAGCGGAGACGCCCACGTCTAATCAACCGCCACGCGTCGACCAAGGCCGCAGGCTATTGGGGACCACGGTGCTCCGCACTTGACCTTTGGTTTCGCCTCGAAGCCAAGCCCGAGTGCGCCTTGGGCCCGGGGGCTACTGTCGGTGTTCTGGGAACGGGGGTCCCCAGACTTGCCTGCCTGCGGCCCACGGCATGGCTCTGCAAGCAGGCCCGAACGGCCCATCTTCACCAACAAGCTCCCAAGACCCTCGCGAGGGGCCAAGCCTCATGAGGCGGGCGACACAAGACCTCCTCTGGAGCACCCTCACCAGGTTGGCTCGCGAGGGGCGGAGAGTTCAAGGCAAGGCAAACCTCGCGAGGTTCCAATGACATGATCCATGACGATCAAGATCAGGCAGGCGCCATTGTGCACAGTGTCCTTGTTTCCTATAGGATCGGAAGTATGTCTAGAGGGGGGTGATTAGACTACTTGACCAAATAAAACTTATCCTTTTCCCAATTTTAGTTCTTGGCAAATTTTAGCAACTTTGGACAAGTCAAGCAATCTTAACACAATTCAAGCAATCATGCAAAGAGTATATGAGCAGCGGAAAGTAAAGCATGCAACTTGCAAGAATGTAAAGGGAAGGGTTTGGAGGATTCAAACGCAATAGGAGACATGGATTTTTTTGTTGTGCTTCCGATAGGTGGTGCTATCGTACATCCACGTTGATGGAGACTTCAACCCACGAAGGGTAATGGCTACGCGAGTCCACGGAGGGCTCCACCCATGAAGGGTCCACGAAGAAGAAACCTTGTCTATCCCACCATGGCCGTCGCCCACGAAGGACTTGCCTCACTAGCGGTAGATCTTCACGAAGTAGGCGATCTCCTTGCCCTTACAAACTCCTTGGTTCAACTCCACAATCTTGTCGGAGTCTCCCAAGTGACACCTACCCAATCTAGGAGACACCACTCTCCAAGAAGTAATAAATGGTGTGTTGATGATGAGGTCCTTGCTCTTGTGCTTCAAATGATAGTCTCCCCAACACTCAACTCTCTCTCATAGGATATGGATTTGGTGGAAAGAGGATTTGAGTGAAAAGCAACTTGGGGAAGGCTAGAGATCAAGATTCATATGATAAGAATGGAATATCTTGGCCTCAAAACAAGTGTAGGTGGTTCTCTCTCAGAGAAAGTAAGTTGGAAGTGCAGGTTTGTTCTAATGGCTCTCTCTACGAATGAAGAGGTGGTGGAGGGGGATATATAGCCTCCACACAGAATATAACCGTTACACACAACTTGCCAATCTTGGTGGGACCGAATTGATAAACTCGGTCGGACTGATTCAGCAAAGCTAGTGACCGTTAGGAGTTTCGGTGGGACCGACATGCAACTCGGTAGGACCGATATGGTTAGGGTTAGGGCATAACGTAATCTCGGTGAGACCGATTACACAAACTCGGTGGGACCGATTTGCTCATTTCGGTGAGACCGAAATGTTAGGGAAACATTGAGTTTACATTGCAATCTCGGTGGGACCGATCGCTCATCTCAGTGGGACCGAAACGTTACGAAGGGAAACAGAGAGATTACAATCCCATCACGGTGAGAGCGAGATCCCTATCGGTGAGATTGATTTGCCTAGGGTTTGTGGCAGTGGCTATGACCTTTGAACTCGGTGGCGCCGGATAGAAAGAATCGGTGGGGCCGAGTTTGACTTTTGGTTTAGGTCATATGTGGATGTGAGAGAGTAATTGACGGTTTTGGAGCATATCACTAAGCATTTTGAGCAAGAGCCTCATTAAGAAACACCTCATCCCTCCTTAATAGTATTGGCTTTTCCTATAGACTCAATGTGATCTTGGATCACTAAATTAGAAAATGTAGAGTCTTGAGCTTTGAGCTTGGGCCAATCCTTTTGTCCTTAGCATTTTGAGGGGTCCACTTTTCTCATCCATGCCATGCCAATCATTGAGCTTTCCTGAGATATTAATCTTGAAATAGCATTAGCTCAATGAGCTATATGTTGTTAGGAATTACCAAAACCACCTAGGGATAGTTGCACTTTCAATCGCCCCCTTTTTGGTAATTGATGACAACATATAGATCAAAGCTTCGACAAATGAAAATAAGAGTGAAAACCATTGTCGCTTTGAGAAGTATGTGAAAAGCAAGTGCTCCCCCTAAATTTGTGCATAGGTTAAGATTTGCTTTGGACTGCAAATGCACGATGAGTTAGGAACATGGGTTACTCTTCCATGTCACATACATCTTGGTGGAGCGCTCAAAATGATAATAATTAAATACATGCACTCATCAGCAAGCAAAATGAATGATCATATGGGGATATAAAAGGATAATGTCATCCAACAAGCATTAAGGTAGCATATGATCAAACGCATGATCATCCAAGTATCACACACAAGCATAAAGTATCTCAAACAAGCAAATAAACAAAGTTCAACCACCAAACAATAAGAGAGAATAAAAAGCAACACTCTCTCTTGAAGCCTATGATCTATACATTTTCTCCCCTTTGGCAACAAGTTACCAAAAAGTTCATAAAAATGCATAGTGCTAGATCGACTCTCAGGCTTGGTCTTCAGGTGGTGGTGTAGATAAAACTCCGAGGACGAAGGCATCAGTTGATGCAGATGGAGCTGGTGGCACTGAAGCTGTAGCTGGTGCAGATGAGGTTGCTCTGGTGTCTGTAACAGGCACTGCAGCAGATCTCTGTCGTCTGGGCACTCTAGCAAAAGCATTAGTGGTAGACTTGCCCTTCTTCTCCTGCACTTCATCCCGAAGTTGCTCAACAACTGACTGGATGTCAGTGACCTTCACATCTAAATCATAGAAGTTCTGCTCCATGATCCTGTCCAAGCTCTCCCAGTTTTGAGTTAGGGTGGCCAATTCCTTCTCAATCCTCAGAGTGGAGGCAATCAAGTAGCCAAGCTGATCTTGCTTGCTCTTCAGAAGATACTGAAATGCCTCATCAATGGTTGGCATCTTTGCAGCCTTTTCAGTCCTTGCCTTCTCCCTCTTTGCTTGTGCTTGCACAAAAGATGGTTCATTCTCATCCATCACCACAGTGTTGTTCTCAAAGTCTGGGTAAATGGGCATATGTTCCTTGTCCAAGATATATGTGCCAGTGCCCATCTTGGAGTTGATTAGCTCCTGGATCTGTGGGGCATACCCACAACTTCGCTTCTGATCTGCAGCTGTTCTCTTTATGGTTTCCACAATTAGGCTCATGACTTTGAACTTTCGAGGCACATCAAATATGTGAAGCAGGTTAATTGCATGGCCTCTGATCATCTTGTGATCACCTGACTTTGGCAAGAGAGTGTGCCCGAGGATCCAGTTGATTGTTGGCAAGCCTGACAGAAGGTAATGTACTGATCCAAACTTGTGTATCTCAAGAGCAGCATTTGGGATCTCTTTGTACATATGTGCCATGGTGTTGTGATCCTTCTTCTTCTTGGCATAGACACCCAAGTCATCTTCATTCTCCTTAGGAGCATTGATCAATTTTCCCATTCTTCAACCATTGACTGGTACCTAGTACCTTCAGACATCCAGACATCCTTCCATCTGGTTAGAAATGAGCCGTGGAGTAGAACTGCATAATAAGCTCATCATTCCACTTTGTGAGCTTCTGAGCCACAAACTCATCGACTCCACATGCCTTGAAGCTGTCATATACACCAGGGAAGTGATCCTCATTTTCCTCAATGAATTTCCAATCAACCCATCTCATGTCACACACTATGGGCTTCTTGTCAAGTAAAATAGTCTCATAGAAGTCCTGATGTTCCTTTGTATGGAACCTCTAGTCCACAGCAGTCCTTCTCCTGGTGGCATATGGATCAGACTCTCTCCATAGCCTTAATCCTGAATCCTTCCTGATTTTCATGTTCTTTGCAACTGGGTGAGCATCATTGTGATCTGGAATTTTGGGCTTCAACTTCCTCAAAACAACAGAATCATCATCTTCTTTAGTAGCTTGAGGAACTTGGGCCTTGTTCTTCTCCTCAGCAGGGATGTTCGTGGTGCGCCTCTTGGGTTTTGGCTTTGGAGCTGGAACAGCAGTCTTAGGAGCAGTTTTGGGCTTAGATGGAGCAGCCCTTGCCCTTATAGCATCTCCCATAAGCTTTTGATCTTTGGGTGCTGGTGCTGCATCCTCTTCCTCTTCCTCTTCTTCAGAATCTCTCATTATTGAAGATCTGCCAAGCACTCTGGCAGTGCTCTTATTGACCCTTTCCTTCCATTTCTTCTCTTCCACAACCTGTTCTTTGGGTGCAGATCCCAAAGTCTCTTGAGTGGATGTTCTCGCTTTTGACATGGGTACTCTCTTGGCAGGAACCTTTTGCTTCATTCCTGGCTTAGTGGCAGCAGTTGTGCCATATCCCTTTTTCAGAATTTTCCTCTTTGAGGTGGCCTCTTCCTCAACAGCCACATAGTCCTCATCCTCAGAACCTGAGGTTCTCTTCTTTCTGGTCCTGGTGGCTGCCTTAGGCAAGTTGCTAGGTGTACTCCTGCTTCCCTCATCAAAGCTGCTAGAGGGACTAGTGCCCTCACTCATGTTAAGTTGCTCCTCAGACTTGTTCTGACTATCACTCTGATCTGACATGATGCAAACACTGACAGCAGACCCTATGAATAGATTATAGATGAGGTAGATTGGATGAGCATCACAAAGTACAGAGGTTTTTGCAAAAGAATGAGTCAAAAACTTAGTTTTAGTTTTCCACAGAAAGCATTTCAGATCTAACTATTTGAAAACTCGGTGATACCGAAGCAGCTTTTGGAACCTAAACTAGTGAACTTGGTCAGACCGAGTCACAGTTCGGTGGCACCGAGACTGCTAGGGTTTCACAAAGTATTGAACTCGGTCACACCGATTTGCAATTCTCGGCCAGACCAAGAATCACATGTGCAATGGCCTTAGCCAAATCGGTGGAACTGATTTCAACAACTCGGTTGGTCTGAGATGATTTCGGCGGAAACCTAACCCTAAATTTTCAATCCACGACTAAACTACAGAGTGATTTTGCTTGATAGAGTGATCTCAATCGTGGCAAGATACATGGCAAAGAAATGTGCTAGGAATCGGAGAGGGATTAGCACAAGGATCAAATCCGTACCCTAAGTGCGGTGATGGACCTGCTACGGCGGCAACGGCGGAGACGATTTCCATTGACGGTGGCGGAGACCAGCGGCGGGAGGCAGCTGGCGATGAGGAGGATGATCCGGAGACCCAGGGAGGCAGAGCAGGCCGAGCATGGGTGAGGGAGTCCGGGATTAGGGGGTCTCTGGACAGCCAAACTCTATCCTTTGACCGGACTGTTGGACTATGAAGATACAAGATTGAAGACTTCGTCTCGTGTCCGGATGGGACTCTACTTGGCGTGGAAGGCAAGCTAGGCAGTACGGATATGGATATCTCCTCCTTTGTAACCGACCTTGTGTAACCCTAGCCCCCTCCGGTGTCTATATAAACCGGAGGGTTTTAGTCCGTAGGACAACATACAATCATACCATAGGCTAGATTTTAGGGTTTAGCTTGTCCGATCTCGTGGTAGATCAACTCTTGTAATACCCATATCATCAAGAATAAATCAAGCAGGACGTAGGGTTTTACCTCCATCAAGAGGGCCCGAACCTGGGTAAAACATTTTGTCCCCTGCCTCCTGTTACCATCCGCCTTAGATGCACAGTTTGGGACCCCCTACCCGAGATCCACCGGTTTTGACACCGACATTGGTGCTTCCATTGAGAGTTCCTCTGTGTCGTCGCCGTTAGGCTTGATGGCTCCTACGATCATCGATAGCGATGCGGTCCAGGGTGAGACTTTTCTCCACAAACAGATCTTTGTGTTCGGCGGCTTCGCACTGCGGGCCAACTCGCTTGGCCATTTGGAGCAGATCGAAAGTTACGCCCCTGGCCACCAGGTCAGGTTTGGAAGCTTAAACTACATGGCCGATATCCGCGAAGACTTGATCTTCGATGGATTCGAGCCTCTTCCTTGTGCGTCACACGGTCACGATGAGTAAGATTTAGCTCTGCCATTGGACAGTGTTCAGGAGATCGCACGGGCAGCCGCTCCGACCCACAATTCGGAGCTAGTTGCGCCGTCCATGGACGGGTGGATGGACCCCGCCACGGAGGCCTTATCCTCAGCGGTGATCGAGCCGAACATCGACCTTACCCTGCACCTGAGCCGTGTTGTCAAACTGCCGGATCCTTCTCCGGCCACGGACTCCGAACCGCCTGCGCCCGTTCCTAGCGAATCCGATTGGGCGCCGATCATGGAGTTTACCTCCATGGATATTTTTCAGCACTCGCCCTTTGGCGACATACTGAACTCATTAAGGTCTCTCTCATTTTCAGGAGGATCCTGGCCAAACTATGTCCAGCAGGATTGGGGTGCGGATGACGAAGAAATTCACTACCCACCCACCACCCACTTAGTAGCCACTGTCGACGACTTAACCAACATGCTCGACTTCGACTCCGAAGACATCGACGGTATGGACCACGATGCGGGAGACGAAGAGGAACCACTACCGACAGGGCACTGGACAGCCACCTCATCAAACGATATATACATGGTGGACACACCCAAAGAAGGCAATGGCGATGAGACAGGACGACCCCTCCAAGAAGCAACCCAAGCGCCAACGTTAGCGGCGCCGCTCTAAGTCCCGCCAAAGCAAAAGTGGTGATACCGGCACAGGAGATAATATCACTCCGGATAGTGCCGAAGATGGCAATAATCCCCCCAACATGATTTAGGGCAGGAGGAGGGAGAAGCTAGCCCTCCAGAAGGAGCGATAGACAGAGAGGCGGAGGATGATAATTACATGCCTCCCTCCGAAGACGAGGCAAGCCTCGACGATGATGAATTCGTCGTGCCAGAGGATCCCGTCAAACAAGAGCGCTTCAAGCGCCGACTTATAGCCACGTCAAATAGCCTTAAGAAAAAGCAGCGGCAGCTTCAAGCTGATTGCTTCATCTTGAGCTTGCGTTGGTTTTCCCCGAGGAGGAAGGGATGATGCAGCAGAGTAGCGTAAGTATTTCCCTTAGTTTTTGAGAACCAAGGTATCAATCCAGTAGGAGGCCACACTCAAGTCCCTCGTACCTGCACAAAACGATAGCTACTCACAACCAACGCGATTAGGGGTTGTCAATCCCTTCACGGTCACTTACGAGAGTGAGATCTGATAGATATAATATTTTTGGTATTTTTGGTATAAAGATGCAAAGTAAAAGGCGAAGCAAGATTAAAGTGATGGAGATTGATATGATGAGAATAGACCCGGGGGCCATAGGTTTCACTAGTGGCTTCTCTCAAGAGCATAAGTATTCTACGGTGGGTGAACAAATTACTGTTGAGCAATTGACAGAATTGAGCACAGTTATGAGAATATCTAGGCTTGATCATGTATATAGGCATCACGTCCGTGACAAGTAGACCGAAACGATTCTGCATCTACTACTATTACTCCACTCATCGACCGCTATCCAGCATGCATCTAGAGTATTAAGTTAAAAACAGAGTAACGCCTTAAGCAAGATGACATGATGTAGAGAGATAAATTCATGCAATATGAAATAAACCCCATCTTGTTATCCTCAATGGCAACGATGCAATACATGCCTTGCTGCACCTTCTGTCACTGGGAAAGGACATCACAGGATCGAACCCAAAGCTAAGCACTTCTCCCATGGCAAGAACTACCAATCTAGTTGTCCAAACCAAATGGATAATTCGAAGAGACTTGCAAAGATAACCAATCATACATAAAATAATTCAGAGAAGATTCAAATATTATTCATAGATAGACTTGATCATAAACCCACAATTCATCGGTCTCAATAAACACACCGCAAAAAGAAGATTACATTGAGTAGATCTCCACAACATACGGGGAGAACTTTGTATTGAGATTCAAAGAGAGAGAAGAAGCCATCTAGCTACTAACTATGGACCCGAAGGTCTGAGGTAAACTACTCACACATCATCGGAGAGGCTATGATGATGTAGAAGCCCTCCGTGATGACGGCCCTCTTCCGACGGAGCTCTGGAACAGGCCCCAAGATGGGATCTCATGGATACAGAAAGTTGCGGCGGTGGAATTCGGTTTTTGGCTCCTGTTCTGATCGTTTGGGGGTACGTAGGTATATATAGGAGGAAGGAGTACGTCGGTGGAGCATCGAGGGGCCCACGAGGCAGGGGGCGCGCCCCCACCCTCATGACCTCCTCTTTGACTCCTTGGAGTAGGGTCCAAGTCTCCTAGATCACGTTCGGTGAGAAAATCACGTTCCCGAAGATTTTATTTCGTTTGGACTCCGTTTGATATTCTGTTTCTCCGAAACACCGAAATAGGCAAAAAAACAGCAATTCTGGGCTGGGCCTCCGGTTAATAGGTTAGTCCCAAAAATAATATAAAAGTGGAAAATAAAGCCCAATATAGTCCAAAACAGTAGATAATATAGCATGGAGCAATCAAAAATTATAGATATGTTGGAGACGTATCAGGCATCCTCAAGCTTAATTCCTGCTCATCCTCGAGTAGGTAAATGATAAAAAGAGAATTTTTGATGCGGAGTGCTACTTGGCATAATTTCAATGCAAATCTTCTTAATTGTGATATGAATATTCAGATTGGAAAGATTCAAAACAAAAGTTCATATTGACATAAAAATAATAATACTTCAAGCATACTAACAAAGCAATTATGTCTTCTCAAAATGACATGGCCAAAGAAAGTTATCCCTACAAAATCATATAGTCTGGCTATGCTCTATCTTCACCACACAAAATATTTAAATCATGCACAACCCCGATGACAAGCCAAGCAATTGTTTCATACTCTAACTTTTTCAAAACTTTTTCAATCTTCACTCAATACATGAGCGTGAGCCATGGATATAGCACTATAGGTGGAATAGAATGGTGGTTGTGGAGAAGACAAAAAGGAGAAGATAGTCTCACATCAACTAGGCGTATCAACGGGCTATGGAGGTGCCCATCAATAGATATCGATGTGAGTGAGTTGGGATTGCCATGCAACGGATGCACTAGAGCTATAAGTATATGAAAGCTCAAAAAGAAACTAAGTGGGTGTGCATCCAACTTGCTTTCTCATGAAGACCTAGGGCAATTTGAGGAAGCCCATCATTGGAATATACAAGCCAAGTTCTATAATGAAAAAATTTCTACTAGTATATGAAAGTGATAACATGAGAGGCTCTCTACTATGAAGATCATGGTGCTACTTTGAAGCACAAGTGTGGTAAAATGATAGTAACATTGTCCCTTCTCTCTTTTTCTCTTATTTTATTTATTTATTTGGGCCTTTTCTCTCTTTTTCTTTTTTATGGCCTCTTTTTATTTGGGCTTCTTTGGCCTCTTTTTTTATTTATTTTTCATCCGGAGTCTCATTCTGACTTATGGGGGAATCATAGTCTCCATCATTCTTTCCTCACTGGGACAATGCTCTAATAATGATGATCATCAAACTTTTATTTTTCTTACAACTCAATACTTAGAACAAAATATGACTCTATACGAATGCCTCCGGTGGTGTACCGAGATATGCAATATGACAATGATGGAGTTTGTCATGATAAGCGGAACGGTGGAAAGTTGCATGGCAATATATCTCAGAATGGCTATGGAAATGCCATAATAGGTAGGTATGGTGGTTGTTTTGAGGAAGGTATATGGTAGGTGTATGATACCGGCGAAAGGTGCGCGGTATTAGATAGGCTAGCAAAGGTGGAAGGGTGAGAGTGCGTATGATCCATGGACTCAACATTAGTCATAAAGAACTCATATACTTATTGCAAAAATCTAGAAGTTATCAAAGCAAAGTATTACGCGCATGCTCCTAGGGGGATAGATTGGTAGGAAAAGACCATCGCTCGTCCTCGACCGCCACTCATAAGGAAGACAATCAATAAATAAATCATGCTCCGATTTCATCACATAACGGTTCACCATACATGCATGCTACGGGAATCACAAACTTTAACACAAGTATTCTTTAAATTCACAACTACTCAACTAGCATCACTTTAATATTATCACCTCCATATCTCAAAACAATTATCATGCTTCAATCTTTTCTTAGTATTCAACACACTCAAAAGAAAGTTTCACAAATCTTTAATACCAAGCATATTATTATAAAGCAAATTACCATGCTATTAAGAGACTCTCAAAATAATTTAAGTGAAGCATGAGAGGTCAATAGTTTCTTTAAAACAAATCCACCACCGTGCCCTAAAAGATCACTACAAGAAATATGTTGAATTATGACCTTCTATAGTGACCCCGGGTCAAATAGTCATAAATCTATGACCATTTCGAACCAATTTGTCGTAAGCTATGTGGGAGGGTCCAAACCCTAAAGCATAATGACCATTTTGATCAAAAAGGTCGCAATTTTCTTACACGAAAAGGTCATAAGCAGACAACACTAGTTTACTTCTCTATTTCTACTAGATTACGACAAATCTAGATGGTTATATCTGCTAATTTGTAATGCCTGAATCCATGTGTCATCCACCTCACCAATTTTGCCTACGTGTCATGTCCATGTGTCGTCCACCTCAGCAGTTTCATCTACGTGTCATGTCCATGTGTCAATTTCCGTTACATTTCCCTATGAGAGGTGGACCCCACCAGCAACCTGACATGCGGGGCCGACCAGATACATAGCTAGGGGATGAATATTGCGAAACTCTTTGGTGGATCTATGATGAAATAGCTGCATGGGTACCTAATAATATTTTTGGAAATATAATTAGGAAACTATCAAGCAACTGTAGTTCAAATTTGACTCACTTTCTACTAAATTGGCCGAAATTTGTTAATCAAATGAGAGGTGGATGAAAAGGTATACAGAAAATATACAATGTGTGTGAACAAAGTCAATCTTGTATTTAGAAAATGTTAAAGCAAGCATTTGAAAAAAATGTTAAACAAGTATTTAAAAGATATTAAACATGTATTAAAATGTTCTTGACATATATGAAAAATGTAGAATGAAAACCAACAGAAAGAAAGAAAAATGTTCTCGACGTATACGGAAAATATAGGATGAAAACTAGGTCACATATAATGACACAATGCAAATATTTTACATATTTATGATTTTTATTTTCTTATGCCAAATTTTCAACAAATATATGCTAGGTCCTTCACAAAAAACTCATTTTGTGCACTCAGAAAATGGAAAATGATTTTTTTGTCCAAAGAAAATGAAAACTTCATTAGGAAAAATTGTTTGCCATTACAGTGTGCACCCTTGTGCACAATATGAGATCATTTGAATAAACTATGCCATGAATGTGGCCATAAGATTGATCATTTGGCTTGAAAGCCATGGATCTCCACACATGATAGCTCGTTTCTGAGAACATTTTTTTAATAATTATCGGATTACAAGTTTATTATTTTTTCTGGTAACTTGGCCACATATAATGACACAATGCGAAGGTTTCCCATTTTTTTGATTTTTTTTGAATTTTTTATGTCCGTTTCAAAATGCGGTCAAAATGGCGGGCTTGACCGTTCGTAGCTAGTGGTTGAATCTTGGAATTTTTTTGGTGTTTCTCTGATTAAATATATAATTTTGTACCTAAAAATGATTTTTGGAAAAAATAAAGAGCAAAATATGAGGCAGCTGCAGTTCAAATTTGACCCACTTCCAATTGGATCGGCAGAAATTTGTCTTTAGAGGTGGATAAAAACTTTTGACACCCAACCATTTGGTCAATTGTGCATTAAATATGGCCTAGTATTTTATAAAATTTATTTGGTCTAATTGTGCAACAAATATATGATAGGTCCTTCACAAAAAAACTCATTTTGGGCACTCGAAAAAAATAGAAAATGAATTTGTCCAAAGAAAATGAAAACTTCCTTAGGCAACATTGTTTGCCATTCCAATATGCACCCTTGTGCATGATATGAGATCATTTGAACAAACTATGCCATGAATGCGGCCATAAGATTGATCATTTGACATGAAAATCATCGGTCTCCACACATGATAGCTTGTTTCTGAGAACAATTTTTTAAAATAATTATCTTATTACAAGTTTATTATTTTTACTTGTAACTTGGCCACATATAATGACACAATGCTAAGGTTTTCCAATTATTCGATTTTTTTGAATTTTTCATCCACGTTTCAAAATGTGGTCAAAACTGCGGGCATGACCGTTCGTAGCTAGGGCTTGATTTTTGCAAATATTTTGGAGTATGTATGAAGAAATAGATACTTTTGTACCTAGAAATGATTTTTGAAAAAAATAAAGAGCAAACTATGAGGCAGCTGTAGTTCAAATTGACCCGCTTCCAGCTGAATCAGCATAATTTTTTCTTTTTCATGAGAGGTGGATAAAAGCTTTTGACACCCAACCATTTGGTCAATTGTATATTAAATATGGACTGGTATTTTAGAAAATTGATGAAGTCCAATTTTGCAACAAATATTTGGTAGGTTCTTCACAAAAAAAAACCAATTTTGCCACTTAAAAAATGATTAAAAATAGCTAGAAAGATCAGAAAAGCATACAAATTGGTCATTATCCATAAAATGTGGACTAACTCTGGTGAAAATTTTTACGGTGCCCTTTTGCAAAATATTTTTGATAGCGACTTCAAAAAATTCCTCTATTTTTAGTACTTGAAAACTGTTTAAATCATTGGTTTTCCGAACCAATCAAAACTCTTCCCACGGATCGATGACATGGCGCCCATCCATCCATCCATCTCTCCATCCCACATCCATCCATCCATCTATCTATAGAAAAAAAATAAAAAAAATAAAAAGGAGATACCGCACCCGCAGCCCAAACCCTAGCTCAGACCCCCCATCCCTTTGCCGCCGCCGCCCCCTCCCGATTCAGTCCTCCGTCTCATCCCCCTCCTCTCCCCTCAACCGGCGGTCAGATACGCCCTACCCACTCACCCAACTCTCAGTCGCCGCCATCTAGGCCGGCAGCCATCTCCGGCGCGCAGGAGATTGATCGATCGGCGCATGCAACGCGTCGGTGACCAGGGAGGAGGCATGGAGATGATCTTCGGGGGCGGGGGCGGAGGCGGAGGGGAGTGCTCGTCATCGCCCGCGACGGCGGTGGCGGTCGCGGCCACGTTGGCGGCCGAGGCGGAGGAGCGGATTTGAGCTCATCAACTCATGGTGCGGCTGACGCTGGAACATATGGCGAGGGAGGCCGCGCTGGCCGGCTGCCTCACCACATTCCTCGACCTCTCCCACCGCTCCTTCACCGACGTAAGTCCCTCCCTCTCGTCCGCCTCGGCTGCTTCAGGTTAACGGTGGCTCGCCGGCTTCGCTCATCTCTCTCTGTCGTTGCCATGTGCGTGCGTGCAGGTGTCGTGCTTGGGGAGCTTCAAGAACCTGGAGCGCCTCGACCTCGGCCACAACTGCCTCGTCACGCTCGAGGTACTGCAACACATCACATCCTCCTCACGCCCAATCTCAAATGCCACGCACTAGGTCCAAACATGTGTTGCTGCCCTTGATGTGGATTGCGGGACAGAAACACATAGATATATTCTTCCCGGCATTTCACCTCTTTTGATTGGATATACGCAAGTACCCATGTCTGTCGCTGTGGACTTGTTCTAGTAGTTATTGCAAGAAACTCATGCGTGCTGCCACTATCACCGTCTGAAATTGTTTTCACGAGCAACAGTCGTAGATAACAGGGAAGCAACTGTCGGTGTACAATGATGCTACAGTGAGTTACTTAGATGATGCGCTCAAATTGGGATTTACCTGTTCCATTTGTTCCGTGGGACTGTCAACTCTAGCTGTTATCCTCATTTGAGCCTCTGAGCATCTTCTTATTGTCACTTATGTCCATACTTTTTTACATGTTGAAGGGCTTGTCCGCATGCACCAATCTAAAATGGCTCTCAGTCATCGAAAACAAGCTTGTGAGCTTGAAAGGTGCCGAATTCCTCTCAAAGCTACAGGTGACACGCTTTCTTGGCCTGACATTTCCATCTGACTGAACCCATCCAGGATTAACTTCTATCTCAATACTTTTTAGTGGAGAATTTTAGCTCAATACATTTCCATCTGACTGAACCCATCCAGGCATGAACCATAATGCTCAGGAATTACGGCGATCTTTCCTATCATTTGCTAGTGTGATGTTTCAAGATGGCACATTTTAAAACACAAACTATTGTAAATAAGCGTTCTGGATCTTGAGGATTAATTATTCATGATATGTGAATAGTGTCGTTGATCATCACTGTTGCTAAATGCTAATGCTTGATATAATATAAATATGAGCACTTAACCACTATACAGTTGTTTGCATATTTTGTTTTGTATTTTTATAAATTATGATAGTTTGCGCAAGATGGTACACATGTTCATTTTTGTTGACTTGAATCTGTTATGCCCTTGATTTTTTTACTTAGCTTGACCCAGAACAACAGCATCCTTGATGCTTACTGACCCCCACCTCATTCTTGCTCTCACAGACCTGAAGGAGCCCGTATGCAAGGCACCTTCTCTCTGGTGGTGAGAGCGTCCAAGGGTCGTTGGTGCGGCTAATGTCCATGTCTATGGCCGCGCCTGCCACCGCCCTCTCTCCAAGGGTGCAGCCAGGAAGACGCTCAATGACCAGATCGTAGTCCTCTCCAAGCGGAGGGGACAACTCAAGTGATAGTAAGTTTCTAGTATTCTCTGTCGTGTTGACGTGGCTTGTTTACCTCGTCCTTGTTATACTTGATTGCATTATATAATTCCTGCTCGACGGATCTAATATAGATGATTCGTTCAAAGTAGTACAGTATATGATTCGTGTTTTGTTATAGTTTGTTTGTTTGTCTCAGTCCTCTGTTTCATGGCCACTATGTTCCCTTTTCTAATTGTGTTGCACATTCTTTTTGGTACTGGAAATGTGACAGTACTCTGGCTATTTCAATTCATGTCTCAATCCAGCAAGCATTGCTTTGTCGTTTGACACTAGTAATTAAGATAGAGCGTTGTATGCTCTCTGATTATTTGTCTAGTGATTGCTTGAAGCGTCTATCTTCCCAGCTTTCAGAAAGGAGAAACTTGTGACATTTCATATAAGATCTGAATGAAATGTTTAGGACTTGTGGTAGTAATATCTAATATTGTACATTGTACTAAAGAAACAACATATGTGCTCCTGAAACATACTGCATTCTTCTCTGCTCCATGTTCCCATTTAAGCTATGTGCCCGATTTAAATTTCAACAATGGTTTGTTTTGCACGCCTACCTCTTTAGTAAACCTGGTGCCATGCTTATTTCATGTAGCTAATAGTAAATTGCAAAAACAAAATGTAATTACCAAGGATGATTTGTTCTGCTTGCCTGCTACAAAGTTTTCAAATAACTACTACTTAGTTGGTCTACTGCTATAGTACACAAAATTTTCTAACTTGGGCAGCACATTCTATAGCAGTTATTGGCCGTTGATTTCTTACCCAACCCAACTAATCCAATGACCCTAGTTTCTGGGATTCGCTTGGTGCGACCGCGCGCCAAAACGACGTGGAGATGGTCTTTTTGGAGTTATTGTGAACCCACTATACACCTGCACACTCACGGTCTGGTGTTGATGAGAGAAAACCTTCTATACAAGATCTTTTGTGGCTGTTTTCTGAAGCACCCCTCGTTTAAAGACATATGGGAACGAAACCTATAGAATTGCATCGTGTAACTTCAATTGTAGTCTGATCACAAGACATCACGTGCATGGCACGTACCATCTACTAGTAGTAGCATGTACTGGATTATTATTTAGTCAACATTCTATTCCGAAGATGTACAAAAGAATGTGCTGTCCAGCCCATGTAGCAATCACTAATAGTCTGCATTGAGCAAACAGTGCACCATGCTCTAGCTAGCCACGCGTGGCAGCTGCCGCATAAGACGCGGGTGTGCGTCGTGTGCTGTATAGATTTTCCCACCTTTCTTCCAAAATGTTAGGTGTTGTATTAGTATTATGATGTTAGCTTCTTAAATTCCTGCTGCTAGGACATCTATTCTTGAATAGTTTGCTTATAAACTTTCCTAGTCATTCATAACCAACTGCAATATATTGATGGACATAGTACTCTGCTGTCTGCTCATGTTTACATCTTTCTTTAAATGTCAGGCTCACATGGAAAGTGCTATGGAACAAGAGGTGCCAGAAGGTGGAGAACATTCCTTCACTCCGCACATTCCTTCACTGGTTGTGTTTTTTTTGGTTGGTGCCATCTTTTGTTACTAGTTACTAGTGCACAATATGGACATGTGAAATCTTATGAACATGGGGTAATGATACTAAGCTACTAGTTGTGTTATTTTGGTTGGTTCATCTTATGAACCTGTGGTGTAATGATACTGTTGGGCCTAAATTATTGAAATCCTAGAGAATTCTATTATTATTGTCATTATATTCTCCTGTGTTGGTTGACTGCAAAATTGTGCAATGAATTTTTCTTTTTGAGACACTATTGGTTGTTGTTGGTCACCCTTCAGTAAGGGCTGGAACAAAAATACTAAATTGTGTGAGTGGGCTGGACCGTTTCAAGGCCCAATGTAATTTTTTTGATAGAAAAAAATATTCAATATGTATTTGTTTGATAGAAATGGGCTGGCCCAGTTAATGATGGATCGAATAAATGGTCTGCATGCCTCGGCCCAAGGACGAATATTATTAACAGGCTGATATGTTGGGCTTGGCCCATGCATATGGCCCAAAAGTAATTTGAGAAGTGGGCTGGATTATTGGGCTCAGCCCATTAAAACAATTGATTTGGACCATTCCTACATGGCATCCACGTCATCATTTTTGCCATGTCATTAAATGTGCCACGTGGACGATGCCATGTGGCTCGGCCACATCAGATCCTACGTGGTCTAGGCTTATTAGTAATGACCATAATTTTGGTCTTAGATTTCATGACCTTAATTTTGGTCAAGGGTGGCCATGACGAAAATTTCAGAAAAGGTCACGTTTGTTTGTTCTTGACGGCCAACTGTTGACCTTCATAACTTGGTCAAAAAAGGTCAATAAATGATAACAATGACGAATCAACGACCAAAATGGGGAGTCATGATTGACCGTATTTATTGTAGTGGATCTAAGTGAAGCACATAGAGCAAAATTATGACGCTCAAAAGATATAAGTGAAGCACATAGAGCAAAAACTACTTAGCTCAAAAGATATAAGTGAAGCACATAGAGTAAAAACTACTTAGCTCAAAAGATATAAGTGAAGCACATAGAGCAAAACTACTTAGCTCAAAAGATATAAGTGAAGCACATAGAGTATTCTATCAAATTTTAATTCATGTATGGCTCTCTCAAAAGGTGTGTATAGCAAGGATGATTGTGGCACACTAAGACACAAAGACACAAATAATACAAGACGCTCCAAGCAAAACACATATCATGTTGGTGAATAAAAATATAGCTCCAAGTAAATTACTGATGGAAGTGGACGAAAGAGGGGATGCCTTCCGGGGCATCCCCAAGATTTGATTTCTTGGTGTCCTTGGATTATCTTGGGGGTGCCAAGGGCATCCCCAAGCTTAGGCTCTTGCCACTCCTTGTTCCATAATCCATCAAAAGAATTCACCCAAAACTTGAAAACTTCACAACACAAAACTCTAAACAGAAAACTCGTGAGCTCCGTTAGCGAAAGAAAACAAAAGACCACTTCAAGGTACTATAATGAACTCATTATTTTTTATTGGTGTTAAACCTACTGTATTCCAACTTCTCTATGGATTATAAACTATTTTACTAACCATAGATTCATCAAAATAAGCAAACAACACACGAAAAACAGAATCTGTCAAAAACAGAACAGTCTGTAGTAATATGTAGCTAGCGCAAGATCTGAAACCCAAAAATTCTAAAATAAACTGCTGGACGTGAGGAATTTATCTATTAAAAATCTGCAAAAATAATTAACTAAATATCACTCTTCAAATAAAAATGACAGCAGTTCTCGTGAGCGCTAAAGTTTCTATTTTTTACAGCAAGTTCAACAAGACTTTCCCCAAGTCTTCCCAACGGTTCTACTTGGCACAAACACTAATTAAACACAAAAAACACAACCAAAACAGAGGTTAAATAATTTATTTATTAAATAACAGTAAGGAAAAATATTGGGATGTCTCCCAACAAGCGCTTTTCTTTAAAGCCTTATAGCTAGGCATTGATAATTTTAATGATGCTCACATGAAAGACAAGAATTGAAGCACAAAAGGAGCATCATAAAGCATGTGGCAAACACATGTAAGTCTAACATACTTCCTACGCATAGGCATCTTATAGGCAAACAAATTAGCAGGGCAAGCAAAAACTAGCATATGCAAGGAAAAGGAAAGAAACAATAGCAATCTCAACATAACGAGAGGTAATTTAGTAACATGAAAATTTCTACCACCATATTTTCCTCTATCCTAGTAGTTACATGTAGGATCATAAGCAAATTCAACAATATAGCTATCACATAAAATATTCTCAACATGATCCACATGCATGCAAAGTTGGCATGTTTCCGAAACAGTGGGATTAACATTAACTAATGTCATGACCTTCCCAAACGCACTTTTATCAAAAACTTCATAAGATTGAACATTCTCTAAATACGTGGGATCTAAAGTTGACATTCTTCCAAACCCACTTTCAATATTATTTCAAACATTATAATCAATCTCATATTCATCATGGGGTTTAAATAAATTTTCAAGATCAAAAGAAGAATCACCCCAATCATGATCATTGCAACAAGTAGAGGACATAACAAAACTAGCATCCCCAATCTTAGGGTTTTGCATATTATTAGCACAATTGACATTAATAGAATTTAGAATAACATCATTGCAATCATGCTTTTTATTCAAAGATCTATCGTGAATCACTTCATAACATACTTCATTGCAATTTTTAGATTCGCGAATTTCAAGAAAAAGTTCATAAAGATAATCTAGTGCAAAAACTCACTAGCAATTGGTTCAACATAACTGGATCTCTTAAAAAGATTAGCAAGCGGATGAGGATCCATAAATCTTAGGTTCTCTATTTAGTAATAAATAAATGACTATTCCAACCATACGAGCAAACAAAAAGCAAACGGGCCAGAAGAGGCAAATAGAGAGGGAGGATAGAGAGAGAGGGCGAATAAAACGGCAAGGGTGAATTGGGGGGAGAGGAAAACGAGAGGCAAATGGCAAATAATGTAATGCGAGAGATAGGGGTTGTGATGGGTACTTGGTATGTTGACTTTTTGCGTAGACTCCCCGACAACGGTGCCAGAAATCCTTCTTGCTATGTCTTGAGCTTGCGTTGGTTTTCCCCGAAGAGGAAGGGATGATGCAACAGAGTAGCGTAAGTATTTCCCTCAGTTTTTGAGAACCAAGGTATCAATCCAGTAGGAGGCTACGCTCGAGTCCCTCGTACCTACACAAAAACAATAGCTCAATGCAACCAACATGCCTAGGGGTTGTCAATCCCTTCACGGTCACTTACGAGAGTGAGATCTGATAGATATAATATTTTTGGTATTTTTGGTATAAAGATGCAAAGTAAAAAGTAAAAGCAAAGTAAAAGGCAAAGCAAGATTAAAGTGATGGAGATTGATATGATGAGAATAGACCCGGGGGCCATAGGTTTCACTAGTGGCTTCTCTCAAGAGCATAAGTATTCTACAGTGGGTGAACAAATTACTGTTGAGCAATTGACAAAATTGAGCATAGTTATGAGAATATGTAGGCATGATCATATATATAGGCATCACGTCTGTGACAAGTAGACCGAAACGATTCTGCATCTACTACTATTACTCCACTCATCGACGGCTATCCAGCATGCATCTAGAGTATTAAGTTAAAAACAGAGTAACGCCTTAAGCAGGATGACATGATGTAGAGAGATAAATTCATGCAATATGAAATAAACCCAATCTTGTTATCCTCGATGGCAACGATGCAATACGTGCCTTGCTGCCCCTTCTGTCACTGGGAAAGGACACCGCAAGATCGAACCCAAAGCTAAGCACTTCTCCCATGGCAAGAACTACCAATCTAGTTGGCCAAACCAAACGGATAATTCAAAGAGACTTGCGAAGATAACCAATCATACATAAAAGAATTCAGAGAAGATTCAAATATTATTCATAGATAGACTTGATCATAAACCCACAATTCATCAGTAAAAGAAGATAACAAACACACCACAAAACAAGATTACATCGAATATATCTCCACAAGAGAGGGGGAGAACTTTGTATTGAGATTCAAAGAGAGAGAAGAAGCCATCTAGCTACTAACTATGGACCTGAAGGTCTGAGGTAAACTACTCACACTTCATCAGAGAGGCTATGATGATGTAGAAGCCCTCCGTGATGATGGCCCTCTTCCGCCGGAGCTCCAGAACAGGCCTCAAGATGGGATCTCGTGGATACAGAAAGTTGCGGCGGTGGAATTAGGTTTTTGGCTCCTGTTCTGATCGTTTAGGGGTACGTAGGTATATATAGGAGGAAGGAGTACGTTGGTGGAGCACCGAGGGGCCCACGAGGCAGGGGGCGCGCCCTAAGGGGGGGCGCCCCCCACCCTCATGACCTCCTCTTTGACTCCTTGGAGTAGGGTCCAACTCTCCTGGATCACGTTCGATGAGAAAATCACGTTCCTGAAGATTTTATTCCGTTTGGACTCCGTTTGATATTATGTTTCTCTGAAACACTGAAATAGGCAAAAAACAGCAATTCTGGGCTGGGCCTCCGGTTAATAGGTTAGTCCCAAAAATAATATAAAAGTGGAAAATAAAGCCCAATCTAGTCCAAAACAGTAGATAATATAGCATGGAGCAATCAAAAATTATAGATTCGTTGGAGACGTATCACTGATCAAGATCTGCTAGCTGACAGATGGACTGAAGTCCTTGCGGCCGACGAATATAAACTCGAATGCCCCTCCAAGAGTTACCCAAAATGCAGGTTGCTACCCCGACTGGAGGAAGAAGCGTATGACGTGGCTGATTGGCCACCTCATCGCCGCGACAGAGAGGCATTCCAGCCAAAAGCTCAGCCTGCACCCCAATGCCATCCAAATAAAAATGCATGGGGAAATACGCCAGACCTGCGAGACGTATTGGAGGACAAAGCAAAACATGCAAGATCGATCTACGGATCACGAGGGCGCGCCACTATGCGAGACGATAATTGTCACGCCAGATACAGTAAAAGTAAATCCGGCCGGGCCAAGCAGAGCGGGCAAGACTCATTGGAGCTGCGTCGCGATATAGCCCAGTACAGAGGTGCCGCACACCCCTTATGCTTCATAGACGAAGTAATGAATCATCAAATCCCAGAGGGTTTCAAACCCGTAAATATAGAATGATACAACGACACAACAGATCCTGCGGTATGGATCGAGGATTTCCTCCTGCATATCCACATGGCACGCGGTGATGATCTACACGCCATTAAATACCTCCCACTCAAACTCAAAGGACCAGCTCGGCATTGGCCCAATAGCTTGCCTGCAGAGTCCATTGGCTGTTGGGAAGATCTGGAAGCCGCATTCCTCGACAACTTTCAGGGCACTTATGTGCGACCACCAGATGCCGATGACTTGAGCCACATAATTCAGCAGCCAGAGGAATCGGCCAGGCAATTCTCGACATGGTTCCTAAGAAAGAAAAATCAAATCGTCGACTGTCCGGATGCAGAGGCCCTAGCAGCTTTCAAGCACAACATCCGCGACGAGAGGCTAGCCCGGCACCTTGGTCAGGAAAAAAGCCGAAATCTGTGGCAGCCCTCACGACACTCATGACCCGCTTTTGTGCGGGAGAAGACAGCTGGCTGGCTCGCAGTAATAATATATCAAAGAACTTTGGTACTTCGGATACCAAGGATGGAAATAGCAGGTCATGTCGCAACAAACAGAAGCGCCGCATTAACAACGACAATACCGAGGATACGACAGTCAATGCCAGATTCAAAGGCTCTAAACCCGGTCAGCGGAAAAAGCCATTCAAAAGAAGCACTCCGGGCCTGTCCAATTTGGACCGTATACTCGATCGCTCGTGTCAAATACATGACACCCCCGACAAGCCAGCCAACCACACCAACAGGGATTGTTGGGTGTTCAAGCAGGCCGGCAAGTTAAATGCCGAAAAAAAAGATAAGGGGCTACATAGCGATGACAAGGAAGAGCCCCGACAGCCGAACACCGGAGGACAGAAGAGGTTCCCCCCACAAGTGTGGACGATGAACATGATATACGCAACCCACATCCCCAAGAGGGAGCTGAAGCGTGCACTCAGGGACGTATATGCATTGGAGCCAGTCGCCCCAAAGTTCAACCCATGGTCCTCCTATCCGATCACCTTCGATCACAGGGACCACCCCACTAGTATCCGACATGGCGGATTCGCCGCACTGGTCCTAGACCCAATCATTGACGGATTTCACCTCACTCGAGTCCTCATGGATGGCGGCAGCAGCCTGAACCTGCTTTACCAGGACACAGTGCGCAAAATGGGTATAGACCCCTCAAGGATCAAACCCACAAAAACAACCTTTAAAGGCGTCATACCAGGTGTAGAGGCCCATTGCACAGGCTCGGTCACACTGGAAGTGGTCTTCGGATCCCCAGATAACTTCCGAAGCAAAGAGTTAATCTTCGATATTGTCCCGTTCCGCAGTGGTTATCATGCACTGCTCGGACGAACCACATTTGCGAGATTTAATGTGGTACCGCATTATGCATACCTCAAGCTCAAGATGCCAGGACCTCGGGGGGTCATTACAGTTAATGGAAACACAGAGCGCTCTCTCCGAACGGAGGAGCACACTGCGACCCTCGCAGTGGAAGCGCAAAGCAGCCTCTTAAGGCAATCCACCAGTTCGGCGTTCAAGGACTCGAACACCTTCAAGTGCGCCTGGAGTAATCGGCAACAGGACCGCCTGGCACGTTCTGAGCTCGCATAGCAGTGCAGCCCCCACCCCGGCCCAAGCCAAATGGCGAAACTTGTGCCACACATACATAATTACGCATTAAAAATACCATGGACATAGGTAGGGAGGGGGCACGATTACGACATGCTCCAAGACGCGGCTTAAACCACACTAGGGGCTTCCTGCTTTGTTATTTTTCTCCTTTAGGACTTTAATCTCTGGAAACCTTGTCCGGCAGCATGATTGCCAAACATATGATGCAGCAACCAAGAAGGCAGAAAGCTACATCGCACCACGGAACTCCCAGGTGGATTACGATAACGAGTGAAATACTTGCTTTAATACTATTCTTCAGCTTGCCCTTGGAGGGGATATAGTCCTACTTTTTGCTTATCGCACTACCTGTATCATTCTGCTTTAACGCACCTTTTTGAATAAACAATGCATTGCATTAAGACTATTATTGCATTCTTCTTTATATATATATATATATATATATGTTCATTCATGACATCCAGCACCCGTACACTCTGGTACGGCCAATACGCTAGGGGCTTAAGCATACCCCACAATAGGGCGTGAGAAGTCCGAACACTTTCGACAGTGCGGCACCCCGAACTTATAGCATTATATGCATCAGCTCCGAATCATGTCTTGGGTCAATAGTTGGGTTTGCCCGCCTCCCATGTTTTGGTACCTTACGTTGTGCTATATCGGCTAAGGTAGCACTGGGAGAACTACTGCGATCGTGCCCCGGTTCTGCTGGGCTAAGCACCTCAGTAGAGAAAGCTAAAACTAACTGTCATGATAAGGCGAGAGACTGGTTGCTGTTCGAGAGGTTTCGAGTCCCTAAAGACTTATGCCGCTTAGAGCGAGGAGTCAGCCATGTCCGGCTTAAGGCGTGTATCGCGCCCCGAATTCGGCCTTCCGAACACTAGGGGTTTCGCCGAAATTTAAAATTATAGAATTCTATGGCTAAGTGAGAGTGATAACGCATTATAGTCCGATTGCCTTGTTCGTCGTGCTGAGCACCTCCCTCGAAGGACCCAAAAATGGGAACAAGAGTGCTCAGGTTTATCCCGAACACCCCAGCACTCGTGGCATGGGGGCAGAAGCCGACGACTAGCCATCTCTCAGATTTGATAAACAGCCGAACAGAAGGTAATATTTTAAATTCAAACAAGCATTGCATAGCGCATATGGACAAGTTTTCATGAATACATGATTACACGAGCAAGTTTACTCAAATATTATATCTTTGGTACACTCGTCCGCTACTAGACGGGCACCCTTCAGGACACCCTCATAGTACATCTCGGGGTGGCGATGCTCCTTGCGCTCTGGCGGCCCTTCCTTGATCAGCTTCACGGTGTCCAGCTTGGCCCATTGCACCTTCACACGGGCGAAAGCCCGACGTGCACCTTCGATGCAGACGGACCGCTTGATGACTTCCAGCCGTGCGTAGGCATCCACAAGCCGCGTCACCAGGCCAAAGTAGCTGTTGGGAAGGGCGTCACCACGCCACATCCGGACTATAAAGCCCTTCATGGCCTGTTTGGCCGCCTTGTGTAGCTCGACCAGCTGCTTTAGCTGGTCGCTCATAGGCACCGGGTGTTCGGTCCCAGTATACTGAGACCAGAACAGCTTCTTCATGGAGCTTCCCTCCTCGGCCCAGTAAAATTTAGCGGCATCCGACACGCTGCGGGGCAAATCTGCGAATGCTCCAGGAGAGCTCCGGATTCGGGTAAGTAACAAGTAATTTACTTTTACATGCTTGCTTTGCATATAGAATGCCTTACCCGCCGCTATCTTCTTCATCGCATCAATCTCCTAGAGGGTCTTTTGGGCTTCGCCCTTGGCATTCTTTGCACTCTCAAGGGTTGCGGCAAGCTCGGACTCTCGCGTCTTCAAGTCAAGCTCCAACACCTTGTGCTTCGTCATGAGAGCGTGGAGCTCTTGCTGCACCTCGCCCACCCGAGCCTCCTGCCTTTCCCGCTCGGTGCGCTCCTTGGCCGCTTTGTTTTCGGCCTCGGATAGCACTTGATTCAGGGTCGCCACCTCGGTCGTGGCCCCTGGCAAATTTATGATGATCCTATCATTTTGCAATTGCATTCTTTTAATATATATCCATAGACTAGGTACTACTTACCTTTGTTCTCCTCGAGCTGCCTCTTGGCAAGGCCGAGCTCTTCCTTGGACCCTTGGAGGTCCTGCTTCAGGGCGGCGACCTCCAGAGTCAGTGCGGCAGAGGCCAGCAGCGAAGCCTGCATACGCATATAGACATACTTATATTAGACTCCTGCGATATTGTTTGATCCTCTGTTCGGCTTTTCTTTGTGAACACCGAACAGAGCATCAGGGGCTACTGTCTATGCGGTAATATTTTTCCTATATTTCGAAAACTTACCTCAAAGCCTGTTAGAAGGCTGGCACGGGCTTCAGTCAGTCCGCTCTTGGCGGACTGAACCTTCTAGACCACCGCACTCATAATAGTTCGGTGCTCTTCGTTGATGGAAGCGCTGCGAAGCGCTCCCAGTAGATTGTCCGGTGCCTCTAGATGGACAGAGGTCACCGGCACAGGCATCTTGCCCCTCTTGGAAGAAGGCCGCCTGCCCGAGTCCGGAACCACTGGAGGTTCCGGTGCAGTGTTCGGCTGAGGGCCGGACTCGGAGCCCTCGGGAGCCTTGCTCCTTCTGCTCCCGGAGTCCGGAAGGTCTCCTTGAGGCGCCTCCGGGACTATCTCCCCTTGACCCAGTGCCTCTTGAGCCAACACCTCGGCGTTGTCTGTGGGGCAAGGGGAGGTGGCGGTCGGAAGTGGATCGCTATCCATATCCGACGAGCCCAGGGAGCCGTCCGATGAGGATACGTCGATACGGGCTCGGCGCGGTCTGCATAATCATAATCCGGCGTTAGGAGAAGGAGTGCGACAAAAGTATGCTATGAGTTACTCTGGTATCCGAATACTTATGACTTCGCCAGGGGCTTGGCCCTGAGCAGCCACTCGTCTTCGCCTTTGGCGGCGGTGGTGGAGTAGTCCGGAAGGAGAGTCCTTCCCTTCTTGGACCCTCCGGCCCCCCCAGTGGGGGAGGCCTTCCTTTTCTTGTCTCCCTCGACTGAAGGGGGACCATCTTCATCTTCCTCCTCGTCTTCGGGGGAGGAGTGCGTAGCGGAGTTATCGGACGATGAGTCCGATAACACCTGGCGCCGGGAACTCTTTTGGGTCCCCTTGGCCTTCTTGGTCTTCTCCGGCACCTGGTAAGGAGCCGGAGTCAGCATCTCCGTCGGGAGAGCGTCCGCAGTATCTTCGGGCAAAGGGGTCGGACAGTTAACCTGCCCCGACGTCTCCACCCAGTCCTGTCAATGGCATGGAGCTTAGACCCTGCACATGGTTAAGCAAGGGGAAATAAATATCCTACCGGATGTATAGAACTCACCGAATGCGCTCGGCGCTTCACGCTTAGCCCGCGATCCTCGGTGAGAGAGGGAGGAACCTCGGCGCCCTTGAACACCAGCCTCCAGACGTCCTTGTGCGTTGTGTCGAAGAGCTCGCTCAGAGTTTTGTGCCGGGCCGGGTCGAACTCCCACAAGTTAAAATCCCGTTGTCGACACGGGAGGATCCGGTGGATGAGCATGACCTGGACTATGTTGACAAGCTTGAGTTTCTTGCTTGCCATGTTTCGAATACTTTTCCGGAGTCCGTCCAGCTCCACCGATGAACCCCACGACAAGCCCTTCTCTTTCCAGGAAGTGAGCCGTGTAGGGAATTCGGATCGAACTCAGGGGCCGCCGCCCAGTTGGTGTCACGCGGCTCGGTGATGTAGAACCAGGCCAATTGCCACCCCTTTATGGTCACCATGAATGAGCCTTCGAGCCATATAACATTGGGCATCTTGCCCACCATGGCTCCGCCGCATTCTGTTTGTTGGCCGCCCACCACCTTCGGCTTGATATTGAAGGTCTTCAGCTACAGACCGAAGTGGGGGCGCCCACCATGGCTCCGCCGCATTCTGTTTGTTGGCCGCCCACCACCTTCGGCTTGATATTGAAGGTCTTCAGCTACAGACCGAAGTGGGGGCGGATGAGGAGAAAGGCCTCACAGACGACAATGAACGCCGAAATGTTGAGGATGAAGTTCAGGGCCAGATCATGAAAGTCCAGCCCATAGTAGAACAGGAGACGCAGACGAATGGATGAAGGGGAAACCCCAGTCCGCGGAGGAAGTGGTGGAGGAAAACTACCCTCTCATGTGGTTCCGGGGTAGGGACGATCTGCCCCGCGGCGGGCAGCCGATGCGCGATATTCGTGGCTAAGTATCCGGCTCCGCGCAGCTTTTTTATGTGTTCCTCCGTAACGGAGGAAGCCATCCACTTCCCTCCCACTCCAGACATGTTTGGAGGGGTTGAGGAGAAAGATGTGGACTTGGGCGTTGGGGCTCGAGTGCGCGAGAATGGGTGAGCAAGGAGGAAGAAGGCGCGGGTAGAAGAAGGTTAGACCCTATCCCTTTATAAGGGCGGCCGAAACTATGCACCCCCACTAGCCTGGTAAAACTCGCTTATCCCCCAAGCACCGTAATCGATGGCGCGGTTGGGTTACCCACGCCCGTATTGATGAGAATCCCATAATAAGGGGAACACGATCTCTGCTTTGACAAGATGTGTCAAGAAACTGCCTCGTGTTATGTGCAGGGCTAGTTAAAGAAAAACGATTTGAATAATCGCCGAGCCATGGCATGATGTCATGTTTCCTAAATGTGTCAGTAGATTAGATTTGTGGAAATATTATTCTCTCTACAATGGTATGTGGAACTTATTTTGCGGGGTCGGACACTATCCTTTATTTGAACTCTTCTGTGGTATATCCGGAGGAGGAACCCGGCTTGCAATGCCGAAGACAACACTACGCGCCGGACTCGTCATCATTGAAGCCTGGTTCAGGGGCTACTGAGGGAGTCCGGGATTAGGGGGTCTCCGGACAGCCGGACTCTATCCTTTAACCGGACTGTTGGACTATGAAGATACAAGATTGAAGACTTCGTCTCATGTCCGGATGGGACTCTACTTGGCGTGGAAGGCAAGCTAGGCAGTACGGATATGGATATCTCCTCCTTTGTAACCGACCTTGTGTAACCCTAGCCCCCTCTGGTGTCTATATAAACCGGAGGGTTTTAGTCCGTAGGACAACATACAATCATACCATAGGCTTGCTTTTAGGGTTTAGCCTCTTCGATCTTGTGGTAGATCAACTCTTGTAATACCCATATCATCAAGAATAAATCAAGCAGCACATAGGGTTTTACCTCCATCAAGAGGGCCCGAACCTGGGTAAAAACTTGTGTCCCCTGCCTCTTGTTACCATCCGCCTTAGACGCACAGTTCATGACCCCCTACCCGAGATCCGCTGGTTTTGACACCGACAGCGGGCGAAGAGGTTCGGAAAATTTTCCAAATTTTGGCCCGGTGATATATATAGCCTGACCCTGTCGGTGTGACCGAGTGGAACAACTCGGTGGCGCCGAGATTCATAAATGCAAGTAGTTACTGCAACTCGGTGTGACCGAAAAGTTCAAATCGGTTGCACCGAGATTGAAAACCTAGATCGACTTAGTGATCTCGGTATGACCGAAATGGATGAATCGTTCAGACTGAAACGCACAAAGAAGTTTTGGAAGTTTAAGTCTATGACTAATCGGGGACTCCGAGTGCTCCTCACACACAGTGGTTTGAATCTGACTTGATCAAACTTTGTGATGTAGCATGAATAGAGTTTGAGACAAGAAAAGCATAGATAGCTAGAGAAGGTTCTTAGGCATTCTTGTCCATCCACTTGGCAAAAGAAAAAGGAACCAAACAATCAAAGCAACAAGTGGATGTCCTCGAATGAGTAAATTATGCAACCAACATGCTCACACAATAAAATGGCAAATGAAATATGTGGCAAAGCATGCACAACCAATTCTAGCATCTATCAAGCAATTGGCGATGACTAGGTCATCTATATATGAGTATATTGACTTAGGAGTCAAATGAGAACATTTGATCATAGGTCGTACGCATCTTTTAAGCACAAGTGGGGTTACCACTTTTACATAAAGCGTTGTTGTGTTCACACCATTAGAGTTGCTTTAGCTCAATTCTTAGAGTAAAGCTCCCCCTAGATGTGAGATCCCCCCTAAGAGGGATGAACTAACGTTGGGTTTTCTTGATGATGACTTCATGTAGGTGTTGAAGATGTGGATTCTCAATGTTGATGTAGATCATTTAGCACAATCCTTTGGAGTGAGTTGCACTTTCAATACCTACACGGGTTAGTCCCACAAGGAACAAACAAGGATATCCATAGACATAGAGTGATGCACACACAAGATGATGTCTATGAAAGAAATGGTTACCTTGTCCCTTGTATTACCAACAAGAGGGTTTGTGACTCCTTGAACTAGGGCAAGATGTGGAAGTTGATTGCACTTGTTCTTGCCAAAATGATAAGAGTGAAGTATGTTGGTGGAGTCACCCTCAGGAACTATCTAGTTCTTGTTCTTCGGGATACACATCATCTTGATGGGAATCCTTGGAGTTGTAGTCGTACTTGATGAAGTAGAACTTGATGTAGTCTTGGAAACCCACTTGACCAAGGCCTTGGGTGCTTCTTCAAATGCATCAATTTCCTCTTCAAGCTTATCCTTGCCTTTTTGCTTGTGGTCTTGTGGTGGAAGATCATCTTGAGCTTGTGTCCCTTTGAAGGAAGTAGGATCATACTTCTCTTGTTAAGGAACAAACTTCGTCTTGGGGTATTGATCTTCTTCCCACTCAACTCCATTGGCATTGAACTTTCATTCAAAACCAACACCTTGGTTCTTCCGGTGTCTTCCTTGCTTGCGTACAATTTCCTCGAATTGCTTATGCCCGGCAAGGCTCTTGTAAACACCTTTCTCTATAATTCCCTTCTATAAGCTATTTTCTTGCTCAAGTGTAACTTGGCTAAGAGAATCATTAGTGGAATCTAGAGAACTACTAGAAGCAACAACATTGGATTTAACATGATTATTGTTACTACTAGAGGAAGAATCTTTTTTGTTCTTGTTACTAGACTAGACTTGAGGCATGTAAGTGGATAAGAGTAAACGCTTGGCAGTGTAAGAAGAATTTTTCTTGCGAAGATCATCATTTATTGCCTTTAAGAACTCATGCTCTCGCTCAAGGTTAAGCTTTTCAAAATGCAATTTCTCATGAGGTCTTAAAAGTTCTCGATGATCTCCTAAGATAGTTTCGTGAGCTAACTTAAGAGTGTTTAGTTCTTTAGTTAGAAACTCAATCTTCTTCTTATCATTGTCATTCCTTTTATCTTGATTAGCATGATTAATTGACGTTTCATCATACTATTCATCACTAGAGTTGTCAACAAGTAAATCATCATCACCTAACAAGTCATCTTCATCACTATTGAAATCAACATACTCAGGCTGTGATACCTTTGGGCCTTTAGCCGTGAAGCATCTTCCAAGTCCTTCATTTGGTGAATCAAATATGTCGTAGGAGTTGGTTGACACAAGTGCTAGACCGGCAACACCTTCATCTTGAGTATATTCGGAGTCAGAGTGACAGCTTCTCTCGGAGTGATTGTCGGAGTTGGAGCCGGATACCCATTCACAAACATGAGCTTGGTGTCTTCATTTTGTGTAGCTCCTTGATGACTTGTCCTTCCTTTCTGAATCTTTGCTTCTCCGGTATGTTCTTCGTTCATAACGATCATCTCTACTCCTTCTCTCTCTTGATGGTGATTCTTCACTTCTACTTCTTCTTTTTGGAGAATCTTCTCTTCTCTTGTAGGGTGCCGTACACTCATTGGAATAGTGTCCGGGTCTTCCACAATTGTAGCAATTTCTCTCTCGACTAGAAGATCTTTTGTCATTGTAGGAGCTTGACATGGAACTTCTCTCTTTGCTTCTACTCTTGTAGAGCTTGTTGAAGTGCTTCACCATTAGGCTCAATTCTTTATTGAAGGTTTGTTTCTCACTTGATGATGTGGGAGCTTCACATGAGGCTTTGTAAGCACCACTTGACTTGTTATGGGGCTCCTCCTTATCCTTGAGTGACATCTCATGCGCAACAATTCTTCCAATGACTTCCGTTGGCTTGAGATCTTTGTAATTGGGCATCATTTGGATCAATGTGCATACGGTATCATATTTTCCGTCCAAAGCTCTTAGGATCATCTTGATGATGAATTTGTCGGTCATCTCTTCACTTCCCAAGTCGACGATCTCATTTGTGATAAGAGCAAGCCTAGAATACATTTCAGCGATACCTTCACCATCCTTCATTTTGAACTTGTCAAGCTGACTTTGAAGCACATCCAACTTGGATTCCTTGACGGAGTCGGTACCTTCGTACATTTCAATCAAAGTATACCAAATTTCCTTTGCATTCCCAAGACGGCTGATTTTGTTGAATTCTTCGGGGCACAATCCGTTGAAGAGGATATCACAAGCTTGAGCATTGTATTACAGCATCTTCAGCTCTTCCACAGTAGCTTCACGGTTCGGTTCACTCCCATCAAAGAATTCACCTTGCAAGCCAATACACACAATAGCCCATACGGCGGGGTTATGTCCAAGAATATGCATTTTCATCTTGTGCTTCCAACTAGCAAAATTAGTACCATCAAAGTAAGGACCTCTACGGTGGTAATTTCCCTTGCTAGACGCCATACTCTCCTAGGTTGTGAAACCAAGGCTATGACAACCAAAAGCTATGGAAATCAACGCAAATGGAGACCAAAGCTCCGATACCACTTGTAGGATCGAAAGTATGTCTAGAGGGGGGTGATTAGACTACTTGACCAAATAAAACTTATCCTTTTCCCAATTTTAGTTCTTGGCAGATTTTAGCAACTTTGGAAAAGTCAAGCAATCTTAACACAATTCAAGCAAGCATGCAAAGAGTATATGAGCAACGGAAAGTAAAGCATGCAACTTGCAAGAATGTAAAGGGAAGGGTTTGGAGGATTCAAACGCAATAGGAGACACGGATGTTTTTGTCGTGGTTCCGATAGGTGGTGCTATCGTACATCCACGTTGATGGAGACTTCAACCCGCGAAGGGTAACGGCTGCGCGAGTCCACGGAGGGCTCCACCCATGAAGGGTCCGCGAAGAAGCAACCTTGTCTATCCCACCATGGTCATCGCCCATGAAGGACTTGCCTCACTAGCAGTAGATCTTCACGAAGTAGGCGATCTCCTTGCCCTTACAAACTCCTTGGTTCAACTCCACAATCTTGTCGGAGGCTCCCAAGTGACACTTAGCCAATCTAGGAGACACCACTCTCCAAGAAGTAACAAATGGTGAGTTGATGATGAACTCCTTTCTCTTGTGCCTCAAATGATAGTCTCCCTGTCGGTGTCAAAACCGGTAGATCTCGAGTAGGGGGTCCCGAACTATGCGTCTAAGGCGGATGGTAACAGGAGGCAGGGGAGACGATGTTTTACCCAGGTTCGGGCCCTCTTGATGGAGGTAAAACCCTACGTCCTGCTTGATTATTCTTGATAATATGAGTAGTACAAGAGTTGATCTACCACGAGATCGGAGAGGCTAAATCCTAGAAGCTAGCCTATGGTATGATTGTATGTTGTCCTACGGACTAAAACCCCTCCAGTTTATATTGACACCGGAGGGGGCTAGGGTTACACAAGGCCAGTTACAAAGGAAGAGATATACATATCCATATTGCCTAGCTTTCCTTCCACGCCAAGTAGAGTCCCATCCGGACACGGGACGAAGTCTTCAATCTTGTGGCTTCATAGTCCAACAGTCCGGCCAAAGGATATAGTCTGGCTGTCCGGAGACCCCCTTATCCAGGACTCCCTTAGTAGCCCCTAAACCAGGCTTCAATGACGATGAGTCCCGCGTGCAGTGTTGTCTTCGGCATTGCAAGGCGGGTTCCTCCTCCAAATACACCACAGAAGAATTTGAATACAAGGATAGTGTCCGACCCTGCAAAATAAGTTCCACATACCACCGTAGAGAGAATAATATTTCCACAAATCTAATCTGCTGACACGTTTTGGCAACATGACATCACGCCACGGCCCGGTAATTATTTGAACCATTTTTCTTTAACCAGCCCCGCACATAACGCGAGGCGGTTTCTTGACACGTCTTGTCCAAGCAGAGATCGTGTTCCCCTTATTACGGGATTCTCATCAATATGGACGTGGGCAACCCAACCGTGCCATCAATTACGACGCTTGGGGGATAAGCGAGTTTTACCAGGCAAGTGGGGGCGCATAATTTAGTTCGCCCTTATAAAGGGATAAGATCTCACCTTTTTCTACCCACGCCTTCTTCCTCCTTTGCTCATCCATTCTTGTGCACTCAAGCTCCAACGCTCAAGTACACATCCTTCTCCTCAACTCCAAACATGTCCAGAGCGAGAGGAAAATGGATGGCCTCCTCCGTCACAGAGGGGCACATCAAAAAGTTACGCGGATCCGGATACTTAGCCGCAGACATAGCGCACCGGCAGCCAGCCGCGGGCAGGTCATCCCTACCCCAGAAACTCACGAGAGGGTGGTCTTTCTCCCCCACTTTGTCCACGGACTGGGGTTTCCCCTTCATCCATTTGTCCGCGGCCTCATGTTCTATTATGGGCTGGACTTCCATGATCTGGCACCGAACTTCATCCTCAACATCTCGGCGTTTATCGTCGTGTGCGAGGCCATCCTCCACATCCGACCCCACTTCGGCATGTGGCTAAAGACCTTCAACATCAAGACGAAGGTGGTGGGCGGCCAACAAGCGGAGTGCGGCGGAGCCATGGTGGGCAAAATGCCCAACGTTGCATGGCTCGAGGGCTCCTTCGTGGAGACTATAAAGGGGTGGCAATCGGGGTGGTTCTACATCACCGAGCCGTGCGACACCAACTGGGTGGCGGCCCTCGAGTTTCGATCTGGAATCCCCACACGACTCACTTCCTGGAAGGAGAAGGGCCTATCCCAGGGTTCATCGGTGGAGCTGGACGGACTCCAGAAGTGTATCCGGAATATGACAAGCAAGAAGCTCAACCTGGTCAACATAGTCCAAGTCATGCTCTTCCGCCGGATCCTCCCATGCCAACAACGGGATTTTAACTTATGGGAGTTCGACCAAACTCTGAGCAAGCTCTTCGACACGACACACAAAGACGTCTGGAGGGTGCTGTTCAAGGGCGCCGAGGTCCCTCCCTCCCTCACCGAGGACCGCGGGCTAAGCGCGAAGCGCCCTGTGAATCCGGTAAGTTTTGCACATCTGGTAGGATATTTACTTCCCATAGCTTGACCATGTGCGGGGTCTGACCTCCCCTGCCTTTGACAGGACTGGGTGGAGGCATTGGAGCAGATTAACTGTCCGGCCCCCCTGCCCGAAGACACCATGGACGCACTCCTGGCGGAGATGCTGACGTCGGCTCCTTATAAGGTGCCGGAGAAGACCAAGAAGAAGGTCAAGGGAACCTGAAAGAGTTCTGGGCGCCAGGTGGTATCGGACTCATCGTATGATAACTCCGCGACGCACTCCTCCCATGACAATGAGGAGGAGGAAGACAAAGATGCTCCCCCTCCAGCCGGGGGAGACAAGAAAAGGAAGGCATTCCCAACCGGGGAGGCCGAAGGGTCCAAGAAGGGAAGGACTCTCCTTCCGGACTGCTCCACCATCGTTGCCGACGGCGAAGACGAGTGGCTGCTCAGGGCCAAGCCCTTGGCGAAGTCTTAAGTATTCGGATACCAGAGTAACTCATAGCATTCCTTTGCCGCACTGCTTCTCCTAACGCCGAGTATGATTATGCAGACCGCCCCAAGCCCGTATTGATGTATGCACGTCGTACGGCTCCTTGGATTCGTCGGATATGGATAGTGATCCACTTCCGACCGCCTCCTCCCCTTGCCCTATGGACAATGCCGAAGTATTGTCTCAAGGGGCACCGAGCCGGGGGGAGACAGTCCCGGAGGCGCCTCAAGGCGACCTTCTGGACTCTAGGAGCAAAGGGAGCAAGGCTCCCAGGGGCTCCAAGTTCGGCACTCAGCCGGACACCATGCCGGAACCTCCCGTGGTTCCGGACTCGGGCAGGCGACCCCCTTCCAAAAGGGGTAAGACGCCCGTGCCGGTGACCTCTGTCCATCCAGAGGCACCGGACAACCTGCTGGGAGCGCTTCGCGGCGCTTCCATCGACGAAGAGCACCGCACTATTATGAGTGGAGTGATCTAGAAGGTTCAGTCCGCCAAGAGCGGACTGATTGAAGCCTGTGCCAGCCTTCTAACATGATTTGAGGTAAGTATTTAAAATATAGGAAAAGTATTACCGCATAGACAGTAGCCCCTGATGCTTTGTTTGGTGTTCACAAAGAAAAGCCGAATAGAGGATCAAATAATATCTGCAGGAGACTAATATAAATATGTATATATGCGTATGCAGGCTTCGCTGCTGGCCTCTGCCGCACTAATGAGGGAGGTTGCCGCACGGAAGGAGGACCTCAAAGGGTGCGAGAAGGAGCTCGGCCTTGCCAAGAGGCAGCTCGAGGAGAACAAAGGTAAGTAATACCTTGTCTATATATATATACATATATATGTATATATATATAAGTTGCGATTGCAAAGTGACGGGGTCATCATGAATTTGCTAGGGGCCACGACCGAAGTGGCGAGCTAAAGCAAGCGATGTCCGAGGCCGAAGATAAAGTGGTTAAGGAGCGCACCGAGCGGGAAAGGCAAGAGGTACGGGTGGGCGAGGTGCAGCAAGAGCTCCAAGCTCTCGTGACAAAGCACGAGGCTTTGGAGCTTGACTCGAAGACTTGAGAGTCCGAGCTTGCCGCGACCCTCGAGAGTGCAAAAAATGCCAAGGCCGAAGCCCAAAAGGCCCTCCAGGAGATTGAGGCGATGAGGAAGATAGCAGCGGGTAAGGCATTCAATATGCAAAGCAAGCATGTGAGAGTAAATTACTTGTTACTTACCCGAGTCCGGAGCTCTCCAGGAGCATTCCAGAGTTGCCCCGTAGCGTGTCAGATGCCGCCAAGTTTTACCAGGACGAGGAGGGAAGCTCGACAGAGAAGCTATTTTGGTCTCAGTATACTGGGACCGAACACCCGACGCATATGAGCGACCAGCTGAAGCAACTGGTCGAGCTGCACAAGGCGGCCGAACAGGCCATGAAGGGCTTTATAGTCCGGATGTGGCCTGGCGACGCCCTTCCCAACAGCTACTTCGGCCTGGTGAGGCGGCTTGTGGATGCCTGCCCACGGCTGGAAGTCATCAAGCGGTCCGTCTGCATCGAGGGTGCACACCGGGCTTTCGCCCGTGCGAAGGTGCACTGGGCCAAGATGGACGCCGGGAAGCTGGCGAAGGAGGGGCCGCCGCAGGGCAAGGAGCATCGCCACCCAGAGATGTATTCTGAGGGTGTCCTGAAGGGTGCCCGTCTTGTAGCGGACGAGTGTGTGAAAGATGTAATATTTGAATGAACTTGCTCGTGTGATCCTGTGTGATGAAACTTGTTCATATGCGCTATGCAACGCTTGTTTGAATTTAAAATATTACCTTCTGTTCGGCTGTTTATCAAATCTGAGAGATGGCTAGTCGTCGGCTTCTGCCCCCCTTTCCACAAGTGCTGGGGTGTTAGGGATAAACCTGAGCACTCTTGTTCCCATTTTTGGGTCCTTCGAGGGAGGTGCTCAGCACAACGAACAAGGCAATCGGACTATAATGCTTTATCACTCTCACTTAGCCATAGAATTCTATAATTTTAAATTTCAGCGAAGCCCCTGGTATTCGGAAGGCTGAATTCGGGGCGCTATACACGCCTTAAGCCAGACAGAGCCGACTCCTCGCTCTAAGAGGCATAAGTCTTTAGGGACTCAAAACCTCTCGAATAGCGACCAGTCTCTCGCCCTATCATGACACTCAGTTTTAGCTTTCTCTACTGAGGTGGTTAGCCCAGCAGAACCGGGGCACAATTGCAGTAGTTCTCCCAATGCTACCTTAGCCGATATAGCGGAACGTAAGGTACCAAAACATGGGAGCCGGGCAAACCCAACTGTTGACCCAAGACATGATTCGGAGCTGATGCATATAATGCTATAAGTTCGGGGTGCCGCACTGTCGACTTCTCACGCCGTATTATGCGTTATGCTTAAGCCGTATTATGCGTTATGCTTTATGCGTTATGCTTAAGCCCCTAGCGTGTTGGCCGTACCAGAGTGTACGGGTGTTGGCTGTCATGAATGAATATATATATATATATATATATATATATATATATATATATATATATATATAGAAGAATGCAATAATAGTCTTAGTGCTATGCATTGTTTATTTAAAAAGGTGTGTTAAAGCAGAATGATACAAGTAGTGCGATAAGCAAAAAGTAGGACTATTTGACATGTCCCCTCCAAGGGCAAGCTGAGGAATGGTATTAAAGCAAGTATTTCACTTGTTATCGTAATCCACCTAGGAGTTCCATGGTGCGATGTAGCTTTCTGCCTCCTTGGTTGCTGTGTCATGTGTCCGGCGATCATGCTGCGGAAGAGGGTTTCCAGAGATTAAAGTCCTGAAAGAGAAAAATAACAAAGCGGGAAGCCCCTAGTGCGGTTGAGCCGCGTCTTGGGGCGTGCCGTAGTCATGCTCCCCTCCCCACCTGTGCTCATGGTATTTTTAATGCGTAATTATGTACGCGGGGCACGGATTTCGTCGTTTGGCTGGGGCTGGGGTGGGGGCTGCATTGCTATGCAAGCTCGGGACGTGCCAAGCGGTCCTGTTGCCGATTGCTCCGGGCGTGCTTGAAGGTGTATGGGTCCTTAATCGCCAAACTAGTGGATTGCCTTAAGAGGCTGCTTTGCACTTCTGCTGCGAGGGCCGCAGTGTGCTCCTCCGTGCGGAGAGAGCGCTCTGTGTTTCCATTGACTGTGATGACCCCCCGAGGTCCTGGCACCTTGAGCTTGAGGTATGCATAATGCGGTACCGCATTGAATCTCGCAAATGTGGTTCGCCTGAGCAATGTATGATAGCCACTGCGGAACGGGACTATATCGAAGATTAACTCTTCGCTTCGGAAGTTATCCGGGGATCCGAAGACCACTTCCAGTGTGACTGAGCCTGTGCAATGGGCCTCTACACCTGGTATGACGCCTTTGAAGGTCATTTTTGTGGGTTTGATCCTTGATGGGTCTATACCCATTTTGCGCATTGTGTCCTGGTAAAGCAGGTTCAGGCTGCTCCCGCCATCCATAAGGACTCGAGTGAGGTGAATTCCATCAATGATTGGGTCTAGGACCAGTGCGGTTAATCCGCCATGACGGATACTAGTGGGGTGGTCCGTGCGATCGAAGGTGATCAGACAAGAGGACCATGGGTTGAACTTTGGGGTGACTGGCTCCAACGCATATACGTCCCTTAGTGCATGCTTCCGCTCCCTCTTGGGGATGCGGGTTGCGTATATCATGTTCACCGTCTACACTTGTGGGCGGAACCTCTTCTGTCCGTCGGTTTTCGGCTGCCGGGAATCCTCCTCGTCATCGCTATGTGACCCCTTATCTTTGATTTCGGCATTTAACTTGTCGGCCTGCTTGAACACCCAACAATCCCTGTTGGTGTGGTTGGCTGGCTTGTCGGGGGTGCCGTGTATTTGGCACGAGCGATCGAGTATACGGTCCAAACTAGACGGGCCTGGAGTGCTTCTTTTGAATGGCTTTTTCCACTGACCGGGTTTAGAGCCTTTCAATCCGGCATTGACTGCCATGTCCTCGGTATTGTCGTTGTTAATGCGGCGCTTATCTTTGTTGCGACGTGACCTGCCATTGCCGTCCTTGGTATCCGAAGTACCATGGTTCTTTGATATGTTATTGCTGCAAGCCAGCCAGCTGTCCTCTGCTGCACAAAAGCGGGTCATGAGTGTCATGAGGGCTGCCATAGATTTCTGCTTTTCCTGGCCAAGGTGCCGGGCGAGCCATTCATCGCGGATGTTGGGCTTAAAAGCTGCTAGGGCCTCTGCATCCGGACAGTCAATGATTTGATTTCTTTTGTTAGGAACCCTGTCTAGAATTGCCTGGCCGATTCCTCTGGCTGCTGAATTATGTGGCTCAAGTCGTCGACATCTGGTGGTCGCATGTAAGTGCCCTGGAAGTTGTCAAGGAATGCGGCTTCCAGATCTTCCCAACAGCCAATGGACTCTGCTGGCAAGCTGTTGAGCCAATGCCGAGCTGGTCCTTTAAGCTTGAGTGGGAGATATTTGATGGCATGTAGATCGTCACCGCGGGCCATGTGGATGTGCAGGAGGAAACCCTCGATCCATACCGCAGGATCTGTTTGTGCCGTCGTATGATTCTATTTTTATGGGTTTGAAACCCTCTGGGATTTGATGATCCATTACTTCGTCTGTGAAGCATAGGGGGGGTGCAGCGCCTCTGAACTGGGCTATATCGCGATGCAGCTCAAATGAGTCTTGCCTGCTGTTTTCGTCCCGGCCAGACTTACTTTTACTGTATCCGGCGTGACGATTAACGTCTCGCATAGTGGCACGCCCTCGTAATCCATAGATCGATCTTGCAAGTTTTGCTTTGTCCTCCAATACGTCTTGCAAGTCTGGCTATTTCCCCATGACTTGACATTTTTATTCGAGTGGCGTCGGAGTGCGGGCTGAGCTTTTGGTTGGAATTCCTCTCTATCGCGGCCACGAGGTGGCCGGTCCGCCGCATCATATGCAGGAGATGCGGGTTTTAGTGCTTCCTCCTCCAGTTGGGGTAGCTACTTATGCTTTGGGTAACTCTTGGAGGGGCGTTCGAGTTTATATTCCTCGGCCGCAAGGACTTCACCCCATCAGTCGGCTAGCAAATCTTGATTAGCTTGAAGCTGCTGTTGCTTTTTCTTAAGGCTATTTGCCGTGGCTATAAGCCGGCGCTTGAAGCGCTCTTGTTCGACGGGATCCTCAGGCACGACAAATTCGTCATCGTCGAGGCTTGCCTCATCTTCGGACGGAGGCATGTAATTATCATCCTCCACCTCTCCATCTGCCGCTCTCTCCGGAGGGCTGGCTTCTCCATCCTCCTGCTCTAAATCTTGCTGGAGGGGATTGTTGTCGTCTTCTGCACTGTCCGAAGTGCTATTGTCTCCTGTGCCAAGGTCACCGCTTTTGCTTTGGCGAGACTTAGAGCGGCGCCGCTGACGTCGGCGCTTGGGTTGCTTCTAGGAGGGGTCATCCTCCGCTGTCTCATCGCCATTGCCTTCTTTGGGTGTGTCCACCATGTATATATCATATGATGAGGTGGCTGTCCAGTGCCTTGTGGGCAGTGGTTCCTCTTTGTCTCCCGCCTCGTCGTCCATACCGTCGATGTCTTCGGAGTCGAAGTCAAGCATGTCGGTTAAGTCGTCGACAGTTGCTACTGAGTGGGTGGTGGGTGGGCGGTGAATTTCTTCGTCATCCGCATCCCAATCCTGCCGAACATAGTTCGGCCAGGGCTCTTCTGACAAGGAGAGAGACCTTAATGAGTTCAGTATGTCGCCGAAGGGCGAGTGCTGAAAAATATCCGCGGAGGTAAACTCCATGATCGGCGCCCAATCGGATTCCATAGGCACGGGCACAGGCGGTTCGGAGTCCGTGGCCGGAGAAGGATCCGATAGTTTGGCAATACGGCTCTCGTGAAGGGTAAGGTCGATATTCGGCTTGATCGCCGCTGAGGATACGGCCTCCGTGGCGGGGTCTATCCACTCATCCATGGATGGTGCAACTGGCTCCGAATTGAGGGTCGGAGCGGCTGCCGGTGCGATCTCCTGAATGTTGTCCGTTGGTAGAGCTAAATCGTACTTATCGTGACCGCGTGTCGCACAAGGCAGGGGCTCGAATCCGTCGAAGATCAAGTCTCCACGGATATCGGCCGTGTAGTTTAAGCTTCCAAACCTGACCTGGTGGCCAGGGGCGTAACTTTCGATCTGCTCCAGTTGGCCAAGCGCGTTGGCCCGCAGTGCGAAGCCGCCGAACACAAAGATCTGTCCGGGGAGAAAAGTCTCACCCTGGATTGCATCTCCATCGATGATCGTAGGAGCCATCAAGCCTAACAGCAATGACATAGAGGAACTCTCAATGAAAGCACCAATGTCGGTGTCAAAACCAGCGGATCTCGGGTAGGGGGTCCCGAACAGTGCGTCTAAGGTGGATGGTAACAGGAGGCAGGGGACATGATGTTTTACCCAGGTTCAGGCCCTCTTGATGGAGGTAAAACCCTATGTCCTACTTGATTATTCTTGATAATATGAGTACTACAAGAGTTGATCTACCACGAGATCGGAGAGGCTAAACCCTAGAAGCTAGCCTATGGTATGATTGTATGTTGTCCTACAGACTAAAACCCCTCCGATTTATATAGACACCGGAGGGGGCTAGGGTTACACAAGGTCGGTTAAAAAAGGAGGATATATACATATCCGTATTGCCTAGCTTGACTTCCATGCCAAGTAGAGTCCCATCCGGACACGGGACGAAGTCTTCAATCTTGTGTCTTCATAGTCCAACAGTCCGGCCAAAGGATATAGTCCGGCTGTCCGGAGACCCCCTTATCTAGGACTCCCTCACTTCCCAACACTCAACTCTCTCTCACAGGATATGGATTTGGTGGAAAGAGTATTTGAGTGGAAAGCAACTTGGGGAAGGCCAGAGATCAAGATTCATATGATAAGAATGGGATATCTTGGCCTCAACACAAGTGTAGGTGGTTCTCTCTCAGAAAAAGTAAGCTGGAAGTGTAGGTTTGTTCTGATGGCTCTCTCTACAAGTGAAGAGGTGGTAGAGGGGTATATATAGCCTCCACACAAAATCTAACCATTACACACAACTTGCCAATCTTGGTGGGACCGAATTGATAAACTCGGTCGGACCAATTCAGCAAAGCTAGTGACCGTTAGGAGTTTCGGTGGGACCGACATGCAACTCGGTAGGACCGATATAGTTAGGGATAGGGCATAATGTAATCATGGTGAGACCGATTACACAAACTCGGTGAGACCGATTTTGGTAATAAGCTAACCATAGAGTTGGTCAGGTAAACTCGATGGGACTGATTTGCTCATTTCGGTGAGACCGAAATGTTACAAAAGGGAAACATAGAGTTTTCATTACAATCTCCATGGGACCGATCTCTCATCTTGGTGGGACCGAAACGTCACGAAGGGAAACAGAGAGATTACAATCCCATCTCGGTGAGACCGAGATCCCTATAGATGAGACCGATTTGCCTAGGGTTTGTGGCAGTGGCTATGACATTTGCCTAGGTCATATGTGGATGTGAGAGAATAATTGAGGGTTTTGGAGCATATCACTAAGCATTTTGAGCAAGAGCCTCATTAAGCAACACCTCATCCCTCCTTAATAGTATTGGCTTTTCCTATAGACTCAATGTGATCTTGGATCACTAAAATAGAAAATGTAGAGTCTTGAGCTTTGAGCTTGAGCCAATCCTTTTGTACTTTAGCATTTTGAGGGGTCCACTTTGCTCATCCATGCCATGCCAACCATTGAGCTGTCCTGAGATATTAATCTTGAAATAACATTAGCTCAATGAGCTATATGTTGTTAGGAATTACCAAAACCACCTAGGGATAGTTGCACTTTCATTTCCTCTTTGGTGCTAAGGAAGCAAGCGCAGGCGCGGAGTACCGAGGAGTCAAGCAAAGGTTTCCATATCGGTGCAACGAGACCAAGACCAGCAGGATGACAAGACGGAGGTCACCATGGAGCCCAAGGCGGCGTCACCACCAGAGCCTTTTGCACGCGAAGACTGTTTTTTCTAGGATAAGCTGTACTAGCTGTCCCCTTTCAAATTGGCTGTTGTTGGCTCCCTTCCCGCTCAACATTTGGGGAGAGGACCAGGGCCTCTATAAATAGGATTAGCCACCACAGTAGGAGGATACGGACTCGAGAACTGGTCTGGAACTCATTCAGTTCATCCTCACACCCACCAAGCACAAGAACACCTCTCCTCAGGAGGCTGTTCTTCCCCTTGCACTGTTCATCCTCAGCCCAAGAGACAATCCACCACACCACACTAGAGTAGGGTATTACACCACAACGATGGCCCGAACCAGTATAAATCTTGTGTCCTTTGTGTTGCAAGTTCGTCGAGTTAGCCCTTGAGATCTTAGCGAAGCTAGGACATGGATCAGTAGGGGGAGATCTTCGCGTGCACCCCAGTATTCGAACCTTGAGGGTTTGTCGGAACTCGAGATCCGAGATCAGCCCCCACGTAGATACTACGGGGGTCTTCGGAATAGCACGTGACCACTCTTGTCGAAACGTCTTGGTCCGTAAAGGAGGTGATCGTGCAGCGAACTAGGCAATCATACTATGCGGCTTTACCACTCTCACTTAGTCATAGGAGTTTGACAATGGGATTATAGGCTTAGCCCTTGGTGTTGTTCGGCTATCCGAACTTTGGTGCTTTAGACGCCTGACCGGGTGAAAGCCGGTCCTTCGTGTAATATGGAAAAATATCGTGAAAAGATTTAATAAGTCAACGAACCACTGACCAGCTCTTGCCATATCATGACAGTCAGTTTTTGGCTTTCTCTATTGAGGTATTTGACCGGATGAGCCAGAAACACAATCGCAATAGTTCTCCCTTTACTACCTTAGCCGAACAAGCGGAACGTAAGGTGGTAACAGGAGCCGGGCAACCCAACTATTGACCAAAGACATGATTCGGAGCCGATGCATATAGTGCGGTATCCGGGACCCCGAAGTGTACTATAAAAGTATTCGGACTTTTTGTTTTTGAATGTTTGTGGACGAATAATGCCCCTGGCAATTGACGCCAATGTGTGTATGTCAATTAGTTGTGAAGACGGAGTACAGATTATGGAATAGGCCAATACCGGATAAGGTAGGACAAAACTGCTTCCGCTATATTCTGATCGGTACATCAAACATGCTCTTACAGAGAATGCCATAATCATCATGGCTATTTTACATGCCAAGAATTTTAGAACAAGGTTAAGATGTATACAGGTCCTAAAAAAGGGAAAGGTGGTCTTGAAGATCCTTTGGACACTCTGCCGCACGTTTGCGCCGCTTTTCACTTTGTTGTAGGATCCTTTGAGAGGATCAATCGACCGAGGATACATAAGGGGCCTAAAAGAGGGCCCTTGGTACCATCAAAAAGTGATTTGGGTTGTAAAGAACCTGGAAAAAAAGGAAAAACGAAGAAGATGAAGGTCCGAATAGGGTCGAGCCGTATTGTGGACTTTGTTTTCAGTGTGCCTCTGTCCTTGCCCATGGTATTTTTAGTGCGTAGTTATGTATGCGCGGTACGTATGCTGCGATCAGGTTGGGGTTTTGACGGAGGCCGAATTGCTAATCTAGCTGTGGATGAGCCGGACTGTCATTCTGCAGGGTGGACTAAACTCTTTTGACAGTGTCCGGGGGCTTGACTGCCGATGGAGTATTCGGCTGTATAAAGCGACCCTGTACTTCAGCTGCGAGGGCCGCGGTATGCTCCTCAGTACGGACGGAGCGCTCCATGTTTCCATTGACTGTTATAACACTGCGTGGTCTGGGCATCTTGAGCTTTAGATAGGCATAGTGCGGGACTGCATTGAAGCAAGCGAAAGCGGTTCGTCTGAGCAGTGCATGGTAACCACTATGGAAGGGGACAATGTCGAAAATTCTTTGCTTCGGAAATTATCCGATGAGCCGACCTCTGGCGTTATTGACCCTGTGCAGCAGGCCTCTACACCGGGTATTTCTCCTTTAAAGGTGGTTTTGTGGGCTTGATCCTTGAGGGATCAATACCCATTCTATAGACAGTTTCTTGATAAAGCAGGTTAAGACTGATGCCGCTGTCCATGAGGACTCACATGAGATGGAATCCATCGATGATAGGGTCGAGGACCAATGCTGCAGACTCTCCATGACGGATACTAGTCGGATGGTCTCTGTGGTCAAAACTAATCGGGCAGGCCGACCATGTGTTGAATTTTGGGGCGACTGGCTCTATGGCGTAAACGTCCTTAGTGCGTGCTTGCGCTCCCACTCGGGGATATGAGTGACATAGATCATACTCACTATTTTTATCTCGGGGGGAAATTTATTTTGCCCCCCTGTGTTCGTTGGGCGAGGCTCATTATCATCCTCGCCGCGCGACCCTTTCCCCTTATGTTCGGTGTTTATCTTACTGGCCTGTTTGAAGACCCAAAATTTTTTGTTGGTATGATTGGCAAGCTTGTCTGGGGTGCCGTGGATCTGGCAAGCCCAATCTAGTATTCTATCCAAATTGGATGGACCATCTTTGTTTCCTTTGAATGGCTTCTTCCGCTGACCAGATTTAGACCCACTGAATCCGGCATTGACCGCTATGTCTTCGGTATCTTCATTGTTGCTTAGACGCTTGTGTTTGTTGCACCGTGGCCTGCCGTTGCCATCTCTGGCTTCGGAGGTGCTAGGGTCGCTAGTGCTGATGCTTATACGAGCTAGCCAGCTATCTTCTCCCGCGCAAAAGCGGGTCATAAGTGTGGTGAGAGCTAGCATGGACTTCGGATTTTCTTGGCCAAGGTGTTGGGAAAGCCACTCATCACAGACGCTATGTTTAAAGGCTGCAAGGGCTTTGGCATTCGGACAATTGACAATTTGTTTTTTAATTAAAAACCTGGTCTAGAGTTTTTGGGCCGACTCTCTGGGTTATTGGACTATGTGACTGAGGTCATAGGCGTCCGGAGGCCAAACATAGGTACCTTGGAAGTTGTCTCTAAAGGCGTCCTCCAGTTCTTCCCAGCTACCAATAGAACTCTCTGGGAGGCTGTTTAGCCAGTGCTGTGCTGGTCCTTTCAGTTTCAAGGGAAGGTATTTGATGGCGTGGAGATCATCACCGCGGGCCATGTGGATATGGAGAAGGAAATCTTCAATCCATGGCGCGGGACTTGTCGTGCCGTCGTATGGTTCAATGTTTACGGGTTTAAACCCTTCTGGGAACTGGTGCTGCTTTACCTCGTCGGTAAAGCATAAGGGGTGTGCGGCGCCTCTATATCGGGCAACATCGCGACAGAGTTCGGATGACATCCACATGCGGTTTTTGGCCCTAGTGAGGTTATGCCTATCAGGCCAAGCTTGACAATCGTCTTCTCACGTTGGGGCGCGCCCCCTTGATCCATAGATTGATCTTGTTTGGCCTTCTCTATTACTCAGGTCTTGTCTTAGGTTGTAGGTGTATCATGGGGCCGATGTCTCTCTGCCTTTACAGAGAGGTGGTGCGAGTTGGTATCCAGCATAGGTGGGCGCTTTATCTCTCCCACGCGGTGGTCGGTCTGGTTCATCAGCGTGGTCATGTTTCGATGATATTGGCTCGAAGGCCTCGTCGTCGAATTGAGGCAGTAGACAACACTCCGGATAGCTCTTTGTTGGGCGTGGTAGGCCATATTCTTTGGCAGCTAGGACCTGTGTCCATCTATCGTTGAGCGTATCCTGTTCGGCTTGGAGCCATTACTGCTGCTTTTTAGGCTTCTTGCAGTGGCGATTAGTTGGCGCTTGAAGCGCTCCTGCTCGAGGGGTTCCTCCAGCATGATGAAATCTTCGCTGCCGAGGATGTCATCGTCTTCGGAGAGTAGTAGATAGTTGCTATCGTCCGAGTCCTCGTTCCCGACCAGATCGTCGGGGTTAACTTGCCCCTCCTCCATATCGTCATGTTCAGATGTGGGCTCGACGGGGGCTTCGGGGTCTTCGGCACCCCCCAGAGTGTTATCGTCTCAGGTGCCGGTATTACTGTCTTTGCCACAACGCGATTTTGAGCGGCAGCGCTGGCGTCGAGGCTTCGGTGGAGCCTCAGCAAGTTTGTCCTCAACCGGATCCTTCCTACCTTCGCCATCACCCTCTTTGGGTGTATCCACCATATACACGTCGTATGTGGAGGTGGCCTTCCAACATCCGGTAAATGGCGGGTCCTGGCCTTGTTCGTCTCTGGCATCGTTGTCCACGTCGTCGATGTCTTCGGAGGTGTAATCCAGCATGTCGGTTAAGTCCTCGACAGTGGCGATGAACTGGGTGGCGGGTGGGAAGTAAAATTGCCTGCTCCCAGCCCCTGATCCGGGCTGGGCATAGTTCGGAGGTGATTCCTCAGTAATAGCGAGGGACCACATTAAGTCTAGAGCCTTGTTTAAGGGCAATGATTGGACAGGGAAACGAGAGTCCGCGAGGCCGACCGGGGCAAAGGCCTCCTGGCCATGCTTGCTTGGTACGGACATCGAGAGTTTGGATCTAGAGTCCGGGGGCGAGTCCGGCCTTTCAGTGATAGGAGGAACCTGGTCAGATTCCGAGTTCGTCGTGGACACAATAGCCTCCAGATCTTCGATAGTGCGGTTTGCAGCGGAGAGTCCAGTGGGCTCCAAACTCCCATCTTTGGACCCGGTGGTTTGCTTCGGATCTAAGGCCAAAGCGGTGGTCGGGGCCACGAACCCTTTGTAGATCAAGTCTCCTCGGATATCAGCGACATAATTTTGGTTCTCGAAACTGATCTGATGACCAGGGGCATAGCTATCAATCTGTTTGAGGTGGCCAATTGAGTTAGCACGCAGAACGAAGCCGCCGAACACAAAAATCTGGCCGGGAAGGAAAGCTTCCCCAAAACAACATCATTGTTGATGATCGAATGAGCCTTCGAACCTACTGTTGAGGACACAGTGGAACTCTTAATGAAAGCACCAATGTCGGTGTCAAAACCGGCCGATCTCGGGTAGGGGGTCCCGAACTATGCGTCTGAGGATCTAAGGAAATAGGAGACAAGGGTGACACGATGTTTACCCAGGTTCGGGCCCTCTTAATATAGGTAAAACCCTACATCCTGCTTAATTGTATTTGATCAGCATAGGGGTTACAAGAGTTGATTTACCTCGAGATCGTAATGGCTAAACCCTAGATGTCTAGCCTATGTGATTTGTCTTAGACTCTATGTACTAAATCCTCCAGTTTATATAGACACCGGAGGGGTCTAGTGTTGTACAGAGTCGGTTTACAGAGAAAGGAAATAATACATCCGAACGCTAGGTTTGCCATCCACACAAAGGAGAGTCCCATCCGGCCATGGCGAAAGGTCTTCTGCCTTGTATCTTCACGGCCCACCAGTCCGGCCCATATCAAATTTTCTGGACACCCGAGGACCCCTTAGTCCAGGACTCCCTCATCGGCCTCCCGGTTTGCCTGCTAGCACATCTCATTAACTCACGCATGCTCGTACTGCATACGGGACGTGTGCGTTGCACATATTATATTGATTTTTTGTTTTTGATGATTAATTCTGCCACTTTATTGCTTAACCGAAGCACGACACTTACATTGTTGGTCTAACGCACACGGTTAGAATAAAGAGTTTGTTTGCGATATTGGTTTATAATTATTTATAATTTTCTGTATGTAAGAACATTATATCAAAACCTGTCTCAAATTTGAAATAAAATAAAATATCACAGTCTATTGGTGTCCATATGACACCACGATAAGTTTCATGAATTTCAACTTAGTTTTGGATTTATTGGATTTTAAAATCAAGATTCTAGATGTTAGAAATTTCTTGGATGGGGACTAAACATGCACCTAGGGACACGTACACATATGATTTTCCAATCCATTTTCATGCACTATCACGGGTCTCAAGTAGATCAAATTTGATCTTTGCACATTTAAATCCCTGGGAAATCAATCAATGTATAAAAAACGGACAGATGTTATCTATTTTTTTTCAATTTTCAACACTAAACTCCTTTAGTTGCATGTTTGCTGCAGAAAAAGTTTGACATGCATCTTTGGGCCACATGCACGCGGTGGTCCTAGGACATTCACTCGCGTGCGCCCGCGAAGTCGCCACCCAGCACTATGACATGCGATGAGAGAGGTTAATTTGACCAACAAGGATGGTCATTTTTTGTTTTTGTTATACGTATGGTAGGAGTGTATATATATAGTATGCGTTGAAGAGGATGGCTGGGGGCAATACTACACGTCATATAGGACACTCACTCGCGTGCGATGCTTCCATTCATGGGCCTGCAAGGTTGTCCTCCATCACTTTGACCCAACAAGGAGGTTTCATTTCGGGTTGTCTTGCAGTAGGACTATATAGTACGCATCGATCGAGGGGGCCGGGGCAGCACATATATACTACACACATGTCATGAATCGATCTCACTCTGTGTGGGGACTTTTCAGTTTTCGAGGCAGATGCCGCAAAGAAGTTGTGAATATTGGTATTAAAAACATCACCAACACATTGGGCCACACTACAAAAAAAGACACGTCTGTGACATTTTGGGCCGGACGGATTTTTTTCCTGTCATGCTTATGACACTTCTATGACGATAATGGTGACAAAACCCAAGATCGTCATAGATGTGGTGGGCTCCTACTTCTACGACAAAAAATCATGACAGAAAATGGGCTTCTCGTCCTGGGCGGGCCGGAGACACAGCTGCATGACATTCTTTGGGCCGTCCATGACGGAAAAAACCATGGTAGAAGCAAGGGCAAGGAAAATATCGGGGGAGTTCCCAGTTACAGTGGGTGGTCGGGGACCGAGCGATGCGCATTTATCTCGTACATACGCGCGTGTGTGCAAGGCGTTGCGCTCTAACTGTACGTGTTACTGAACCCGAGCGATCGATCGATCCCTTGCTGTTAACTGAACTCGAGTGATTCCTTTGCTACTGTTGCTAACTGAAGTCGATCGAACCCTGCTTCCTCCTTCCCTGGA